>NC_089411.1:744637-1116956 GCF_018416015.2 Coccidioides posadasii str. Silveira
TTATCAGAACCGCCTGCCGCTCAACCATCCCCAAAGGCGCCGAAGCGCGCCCGAAAGCCCACCCGTGCTCTGTCGAGGATATCGGAAACACCATCTAGTTTCCGTTTCCGTCGCATAGAGCGCCCTCCATCCGTGGAACTGATACGGGAATCCTTACCATTGCCTCCTGCAGAATCACCAGCGCCCATGGTTGACTTTGATTTTACCCAAATTTCACCAATATCAGCCCCGCCGTCTGAGGATTTTCTAATGGGACAACAAAAGCAACCAAGCCGCGGGACGAAGCCTGAGGACCCCATCCGGTCCCTAAAGCAAAACGCGCTCTCTTTATCCAACTATCTTGAGCTAGGACGGTCCGTGCTGGCAAAATTTCCTAGGCGACGTGACGAAAGTAAAGTCGTGCAGGCGTTCTGGGATGGATTTAACGATCCGAATGATCAGAGCATCGTGGAACTGGGACTGGAGAGGGATGGGTGGAGTTGGAATGCACTTCAGGGTGCGGTGAGGGATTTGATAGAGCAAAAGAAGAAGCAGCGGTCGCGGGCGCAGCAGAATGCTGCAAACCGCAGGAGGAACACCACTAAACAGAGGAAGAGGGTTATCCCTATTGTATGGTCAACAAAAGAGGAAGAAAATGAGTGGTTAGCTCAGATGGGCGGATGGGGGGCTAAAGCCATAAGCAATTGTTCGTTCGAATAGGGACCAAGGGGTGGTAGATGTTTCGGGATATATGGGATATAGTTAGGAGGTGACTCCTCCCTTAAGTCTCAACCTTTCATCTTAAAGTAATATCATCCATATTTTTGTTCGAGATGGGGTGTATGTAGTGTATATATACTCAAATATTGTCCTGTACATTCATCTCACCTTTCCTTGCCGTCTAAAACTCCCCAAAGGTAAACCTCCCCTCGGAATCCTTCACTGTAACTTCGATATTCCCTTCCGGCAATCGCTTCCCATCTACACTGATTCCTGCCCTCATGACATCTCCATGCTTCACTTCGCCCACTCCCTTCGGTGTACCCGTCAGGACAAGATCACCAGGCTCGAGCGTCATGACCATAGATATCTCTGCTAGAATCTGAGGAATGCGATACAGCATCAAGCCGGTGTTGTCATTCTGGCGGATCTCGTTGTTCACGGAAAGATGTAGATTGGCGTTATGGGGGTCTGGAATGGCTTGTTTGGGGATGAAGTTGCTGATGGGACAGAAGGTGTCGAAGCCCTTGGCGATGGACCAGGGGAGGCCGGCGCGTTTGGCGGACTCTTGGACGTTACGGGCGGTCATGTCAATGGCGACGACGTAACCTGGAGTAGAAGTTATGAGCGGGTTGGTCTTGGAGAAGCTTTCTCAATGGCTTTTTTCTTTTTCCCTTTTTTCCTTTTTTTTAAGGGGCTGTGTGTCTCTCTTTTGAAGTGATATATGTTCAATCGCATACCGGAGATGGCATCCAAAGCTCCCTTTTCGTCAGCTGGATCTGAGTCTTTCAGGCGGCGGCCCATGATAAGGCCGAGCTCGACTTCATAGTGGAGGTTTACGCCCTTTGGTCTGAAGACGTGCGGGTAGCCGGGCGTTACAAGCGAAGTTGTGGGCTTCAGGAAGAAAAATGGTTTCTTGGGGCGGGTATTGTTGAGTTCAGCGATGTGGTCTCTGCATTGGAGAAAGTGTCAGCGGCTTGGTCTCGTAGGCAACTTTGCTGGCTCGGGGAGTTGCGTGGATAGGAGGCCATCGGGACGCACGCATAGTTCCGGCCGATGCAAATGATTTTTCGGCAGTTTTCCCTGATCGACGCCATTGCGAATTGCAAGTCAGAGCTTGGGTGTCTTAAAGAGGAGAGTATTGTCCTGAATTATTGATCCCTTGTAGAAATAATAGACACGTGCAATGGATCTCAATTATTAATATCGGTGTTGCAACAGCGGAGGTGTTCCTCGACACCATTCATTTTCTCCCGGCGGAGACCTCCGTGGGGGTTGAGTTTTGGCTACTTTTAAGCTCGCTGCCGAAGATTTTCCCGGCCGGGATCATCTCCACCTCTCCCGAACCCGACCAGCAGGCAATTCGATCGATGGTCCAGCAGCAACGCGAGAAGAATGAAGGTCGCTGAGATACTCTCCGACCTCACCTCCCTTCGGGCCTGTGTATGTTCACCGATTGACTTCGCAATTAGACTCCCTATGGTCCGACTGACCAGTTTTCCAGGAACACGCAGATGCCGCCGCTCTCCTGAACGTGGGCAAAACAGCGCCAGGTTCAGCTAATCCCCAGGATGCTAGCTCTGCCGTCGCCAGCTCCCAGTCCATGAATCCAGACCTTCAGCGCGCAAAGGACCTGATTGATTTGCATAAAGAGGTGAAGCTGAGACATCAACGGTACCAGAACGGGGGATTGGTGGACAAGGACCTGCGACAAGCGAGGGATGATGTTAGCCGGGTATTGTGGGAGCTGGAGGAGGTATAGGAGATAAAGGGCGATGCGAATCCGCGCTGTATTAGCGGCTCTATGTATTAACCCTTGATTGGGAATCTGGGAACCATTCGGGCACGGCGTTGGTGGTGTTTTTGCAAAGTGTTCGTGTGTGATGCTAAACAGGCTTATTCGTTTTCAGTTTTCAAATGTATTGCTGGTAGCTGAAAATGTTCAGCTGTTGCTGGATCTTCGATGCAATCACTTCCAACTGCCCTCTAGCAATATCTACGATATGCAATCGTCATCAAGCGGGCCCAAACCCCGATTGAGCCAATTTTCCCTTCTTATCAAATGTACGCAGGGCACGTACTCCATGCGGAGGATAGGTACACCATTTACGCGCGAGACACTCAACGAGGTTGAATGGTATTGATTGTTTTAATGAGGCTCATAGAGACCGACAAGCCATTTTTATGACATACTTGAGATTCGAACCTGCGAGCAGCAAGGAGGGAGAAGCCATAAAAAGCTGTGGGTAGAGATATACTCTACGACAGACAATCCCAGAATAGATTTAAGAACTTGAGTGATCATTCACCTTTGGCTCTGTTTTGTTCTTTCACTCGCCGAAGAAGACGGTCAGGTTAAGTCCACCCAGCGTGACCTTGCGTAATCATTCTATATATCTCTTTTTGTACCCTAACATTGATAGTAAGTTTTACCACCATAAAATTGAGCTACCTGAAAGATCACAATGTTTGATATTCTCCTCTTTTCTTGCAGCTGGTTATGAAGTCCAATATCAACCCGAAAAGACACTGTTCTCATGTTGATACTATTAGCTAAACGGAAGTCCTGCTGAGTCAGTCGGGATTTGGCCAACTAAAGCCCCGCTATGTGACAGCGGAACTAACAACTGGCGAGCTCGGTGATTGGCTTCGGGTGCTTTGTCAGCGGCTAACTAATCTTTCTTCTTGACCTCCCGTTGAGCTGCGTCCTCCAACCTGGCCAGGTTTTGCCGTGCGCAGGGAACGCCGCGTTGTCAAGGCAGCCGCTGCTTGTTGCCCGCCATGGCGGCTAACGTGGATGCGAAGTTGCTGAAGCAGACGAAATTCCCTCCCGAGTTCAATACAAAGGTCGACATGAACAAAGTCAACATCGAAGTGATGAAAAAGTGAGGCGTATTCCCCCTGCCACTGCCCCAGCTCCCGAGCTTGCTCGCCACTGCTTGGAGACTGACCTCGGAGACAGATGGATTGCAGTCAAGATCTCGGATATCCTGGGCAATGAAGATGATGTCGTCATTGAACTGTGCTTCAATCTGATCGAGGGTTCGCGATTCGTACGTTTCCTCCCCCCACCCAAACCTACCATTTCGTGCCTTACATCAGAAGGAACGCGGCGTGTACTGACGCATTTTTTGCAGCCAAATATCAAGCACTTACAGATCCAGCTTACCGGATTCTTGGACAAGGATACGCCCAAATTCTGCAAGGACCTATGGAACCTGTGCTTGAGCGCGCAAAGCAACCCGCAGGGTGTGCCGAAGGAGCTGCTTGAAGCGAAGAAGCTGGAGCTTATACAGGAAAAGGTTGCCACATTTGTCTGTCGATGTATTCCCCTGGCTATATACTGACTTCGGATAGCTTGATGCTGAGAAGGCAGCCGAGGAAGCCCGTCAACGGAAAGAAGAAGAGTTAGCTCGTGAGCGGGAAATGGAGGCGATCAGGCGACGCGAGAGAGAGGAGCGCGCCGGCGGCGGGAGGAACCGAAGAGACTACGGTCGTCGAAATTTCCGAGATTCACGTTCGCCGCCTCCCAGACGACGAAGCCCAGATAGGTACCGCGATAGACGTCGCCCGAGAGGAGATACTTATGCGCCGTCGGGAGGAAGGGGCTCACGGTGGGCGGATGGGCGAGGACGCCGTCCGTCAAGATCGATGTCGCGTTCTCCATCGCTTTCACGCTCACCATCTCGCTCCGTCGCACGCTCCCCATCCCGTTCGATTTCACCGCCACGCCGCGGATATCGGGCCAGAAGAGATCGCGGTAGACGTTGGCAACGTTCGATAAGCAGATCTCCCTCCTACGACCGGCGGGACGCCAAGCGTAGAAGGAGGGAAAGCCCCGTTTATAGTGACCACCGATCAAGATCTCGCACTCGTTCTGAATCATCTCGCTCACGTTCTCCTAGAAGATATCGGAGAAGATCCCTGAGTTCTTCTTCACGAAACGTTTCGCGTTCACCGTCTCCACGCCGTCGCCGAAACCAACGGTCGCAGAGATATCGTTCTCGCTCCGTATCTCGTTCCGCTTCCCGATCACGATCGCCACCACGACGCTCGTTATCGCGGTCGCCGTCCCGCTCAGGCAGTCCTGGACGTCGAGGTGGTGGAGGTCGGTTACGAAGATCATCATCTACCGTTTCAAAGCATGATAGAAGAGAAACACGAGCTGATGTTACCAAGGACCTTAATTCTCGTGACCATCGCTCTCTTAGTCGAAGCAGAGACCGTCGGGATCGCAGTCCACGGCGCGCTCGTAGCCGGACCAGATCCCACACTCGAACCCCCTTGTCCAGTCGGAGCCGCAGTCGCGACCGAACTAAACGAAAGAGGCATCAATCTATTGAAAGATATGCTCCTGCTGCGAGACGGCGGCGCAAGAGCTCGCCAGTCTCATCACCTGCAAGACGCCGGGAAGAGAAAGCTGGTTCGGACGTAGAGAAATGAGGGCAACACTCGTAATTCCGCGCTTTGGCGTGGATTCACTGAACAAGGGGTCGAGAACGAATCAGTCAGTTGATGATGAGGTGGGTCAATATAATCATTGCCATCATATTAACCAAACATCGCCCGAATAAGGGCTGATGCAGCTACGGGGTTGTTTGTGGTAAACGGCTGGAAGGTCAATATTCTCGAAGGAACAGGCCATTATGAGAGTGCTATTCCTTCGTTCTTTTCTTACGATTTTCACTTTGACGTTCTATTCGGTTAAACCTGCTACTATCGAACACCAATCTGATGTGAGAGTGGCGATAATCCCATTCCCCTGAAGCATATTCAATCCCGTAAAAGCATAGGAACAACGGAGTAGCGGCTGTACTTCTCACGTCCGCAGAAACAGCAAATCTCAGTGCTCAACGAAGATATTCTGGGGGGCACTCTGTGGCGTATATTGTAGTGCTCTTCAATGGTGAAATAGCCTTCCAACTGAGGACTCCCCGCACGGAGACATCAGTTCGCCTCTCTCGCACCCAGCAAGATCCATCGAAGCAGCCCGAGTTTGACCTCACCGTCGCCGTCCATGGTCGTGTTGCCGTAGAAACAGCTTGTTGATACGGTCACGTGGTGGTCTTGGTAGCGTCCGCCGCCCCTTTCAAAGCGTCCTCACCGCGAGATTGAGACCCGCGAAGCGCTCGAATTGGACGCAGCTACAGATGTCGACAACCGGTACTCCGGGCTTCATGCATTATAATACACCTTAGGACCGACTAATATGACCCTTACTGCCTCCCCTACGCCATTGCCTTCGGGCCAGAGGAGTGCGAGTAATCGCCAGCGGCCAGCATCACTACATGATCTCCACCGCAGAACGGTATCAAGACATATCGGCAGCAACGGATCGCCACATGGAATTTCGGTGGAGATTGGGAACATGGCTGAAGATTTAGCGCGATCGAGGGCGATTTCGGCGGGAGATAGCTCAGACGATGATGATTTTCCAGAGCCCATCAAGTTCAGCGCGTCGGTGAAGGCGTTGCTAGGGGAGGATGCGTCGGGATTGGACACGTCGCCGAGAAGAGGTACCAGAGACGGATCGGAAAATCAACCTTATCAGAGGGAGGACGGTCGAAGACAGCATGTGAAGCAGGTCAGAATTGCGTCGCCAGATCAGCGTGCCAGTGCGAGTCCCCCGCTGAGGATTGTTCGTCTTGGATTGGAGTCGCGCCGCTCACCAAGTTCGCTTGGGGGAGAAGCCTCGATTTTGTCAGGAAGAGGAGAGAGGGAGTATAATGTCCACGAGGGGAATCGCGATGATTTTATCACCCCGGCACCGCGGACAAGAAGTGTTAGGATTGCGACAGGTTCGAGGAGCACGACTCGCTCTCCGTCAGCATCACTACCGTCAGCCAATGGAGGCTCATCTAGCGATGCTAGTAGGGTTGAGGAGCGGTCCTTTTTGGACGATGGCATGAAGAGCGGCCAAGACGACCGTAGTTATGCTCGAGCTGGGATGGGAACGGTACCCCGAACAAGGGCGGAAGTCGAGACTGGAGTTCAGGGTTCTCTACGAGTGAAGCGTGTGGGCAAATTGTCAGGTTCCTTTCTTAATGGTCCTGCAAGGAGAGGCGTCCTCCGGCGCCAGAGTGAGGAAGAGCCGCGCGCCGAGCATCAGGAAGAATCATTCCTTGATTCTGGATCTCGCAACAGATATGAAGAATCTCAGGAACCGTCGCCGTTGGAAGATTCTATGCTACGGAATAAGCGGTCCTTTGAGAGCCCGCGCGAATCTCCACGATTTTCAGACAACAATGTTGGCGCGTCATTATCTCGAACTCCTCAATCCATACCAATCCGGCAACGATCGCTCCGAAACAGTGGGAGTGGGAGTGTGAGCGCGCTGGAAAGTGGCTCCCCTCTTTCCCATCATCTCAATTCCTCGTCTGGATCCCGGCAGCGTCGGTCACCAAACGTCGATATGAATCCAGTATATCGTGTGCCTTCGCCGCCGGAGCTACCGGCAAAACATGATCAGGAGAATGGTCCACCGCCTACATTTAAGAGGACTAAACCTGAAGGGTTTGGACTGCTAAACAAAATCGAGAAGTTCTCTGTTCTACATGAAGAGGACAAAGGCGCCATCAAGGCCGCGCCAGAGACAGTATCCCCACGGAAGCCACTAGGGAAAGTCAGCAACAATACCCCTCGCCGACCTGCTCCGCCTCCTCCACCTAAAATGAGTGTGCTGGAAACCGCTACCGCCGTTGCCGGGGCCGCCAGCTCCTCGCAATCTAAGAGAAAGCGAGCGCAAGTATCTATCAACCGAAAGGTCTATACACGACTAGACTGCATAGGCCGTGGTGGCAGTTCACGAGTCTACCGCGTGATGGCTGAAAACTGTAAGATATTTGCGCTTAAGCGGGTGCACCTAGAGGATGTCGATCCCCATGCATTGGCTGGCTACAAAGGAGAAATCGATCTTTTGAAGAAGCTGCGGAATGTCGGGCGCGTCGTTCAACTGTTCGATTGGGAGATCAACGAGGAGAAACATGCACTAAGCGTTCTTATGGAGATGGGAGAATCGGATCTCCATCGGATCCTTACGCACAAATTGAACACCGAGGATGCTGTTTTCGATCCGGTCTTTGCTCGATTCTACTGGAAAGAGATGCTGGAATGCGTGCAAGCTGTACATGACTTTGACATTGTCCATTCCGATCTCAAACCTGCGAATTTCCTCCTGGTTCATGGCAGGCTCAAGCTTATCGATTTTGGGATTGCAAACACTATCCAAGACCACACAGTCAATGTGCACCGTGAACAGCAAATAGGAACTCCGAACTACATGGCTCCTGAAGCTCTTATCGATTGCAACGCTGCCCTTGGTCTTCCTGCCACCGCTGGAAAGATGATGAAATTGGGCAAACCGAGTGACGTGTGGAGCTTGGGGTGCATACTCTATCAGATGGTCTACGGCAAAGCGCCTTTTGCCCATATCGCCAAGCCCCTTGAACGGATCATGGCTATTCCCAATCCTAGAGTACCGATCAATTATCCTCCAGTCGGCGTGGGTAACGTATCCGTGCAATCAAACGTTCTGCGAACATTGAAGGGGTGTCTGCAACGCGATCAGGCACTTAGGCCAACGATAAAGCAATTACTCAGCCCTAACGATCCGTTCTTGTATCCGGAGACACACATGGAGGGTACGGTTCCTATAACCGAGGAGACGCTGGGCAGGATATTGACTAACGTTGTCAATCATTGCCGTGCTCGAGGACCTCCCACAGCCCAAGAATTGGCGGGGTGGCCGGCTGGGTTCTTTGCAAAGATTAAAGCTGCCATGGAAGAGGATAGATGACAAAAATTGTGCCCTTCAAAATTTTGGCATTTGTTTTGGGTTACTACCTCTTGGAGTTTGGACATTTTTATCCCGTCATTAGCTTCTGGGTGTTGTGCGAAAGATACCTATTTTGATCCTGTATCATTGGCGCTTGTTCGGCGTGATGGTGATTAGAATTCCATCTTTTTGAGGTGTTGATTTGAGAATTTTTATTTTTCTACAGCTTGGCTTTGCTCACTGCGCGGACGGAAACATATATTTTTTTTGAGCGACGGTTATCTTTTCCTTTTGACATGTTTGGACTAAACAAAATTCCGGTTTTGACAGCACATCCACACTTATGATGCGCGCATCCAGCTTCGACAGCACCAATCTTTTCCTTACTTTCCTCTTTCAACACTCCTCTTTCGAGTCCCTCTCTTATCTTTCTAATTTGTACAAGAAGTAATGAATTTCCAACCTTTTGATTATGACGCCAGCTACTCTGTAGCGAGTATAATTCTATTTATACATTATTGAAAACAAAAGTTCATACCCAAGCCGCTGATACGCATCATTCCGTCTCTCTCATGCACATATGGGTAAGGCAGATTGAAGCTTTCGAACCTTGAAAAAGAACAAAAAGCCCTACACTCACACCCCGATCATTTCTCAACCTGCGCCCCCTCGGCGATCAGCTCCTCTAGAGTTTTCACCTTCACATCCATCACCCTCAGAATCGTATACTTGTGCTTGCTCTTAACCCGCCGAATATGCCTCTGTCGTCTCTTTGTCTTCTCCTTGACGCGCAATGGCTCCGATTCCACACCCATCACCCGCAGTCGGCACTCGAACAGCCGCTCGTCGATGTACGGAGCACCTTTTAGAGTGAAGTCGCGGGATCCCAGCGTCGAAGCGCGGTTGAGGCGGATGATGTCGCCGGAGTGAACGTCTGGCATGAGGAAAGGGAGGCGGAGGGTGTCACCTGCAGTGAGGATGTAGGGCCGGGCGTGGATGTGGGCGGTTATGTAGTGTGGAGATTGGGTGGTGAGGCGTGGGAGGAGGGAGATGATGGATTCGGTGAGTGTGACGGGCTCGGTGAAGGTTGGTGGGACGGCGGGCTTGGGGGCTGGAATAGTGGTTTCGATAACGGATGGGAGATCGGGAGTCGTGGGCGAAGGGGGTGTCTGTGATGCTGTCGTGAGGGTTTGAGACTTGGATTGGCGGACGGGCTGTTCTGCTGGTGCCGATTGCGGAGGGATCTCGGGGTGCGTCTCACGGAACTGGGTTACTGGGGAAACCTGGTGGAGGTATACTCTTCTTGCTACGAAGGTTGAACTGGGGAGAGCTGTGGATCGGGCTCGCAGGTCGAGCGCGGCTCGGACGGGTAGTCTGGACAGCATTGTTGACCGAATAGGTAGCTGTCTATGTGAAATGGGTATAGGAAGTCGTCTTAAACCGTTAAACCGTCACCATCCGGTCCGCGAGCGTCGTGGGGAGGTCCTGTCTGCCCGTCGGGTGCTGAAAATCCGTACATCTGCAGATTTTCGACGTTCGAGATTCGTTTTTCGTTTCGTGGCCGCTGCGGCCGCCGTAGATCGTCTTTGTCAGCTCACGTGATCTTACCACAGCGAAAACGGGCGATTTTTGATAGCCGCGATAAGAAAATTGTGAGAAGCCAGGACGCAGCAGCCATTGGTATACCGTTCATCATGGTGAGTGATTCCCTTTTTCGCAGGGAGGACTGGGTCCATGGATGAGCTGTGTGGGTGAATACATTGCTAACATCCTCCTTAAAATCCAGCCTCAGAACGAGTCAGTCAAGCATCCGAGTCCGAGTTTGAGTAAGATGCTAATACAAAACATAGGTATATCGAGAGATGGCAGAAGCAGCACGGGAAGCGGTACGTCTACACACTCTCTGAAAGACTACTCCCGCTGTCTGGGCACTGGGATGGGGATCCTTTCACGGTCTCTTCTCCCTTACCTTTTGAGCACCTTGCAGCTAACATAGTATACGTCCAGCCTCGACCACGAGGAGCGTACCCGGAAGCGGATAGCCCGTGAATCGCACAAACAATCCCAAGATGCACAAACCCTCCGCGGCCTGCGGGCCAAACTCTACCACAAGAAGCGCCATGCCGAAAAGATCCAGATGCGCAAACGCATCAAGGCGCAAGAAGAAAGAGATGTCAAGTCCGCCGCGCCCAACGAGCCCTCTACGACCCCTCTGCCACAATATCTCCTCGACCGCTCCCAGGCCACCAATGCCAAGGCCCTTTCGAGCGCGATTAAAGAGAAGCGAGCGGAAAAGGCGGCCAAGTTCTCGGTTCCACTGCCTAAGGTGAAGGGCATCAGTGAGGAGGAGATGTTCAAGGTTGTCAAGACGGGGAAGAAGACGTCGAAGAAGAGCTGGAAGAGGATGATTACGAAGCCCACTTTTGTGGGTAATGACTTTACCCGAAGACCGGTCAAGTACGAGCGGTTTATCAGGCCGATGGGGTTGAGGTACAAGAAGGCGAATGTGACGCATCCGGAGTTGGGAGTCACCGTGCAACTGCCGATTATCAGCGTGAAGAAAAACCCGCAGAGCCCGATGTATACACAGCTGGGGGTGCTGACGAAAGGGACGATCATCGAAGTCAATGTGTCGGAGTTGGGATTAGTGACCGCCGGCGGTAAGGTGGTCTGGGGCAAGTGGGCTCAGATTACAAATAATTGTGAGAACGACGGATGTGTCAATGCGTGAGTATCATCTACCCACTCTCTTTCTTTTTCAGGATTTAGCTCCAAGGTGAATTCGTTTTCTGACTACGGTTTTGCATAGTGTCCTTCTTGTCTAGCTTCGGGAGAGAAGGGGGGGGAGGGGGGCGAGTTGTGTCTCGGGCGCATATGTTCTATATCACCACCATTATATCCCGTCGACGTTTGTTTTCAGGCGGCATGGTCTCCCTGTGTTTTTGTGTTTTTCGCGAGAAGAAAGGAAAAAAGAAAAAAGAAGATATATCGTATGACAGATCAACTGGCGTTTGGATGGTAAAACACGGCTTTAACATGTTTTGTTTTCCTTTCTTTTCCTTTTCTTGCCTCACATGTATGCTTGCATTGCCCTTTTGTCCGGGGTGGTCTGACGAGGCCACTATACCCCTGCTTGTCAGGTCCCCCTCTGCATATGCGGTGGATCCGTTTTGTGCTCTTCATCTACTGTTTTTAGAAGCGAGACAGGGATGCCTTTGATTTGGCATCGAAATCAAATGATGAATCATCCGATGAGATGAGGCCACCACCCTGTTATTGTGGTGTGATGGAGGCAGATGGTCTCGGGCAGCAGTACAGGGCTAGTCCGGGGTGCAAGATGCCCAGGGGGAATAGATTAAAGGAGGGATAGGATTCCAAACCTCGTTTATGAGCAGGATGGCACGATCAGGTAATGGCATATCTGTTTGAAACGGCTTGGCCCGACGGTGCGCCAGCAAAAGATTTTCAATGCGACGGGCTTCATGTTTACGTCGAATTCCGTGTCTAGGGACGGAGTACGGAGTATCAACCGCCGCGCAGACGTTTTGAACGGAACACCGAGCGATGCATGACTCAGCAGAACAAGCGCGACGCCCCCGTGGAGGGGCAGAGAGCAGCAGCGCCAGAGAGAGAACCTCACATGTCAGCATGTATGGATGTTATGTATGTATGTATGTATGTACAGTAGATTACTACATATGCAAGCCGGCATGTAGATCGATCTGGCTTTTTGTCATCCAGCTCCCTGTCGCCGGCGGTCAGCTCATGCTGTCTGGGCTGGTCGAGGGCGCGATTAGTCATGCTCAGGCTCCGATTACCTAAGGGCCCGGTTACATAATGCCAAGCCTGGATCTCACGCGGCACAGCTGCAACCTTATGTAATGGATCCCGGTGCTGATTGGTCCCAGCGATCAAGCTCCTTATTCCCCGGCGGAGCTTCTTCTTTGCCGGGTGAACGCAACGCTTGAACTTGACCAGGGTCGCGGGTCAACCTTGTCTCGCATTTGGAAACATGTGACGGGCGGCGAGGGCCGGCAGAATCGCTGATGCGTGGGCCTTGGCATTACATAAGATGTATCGGGACATTTCGGGGTTGGCGATCGGGAGCAAGGGCAGCAGCGGGCCGCAGCGAATCAACGCGAGGTTGCTTATCGGAAAGGCTTGGCGGTGGGGGCAGTGACGTAATGCAGCGCTGCATGATGGGACGAAAGAGGTGAGTTGCGGTTGGACGTCGCGTGTTGTGTGTGTGTGTGTCTATATGTGTGTACGTGTGTGTGTGGAAGTGGAAAGCGCAAACCTTCCCCCCACCCTTTTTTATTTTTCGTTCTTTCCCAACCCAAAAAAGGAAACGAAGAAAGAAGACGTGCAAAGAGACGGCAGGCACAACCAGCACGCGGGAAAGGACGAACGACGACGCGTCGGCGCCCGCCTCGGAGAGCCTCAAGCAGTGGCCGAGCGGCCGGCGAGCGAAGTATGTAGTCTGGCCCGGACCCGGCCCTCGGAGAATGCGCCAGGCCAGGTTAGACGAGCCGAGCGGGCGGCTGCCCGCGATATCGACCCGTCCGATGTTGCTCTTACGTGTGGGAATATGGAATCAACAAAGGGAAAGCAGCCTTACGGAACATTCCCCAGTGTCTTTAGTTTCCAATTCGCTCCCCGGGCCACGGATGGGCGACAGGGGGGGGTTTATAGTGGAAAGGAAAAAAAAAAATATATATAATAAAATATCAAAATGAAATAAGAAAAGGAAAAAGGGACGAGGATTGGTTCTCCGGGTGGCGTCGTCGCAGCCGAATTGTCTGTACGGAGTATTATGTCCTAGGTACTCCGTACGTCCAAGCCTCTTCCTGCGTAATATATCTAATCTAATTAAAATGGCCCGAGTGAGATGGGCGGGTGTGTGCATAATAACCCAAGCCGATTCACGAACGGGCGGATTGGGGGAGGGGGGGAGGGACCTGTGGTAGCTATCTGTTATTAATCTGTTCCAGAAGAAAAGGAAAAAAAAAAATAGCAAGCTTCACGAGCCCTTTTTCTTTTCTTTTTTTTTTTTTTTTTTTTTTAATTAATTATTATTATTGACATTTTTAGTTGCGCATATTTCCCGCCTCTACTTCTTGTTCCCCATTTCTTTGTTGCTTCATTATCTTCTTCTCGCCGCTCCGTTCTCAGCCGGCAAACATGTGGATGTGGATGACCTCGAAAAAGCGGAGCTCCCTGTGAACACTATCAAGTGGCAAGCCAAGCTGGCTGATCTTCTTATCAAAAAGGAAAAAAAGGTAACCTGACTATGAGTTGCTATTAGTCTTCTCGTCCAGGCCTCGCATCGTGCATAAACCTGCCTTGTTCCCTTTATCAGGGGCCTCCAACCGGATCCTCCAAGCCGCGCCTCCCTTAGCCAGTAGTTAGCTGACTATTTCGTCCTCAGAAGAGCTAATAGTCAATTGAATCCCGCTTGTTGTGGTCGCGGTGATAATCGGGGGTGAACCGTCCCTGGGCGCGCGCCTTATCTGCGAACTGCAGCCCGGGGGGGAACTTTCTCCGCCCCTTTTGCAGTCATAGCTTTGAAAGATAGCCTGAGAACGAAGGCTGTGTCCCATCCACCCGTGCTTTTGAACCGTACTTCTTATCAGTCGCAATCTCGGCAACCTCCTATCAAGCGACCTCTTGACGTCCTCGATATCATCTTCGGAGAAATTTGTCGTGCATATCGCCCAGAAAAAGAACAAGCTGAACCAAAGCATCAGCAGTCATCGGCCATGGCGGCTGCGGCCACTATCAACCAGCAACAAGCCTCTCCGGTGCTGCGTCCTCGATCAGCGGCCTCCCAACCCCAGCAGCAATCCAAGCCCAGTCTTCCTGCCGATCGACCTGCTGAACAACACCAGGCGCTCGAGAGCCCGGCTATAAATCGCCGAAACTCTAGCTCCAATGCGTCCGGGTCTTCTTCTGCTTCGCTGGCGAACAATCCCGGTCTGGTAACTGAGCCGCATGGTGCTGGGAGTTCCGCCACCTGCGACGCATGCTATAAGAGGAAGAGCCGCTGCGCTATGAATGAATTAGTAAACAAATGCTATTCCTGCAATTTTCACAGACAAGAGTGTACTTTTACCTTAAGCAGTCAACTGGGGAAAAGGAAGCTCGAAGAAACGACGACCACCTTGGAAAATGAATCTATAAAGAGGTACGGTTACCACCAGGCTAGTTATGGGTTTTCAGCCGAGAGAGGCCTCTGACACCAATTAGACATGCAGCAGACGAATCTGTGTCCGCTCCGGGAGGCAGATTGGAGGCACAATCGCACAATTTTACCCAAACGGAGTGCCAAGGGAGCCCATCCCTGACAACTCAGTATATCGGCATGACGACCGAGCTGGAGCCGTTGCTCCTGGACTACCTTCCACTGGACCAGAACTGCGAGGGCCAATTGGCAGCATCGCGGATCCGCAAGTTCTCGGACGATGGCACGTATATGCGAATGGTCGATGTGCCTCACGCTGGTCCTGAGCTGCCGTCGATCTCCGTCGAGGCGATCGAGAATCTGGTTACACCCTTTGGTCCCTCGTTAATTGAAAAATTCTTTCAGAACATCCATCCAACCTTCCCGGTGCTGATGGAGGATCGCTTTCGCTCTCTGTATCAGTCGAGGAGCGTACCACCCGTGCTTCTCGCCTCAATATACCTCGTTTCCCTGAAATGGCTAGACCCGGGTCCTGGGATACAGACATTACGGAAGCCAGACGCTGCTCGTCTGGAATCTACAGCTCTCAAGCTTCTAAATGACTCGTTTGTGCGACCACACTTGGCTGCCATCCAAGCTGGATTGCTTCTATCTCAAAAGTCGGCGCTCTTTTCACCGAGGCTGATATCTCAGTTGGTGACAGCAGCATTTGATATTGGGCTGCACCAGGACTGCTCTACATGGAGAATAGAGAGCTGGGAGAAAGGCCTTCGAAAAAGACTGGCTTGGGCGTTATACGTGCAGGATAAGTGGTGTGCCCTGACCCATGGACAGCCCTCACATATATTCACCCAGAACTGGACCGTGCAAGAGCTGTCCCTTGATGACTTTGAAAATTGCTATTCAAAGGGACCCAATTCAAACGATCCGCCGACGCACGCCGGGCCTCTTCTCTTTTCTTGCCTCATCACTCTCACCACCATCCTCTCCGACATCCTCGACACATTCTACACGCTCCGCGCCACCCAGGATTTCTCCCACGCCGGCGACCAATCCACGCGCATCATCCTCGAGCGTGCAAAACCCATCCAGCTCCGCCTGAAGAACTGGTTCGCCAATTTACCTCCCGAGCTCAAAATGGACACCTCTCTCAACCCCATCGACACCGCCCCCACCACCAGCACCAGCACGGCGGCCAACGGCGGGCTTCACCTTGCCTATTTCGCCACCGAGATCACCCTCCACCGCTGCATAATCCGCTCCATCAACCCAAACCACACCGACGACTACCTCATCCACATCTGTCGCTCAGCCGCCAAAACCCGCCTCATATCCGCCATGGACTTTGTCAATCGGCTGCGTCCGAACCATCTGCGCGCTTTCTGGCCGGCGGCTGCCCGTACGAATTTCGCACTCATCGTGGCATTTGGAATGTTATTGCGTATCACGGCGCAGACGAGAGAGGAAGAGGAGTTTTACAGATGCCGGTTGGGAGAGTACCGGTGGACGCTGGAAGTGAGCAGGCGACACGCGGCGTTTTTAGGATGGGTGGTGGAGTGTTTGGATGTCATGAGCAGTGTGATTAGAGGCGTGGGGTTGAGAAAGCCGAAGCTGGAAGAGTATATGGCGAGATCGATCACGCCGGCGGTGCAGGGCGGCCGTTGGGCGAATCTGAGAGAGCCCCATACTGCTGAGGATGATAAGGGTTCCGTGAGTGGGAATAGTTTTACGACCAGGAGGGGGTACGATCAGTCTTTGCTGTCCTCGTCGACAGTGGTCTCCGGGCTGGCGTCTCCGTCGACGTCGGTGTCTGGAGGAAGCCGACGCGGGAGCAGGAGTGGTTTAGGCCAGGGGCAAGAGAGGAGTAGCGTGATGAATGTGGTGGATTTAGCGTGATTACCCATACTACTTAACTATATCATATGCATGTAATGAATAGATGAAGCACTACGTTAATGATGGTGATAATTTGAATCTTTCAGTCCCCCCTGTTCATCTCGAGTGATGTGAGGAGATTGGTGTCTGTTGCCCCCCCTGAATGCTCGCTATACACACTCCAGCAGCTACTATTGACACTGAAGGACCGGAACCTAACTTACGGACAATGGAGGATTGGTCAGATGCGTCGATCCAGTTATTTACTGCAGCGGCGGTGTAACCGCAATGATGGCACGGCGGATCTTGTTTGTCTTGTCCCCATGTGTAACTCACCCAGGGCCCATATCACAAACATCTTAAGGATGTATTTCTGCCGTGACCACTCCGTCGTGTGCCTTGCAGATCAACGCACACAACCCCTTTTTACTAAAATGCGATATTAGACGCGCGTCCGAGCACAGCGGAAAGGGAATACATAGTCACGGTAACAAATATATAACTTTATGTGCTTTAGATTGGCTGTCGTATCAACAAGAACCCAAATCTTCGGTTGAGGAAAAGAAAACGTACATACCACGAAAAGAGACGCAAACAGATGAACAGGAAAATTATGATTGAAACTGCACCATGTTTCGAGTGCTCAGAAGCATACCTAATACGAGTGGCTATTCTTATTTCCGGCCTTGCATGATGCATGTTTCTGGCCGCCATGTCGTCCATGTCCACCAGCGAAGTGCTTACGGATTCCGTGACCGCTGCCACCGCGACTTCTGCCACCGCTCTTAACACCACCAGGCTTGCCCTCGGTGACCTCCTTGTAAATCTTCCAGTCGCTAAACCTGGGAAACTCGGTGGTCTCTCTAATGGGGTCAACGTCTCTCTCGACGATGTATACTTCCAAACCGGGCTCGCCGCCGACAGACGAATCAGAAAATTTAGATACATCGATGACTCTGCCGGAAAGCTCCTGGACCCGCCATTGAAGGTGAGTCTTGAGGAGAGGAACGACGCCTGCCGCGCCGATGTCTTTGATGAGGGAGTGGGAATGGGCTTCAGCGATCGCGTGGCTTAGTGGCATTTGGCCGTAGACATAGTGAGCTGTGTCGGTAGGGTTGGGCATGGAGTTGGAGAAGAGCGAGTAGGTGCCGACAAGGTTAGCTGCGTGATCCCAGGTATTGGGGTCACTTGGTGGCTCTCCAAGGAAGAAGTGGATGCGGAATGGGTTCGAGATAGCGTTCCTGGGAAGGTATCTGATGAGCTGGAGGATCACCGACAAGGGCTAATGAGCTACTTACATGTCCACTTTGATATTCGCAACCCATTGCTTGTGCAAGTTATTGATGCCGAGCTTGTCAAAGTCAGCAAGACTCATTTCGGCAAGATCCGTCAAGACCTCCGTGAACTTGAATGCCTTCTCCAAGACGCTAGCAAAGTCGAACAATTTGCCCTTTCCAAAGCCTGGCAGCTTGAGGCCGTGTTCCGATCTTCTTCGCCTTCTCCTGTTGTATAGCCTGTTGGCATGTTGGCGAACGCTGCTCTGGAGTTGCGCTGCGCTGACACCCCAGTCTTGAATCTCAGGATAAGTGTACCCGAACGCCTTTGTCGACCGAGCCGAATCAGAGGTCCAGAACGCGCTGCCCCTCGAGTGGAATGGAGCGAGAGCTGTTCATTTAACCACTTAGCAGACACTCGGTCGAATCCTTGAGATGATAAGAGGCACTTACGGGTATTACCATCTTCAACAGTTCCTGCACTCGAGACATAGGTCCGACTCATGGAAGCCAATGGTTGCACCCAGGACTCAGGGTAGATCGCTTGCCACATAGCAAGGAGGCGATCCACGTTACTAGATACTACATTAGTATCAGACTGCATAGAACCGATTAGACATGGGGTAGACGAACGCGTGATGCAGCCAAAAAACGGGATCGAACGAGGACCAAGGGACGTATGTCATATGCCCCCCGGGACCACCGACAGCAACATGGACTTGGCCGTGGATGGTTTCTAAGTTATTATAGTTGTTCCCACGATCTCGAACGGCGCTGGTCGAAAAAATAGTGTAGTTAGGTTCGCTACTAAGCAGAGAATATGTGGCCTGGCGGAAGCTATAACAGGAAATTAGCAAAGTGAAACAAGTACTGCATGACAATTAGCGCTTACTATGCACCGTTCGCTCTCAGTCTTCGCTGAACCTCTTCCATTTGACTTTGACCTTCGTCGTCTGGCGCCCGGACGGTATCTGGATACTGGGACAGCTGAATAGCTGTTAGTTAAGACCCCAAGAGTTTGGCATGTTTATTTCTGCTTGAACTCACTGGATCTCGCGGAGGGAATCCTTTTCCAGCGGTGGGATTGATAGTATAGGAATACAGCGGGTTTTTGATGGTGGCTTCTCCGTTGGGTGTGGTGATCCGGATCTGAGGGGTGACTACACATCGTGGAAGCTCCGGATTACTGGCCCAGTCCCAGTAAGGAATTCGCAAGGTCCTGGCCGCTTCAACATATGTGCTGCGGAGGGAGTCCCGATATCCTCGCGCAATTACCTGGGCGTGGTTCCAGATCATCTCCTGGAGCCGATGTCAGCATTCGCCCGTCGAGGCTTGTTGTTAGGGAAAGCGGAAGAGATTAACCTCGAAAAGAGCAAGGTATGGGCGGTGCCATGTAGGAAATATTGTTGAAGCATGTGCACAGTAGCCCCCTCCGCCAATACCTTCCACGCCATCCCACGCTTCAAACGGGTATCCGTGAATAGCTGAACATGAATATTAGCTAGAAGTTTCGCACGGCAGATAACCGGGAGGAAACGTCACACACATGAGACATCATAATAACTCAACATCCTGTTCTGATCCTCATCCTGGAACTTTAGAAGGGCCAATATGTATAGATCGAATGCTGGCCCAGACTCCTGGAATGTTTCCAGGTTCTGGCGCGCAGGCCTTTCCCCGGATGCTTGGACGCCTCCCCTAACGCCTCGAATATCGTAGGCATGGGCTTGGAACGCGATGCAGGCTATGACCTGCAATACGGCCCAAACCCACGCTCCTTTGGCCGCCATGATAATCAACCCAGCACTCGCCCGCACCAATGGCTTGAGAAGAGCTGCGGGAGGATAGGACGTTTTAGATGCTCAGATTCCAGTCAAAAACCATGTAGCAACAGAAGCCCAAAAAACAAGAAAGGCTATATTATTAGGAGCTTCAGTGGGCTATATAGTATGGTAATGAGTGACGGAAGACATTACCACAAAAAAAATAAAAGAAAAGAAAAGAAAAGAAAAGAAAAACAAAAACAAAACGGAGGCGTCAAATCGATGCCGGAGCGAGCGACTGAAAATAGAACAAGACAGCCTGCAGGAGCAGACGTATAGAGAACGAAAAGAAGTGCGATAGGAGCGGTGGGTGTCTGCCAGTCAGGGACGGCCGTCCATAGGATTTAAATAAATAAATCCTAAACAAGAAACACGCTTGATGGTAGGGCTATGCGGGTACCTTATTGGGCCATGGACCGGCCTCCCACGTCATTGAGTTGTGAGCAGATCAATGGCCGCCGGACTGCCCTTGACCCCCTGAGCGCGCTGCTGGACCGAAATCCGAAAAGTCAAGAATAGCGGCTTGGGCTCCAAGGTTCAATTGGAGCACAGAAAAAAAAGCATTTCGTGGACCATTTGGGCCCATGGCCCAATCAGAGATAATTCAAAAACTCAAGCTTGCAGGCGTGGCTGTCCAAGTGCAATGCTCTCAAGTTTATTGCCCGTACGGAGCATGTAGCTCCCTGGATGTGCGGCTTCGGGTAAATAGTTAGTCGTGTGCTCAAATATCCTCTAACAATGCTTTTCACCGTGTGAGAGAGTCTCAACGTTTTGGTGGCCGGATAGGCATGCATCAGGAGAAGACCAGACCTCCACGGTGGCGGTCTCTGCGCAAGAGCCCAGGAACAATCGTACGATAAGTTTACAGCACACGACTTCGAGGAGGTCTTTGGCATGCCGTTGGAGTCTGTGAAGAAGTAGCCCGGGGACGACTGGGCTCGACTAAAATCACCCATGTTTGATGTCCCGTCTGACCCCGTATTTTCCCCTGAATTTGTTGATGCTTATGTAGCTCCCCTGTCACCTGGAGCCGTCATCGAGACTGGACAGCCTAACTTGGACGGTGACGGGCCCGGGTGGAGAAAAAGCCCAGTGTGACTGATTGATCCAAACAGCGTTCCCACAGAAGAAGCTCACCTAAGCTATGGCCCTAACGCCCTCTTATGTCTTGGAACTATTCGACCTCGTCGTCGTACCGCGAATAGCTGCAGCTGGGCACCCACTGAGCTGATTTGCGGTTCAACGGTGCACATTCTCGATGTTTACTTGTGGAGAGGAGAGGAAAAAAAAAAAAAAAAAAAAAAAAAAAGGGCCTAACGTAGGGTGAAGAGAAACAACCCGGGCTGATCTCAAAGACCACGGCGATTCTGACGGCACGAACCTGGGTCAGCGTCAAGGACCGCGTTGTGGTTGGCGGCAAACATCCCTGCAAGGGCGGCGAGGTTCCATACGAGGGTCGGAGCTTGTGCTGAACTCCCCTGGACTGCAAGGGGTTGTTGGTCTGGGTCCTGATAGCGCGAAGCTTGGATTTGAAGCCTCTGACGGAGTACTCCGTACTCTTGCGGTGTTTTTCTTTTCCCTTTTTGCTTTTTTTTTTTTTTTTTTTTTTTCACCCTCTTCGTTTTTCCCTTCTATTGACGACGACGATGACTATGTATCAACAAAGTCAAAGCGCGCCCGTATCACGATTCCCCCCGCCCTGATCTCCACAGCCACGCTGTCCTTGCTGACTTCTCCGTTTAATTGTCGCCTCCGCTGCCCTTTGAAAGGGTCACCGCCAATGTGTTCCGACATCAGATGTTGAACTTTGTGCGTTGCCCGCAGCCCTGGCGTCCAGCCAAGGATCATGACTTGGTAACTCTGGCTGGACAACAAGGCAAGACATCGCCTTTGCCCGTTCCATGGCTCGCAGATCAACTCACTCTTAAGCTTATTCACGTACGGAGTAAATAATAAACAAGACGAATGGCCGGGAAGCAGAAGGAATCTTGAGCTGCAGAAACCAGCTTGCACCATGGTTCACGCACGATCCCCGTCGCCTCTGTAGCCTACCCGCTGTTCAACCAGGATGCACAGAGTAAGACATGATGGATAGGATTTTTCTGCAAACCGGTCATGATTTTTCCCGCCTGTTACTTGGTTGCTCGAAACAAACAGTCACCATTCACACCAACGCATCTCCCCCTTGCTGCCATTTAAGATCGTCACTACTAGTCAGTGAGGCTGACGATGAGACCCCCTTGTCCGGAAACCCAAACTGCATAAGCCGGAACTATCAAAAAAATTTCTCGGGGCGACAAACCATCCCGCGGAATTTTTGGGGATGGGCCAGAAAGGAAAAGGATAAGGGGAGAAAAGTGGGTTGACGGCTTCGATAAAATTTCCCAGTTTTTTTCCGACAACGAATGAACCGACAGCGGGTGTCTTATCAAGATGATTCCCGAGCCTGGCGCTCTTTATAACCGGGCACCCCTCCCTGTTAACGGTGTGATATGCGAATAAACGCCATAAAACTCTGTAGGAGAAACCGTAGGTTACAACAAGTCTAGGCTGGCGTCGGGCTCGATCGCGGTTGATTCAGGAATCCGAATCATTTCGGTCTTAGCTCTCAACCCCCCCGTCCTCACCGTCTTACCAGCGAGACGAAAGAAACGAAAAATTCCAAGGAACGGATGCGGAGACGCGGGAGGATATCATGCCATTAATCTCGTTGGAGTATGGAGTACGGAGTAGTGGTATATATATATATATAATTAAAGTGATAAGCACATCAAAATCCAGACCACCCAAGTTTTACAACCCCTCCCACGCCCAATTACCATGTCCAAAGTAACCAAAAGTACCATGCAAAAGAAACGCCAGCAACCCATTTGAGTGATGAAACAAAATGCCTGCGAAACACGAAGAACGACCGGCGACCGCCACGGGACCCCATATCTTTTCCGACCGTGGTCCTAAAACCCGTCCACGACCTCTCTTTGACTTTGTCGGAAAAGTCCCACTCGTCCCGAGAAGAGCGTTCAAGTTTCTCGCTGACTCCCGTACTCCCGCCAAATTGTAGATATTTCACTGGTCTTGTTCCATCGTTTGACGGGGAGCTGGAGGCTGTGCGCGGGACGATGCCGTTTCCACAGCGATTGCTAAATCTGTTCTCGCCAGCCGAGAGCGACGACGTAGATGTAGATGTACTCGATGTCGAGGAGGAAGGGATGTCCTCAAGGAAGCGGCGTGTGAGGGGGAGGATCGGGTCAGACGCGTCAGGGATATGGTCAGCCCGCAAGGTAACAGATATAGCGTGGAGCAAAAGGATGAGCATAGAAAAGACAAAGACATAGGCATATTGGATGAACACCGCCAATTGATCGGGAAAGAGGCAAAGGTGGTTCTCGACGGTTTGAGAGCCCGTCGGATGCAACGACTTGCCCGACTTGGGGTCAATTGGGTTCCACAGACTCGCCAGCTGAACGCCGGGTTGTCTGACGCCCATCGCAAAGGACGCACTCTTGACCGTAATCTCCTTTGGTGCGCCGCTGAATTCTCGGTGCGTGATCTCGCAATAATCGTGGTCGTCGCCCGAATATATCTGAACGACGGGTCCAGTCTTCTTTATGATATCCTCGGAAATTGTGGGGGTAAGTACGTTTTGATACTGGTATCCCCACCCGATTCTGATGGCGTTTCTCTCGTCGCTTTCCGGGAGCGGATCGGTCGATGAAGGAGGCCAATATTCGCGAAGTGGACCACACGGTGTGCCAGCCTTACGGTACATAGGAACGTGGGTGAGAACGATGGTAGGAAAGTCTGCATCAGATGCAGCGGGAGATATCGTAGGCTTCGTAGGTACGGTAGCATCGACAACGGTATGCGGGGATATATATCCCTCCGTCTCTCCGTTCAGGAAGAGTAGCTCCTCCTTGATTGCTCGAGACTTCAACGTCTGGAATTCGTTTAAGAACACCTCCGTCGGTTTCCAAATCTGCTCGGAATGCGGACTACTCGTGCTCGAGCCTCCAGTCGCAGGATCGACTTGGTCCATCGCGCTTAGCGAGACGGAATCCACGGAAGCAAAAGTATGATTTCCAAGGATATCAACCCTGTTCCCTTCGCCAAAGTATGCACGAAAGCGTTCGAGTACAGGCAGTTGAATTCCGTTCCCAAAGCCCAGATCATGGTTCCCAGGCAGGCTAGCGATTATCTTTCTTCCTCTCGGGCTTGCTGCGGAATCGACGCCGCCCAACCTAAACGTGTCAAAGAATATCCGTGAAAATCGCGCATACTCTTTCATCCACATATCGTTCCCGTATTTTTTATATCTATCATCGGGGCTCGAGCTGCTAGCGGTGCCCCATTCCCTTCCACCGTCAAATAGATCTCCAAGAAAGAATGTAGTATCCGGTCGGAGCTTCTCCTGAAGCAGGGAATGTGTTCTGTACAGGTAGAGATCGGATAGGTATGTAGTCAATGAAGACAGCGGCCACGGACGGCCGGGATATGTATGGGGGTCGACGAGTTGAGGATCTGCAATAAGTGCAGTGTGATGTGGAACGGCATCCTCGGGCTGAAATAGAGAGACGGAGAATGTAAGCGATCGTATTCAATAGAGCTCACCTATCTTCCACACGGCCACACACACTCAACTTCAAAAAAAAAAAAAAAGAAAAGAAAAGAAAAGAAAAGGACAGAAGAGGAACGCTTGCTTACCCACTTCTCCCAGTTTGTCCACTCACACTTCCCCACGGCATCTCTGAATACCTTCCTCTCTCCCCACCACAGCGTTAAAATCCACAATGCGATCAAGGCATTCCGCACCGAAAACAACGGTCGCAGGATCGCCTGGATCCCTCCACTGCGTCGGTATCTCATTCTCCTCTGCTCTCTCGTGTACGCTGCAGCGACCGACTCGCCCTTAGCACGAAGCGTTGCAAGGACCGGCCGGGCAATCGGTGGTAGGGAAGTGCATATCCGCTCTATGATGCCGGGGGGTTCGACGAAGTGATCCCGATGAGATCGGGAGGCACCGAGCGCTGAAGCCATGGGCGGGGGGGGGGGCCAGCGGCTTCTCCGATGGATAAGACAAAGTAGTAACCAGTATCTTTCGTTTTGCTAACGTAGGTCTACCTCCTAAAGCTCACATTTGTGACGGCAAGCAGGAGAAGTGAGGAGGAAGAAGCGGGTGGCGGGGGGGGCTGACGATGCCGGGACTCATTCGTCTGAACGATGGGATGCGGTGGTCTCCCTGGTATAGTAGACTATTGGCCCATCGCGAGCAAAAATGGAATAATCTACACCAAAATTGTAGATATCTTGGACGCTATCGCCGTGGCCTGTCGTAAGTCTGAATCCAGACAAAAGCACCTGAACTCGGTTCGCTTCTCGCTGCGTGCTGCTGCTGCGTGCTGCTGTTGCTGCTGAGACGTTGCCGGGGCGGGCATGGGGTCACGTGGCGCTCTCTCTTTCAGCCCGTTTCTGGACCTCGTTCGACGACATCAAAAACGTGGATTGCGTCGATCGCCCTGCACATGGCATGCTAGGAAGCATTGTAATACTGTAGCATGAAGAGTGTTAGGAGGTACTCAGTATGTACTTTGCATTCGATGGAAGGACAAAACCAACCATCAACTAGTTGATCGATTAGCTAGTTACAGTACTCCACACAAAACACCCAAGATAGTCATGGACGCCCAAATAACTACAGCACCAGCAACGGCAGCAAAACAAGGACTCCGTAATAACGCACCCGCTCCCAGTTCACCCCCACCCTTTTTTTTTCTTTTATTATTACAATTACATGCGAGAATAAAAGCAGCAGAGAAATTTGACCAAAAACTTAAAACTTTAGGTAATAACAGATGGTCTCTTTTCTCTTCTTTTCTTTTCTCTTTTCTCTTGTGGTGCTTTTTTTTTTTTTTTTTTCTTGTTTTTACCGCTTTAGATTAAGGACAACACTGACGGCCAGCGGCGCATTCGTTCCCACATTCAAGGAGGCAGGGCGCACCACCGGTGTTCGTCCCTGTCCCTGGGGGCGAGTTTCGACCGCTGGCAGGGGAGGATGATGATCCCATTCCACCTTCATCATCGCTCCCTGGGTAGAATTCGGGTTGGATGGTGGACGAGTGGATACCGTATGCGTGGAGACATCTGCGCACGTCCCTTGCTAGAGCCATGTAGCGGTCCGAGCCTTCGCCTTTGATATCGTGGCTGACTTGGATATGCAGGGATGAGACCAATTTGGTATCACTAAGCTGCCAAACGTGTAGATGGTGGCAGCTGAGAACGCCAGGTAGCGACTCAATATCCTCGATGATGTGATCGATGCTCAAGTCGGCGGGGACGGCTTGAAGTAGGATCCGCGAAGCGGCTTTACATAGTGGGATAGCGGACCACAAGATGATCATGGTGATGAAAAGGGAGATTCCAGGATCGACATAGAACCTCCAGGAGTAGTCGGTGAGCCAGATAACCAACGCCGAGGCGATAACCCCGATGTTGCCGAGCGCATCGCCCACCACGTGCAGAAAGACACCGCGCATGTTCAGATCGTGTGAGTGCCCGGGGCCACGCTTCTTGTCCGTGGATTTCGGCAGGGCATGGTTGTGCTTGACATGCAGGTCATCTTTTAGATTCTGGCCGCGAACCCCTGACGAACTGTCGTAGGGAGTCGTCGTGCCGTTGCTTTGCGGCAATAGCCTGGAGCGTTCTGAAACGTTGCCTTCGCGAGGCGAATCCTCCAGATCGGCATCCGATTCGGAGGTTTCAAAATCATCCAAGCGGCCTGCTTCGATGATGTCCTGACGCAAGCTTGCAGGATGGATGAATATGCTGTCCGCATCTCGCGCGCTGAGCCCGGAAACACTCAACCGATGAACGCTGCGCCGACGCGCACGGCCATCCGGAGTCCGGGCCCTTCTCACGGTGACCGGACTGCTTGACGTATCCCGACCACCGAGCGGTCTGATAGTGCTAGCTGATCCATCGGTTGTGCATGCATCAAGGGCATTCTCCGGCATGGCTCTTGCGATGCTGCCCCTTGAGTCCGCCACCACAGCTGTGTCTGCATCCCGCTGAGTGAGATACCCTTGCTCGGCAGAGTGGATCGCTTCTTCAGCGTGCGTATGGCCATGAGAATGGTCGTGGAACAATAGCAACCCAACTATATTGGAAAAGAGTCCCCAGCTACCGACGATCAGGACAAGTTTCGGGTTTTTGACCTCCTGCGGTTCGACAAGACGCTGTATGGCTTCGAGGAAAATGGACAAGCATAGTGCAACGAGGAACACCCCGTTAACTAAGGCTCCGAGGGTCTCAGCGCGTTGCCACTATGGCGAATTAGTATCTACCACCGCATGAGTATTGTGGGACTGCCCAGGAACCTACTCCGTAGGTGTATGATTTCGAGGTTGTCTTCTCGTTGGCGACCTTTACAGCCCATAAGCCAACACAGAGCGACAGGACGTCGTTCAACTATTAAAAGGTAGCGGTCAGAATCTGCAAGTTTCTTTCCCCCCCAATAAGACCGGAGGAGCTAGTCTGCATACCATGTGGAACGCGTCTGCCACTAACGCCAGCGAGTGCACCGCATAACCTACACCACGACTGTCAGCGCGAAATTGCGGCTCAAACTGGGAGAGGGAATCTGTAGACTGCGTACCCACGGTGAGTTCGATCAAGAAGAACACGGTGTCAATCGTCAGCAGAAGAACGATCCGTTGAGATTTCGTCAACCCCATGGCTGCGTGATGGTGGTGTGGAACGCGAGCAACGGAAATCGAGCAAAGTGGCGCGATGGAGAAATAAGAGCGCAGGAGAAGCAGAGCGAGATAGGCAGGGCGGAAGCGTCAGTGTTTGTACGTGGGAGGCCGGCTCATCTGTTTGACGGCTTTCTGCATCGACGCGGAAGGCCGTGTGAATGGGCGATCAAGAAATCCCTCGCGGTCTGGCTATTGAAATCTTTATTTTTTATTTTTCCTCTCCCTTCTTTAGGCCGTTGGAGGTGATTCACACGCCATTCATACGTGCACGCAACAGAAGCCGGGGTGCAATATCGTACCGCTTTGTACGTGATGACAGACTCATCGTGCCCTCCCTCAGCCCCCGGACACAGCGCAGCTCAATCCTTCTCAGCGCGCGTCAGCGGGGTTTCGCGTGGCGAAAAAAGAGAAGAAAAAGCCTGGATCCGACAGTTGCTTGTTAGTCAGCCCAGCGCCTGGAAAATATCCGATCGGCAGCGCTGTCTCAGTTGTTCCACGATCACCAGCAGAAAAAAAAAAAGAGTTCTTCCAGAGTCCTCCCATAGTATGATAGATCCGGGGCGAGCCGTGTATTTTGTTTGTTGTCTTTTTCATTTTCCTTTTTTTCCTTTTTTCTTCATTTTTGTTTTCCGTCCTTTGACAACTACGGAGAGTACTCTGGATGCAACTTGGAATTGGGTTTGTTAGACACTTCGGCCAATGCAGCCCCCCAGCAGCTGCATGGGCACCCTGCGCCTCTCCGACGCCCCCTCAACCAGTTGATTGGACGTCGCGCTGTTTGCCGGATGGCTATCCGGTGGTCTCGGTGCTTCTATTGGTATCCCGGCAAAACTGACGCAAACGGAGCTGTTCCCGTGGGCGGGGGCTTTGAGCAGACACGTCTTGATGGAATGGGGGGGGGAAAGATACAAACTTTTTCTCTTCTTCTTCTTTTTCCCCATTTTCCACCTTGACACTGAAGGTTGAGTTTTAAACAGGAATAAATCTTTAGTTTCCCAAGAGCAAGGTAGTAAAACCCCTTGCATTTTGTGTCAAACTAATACGCCCCTATGCCAGCCCCCACGAAAAAAAGGAAAAAAAAGAAAAAATAGAGTACATAAATACCACTCATTTCCTTAACCAGACGCCCAAACATGAGGGGATATCTATGACCGCATGACCTGCTAAATGCCGAAAAAAAAGAGAAGAGAAGCTCAAAAATGCTCCGGACCCCGATTGCTGATCGCCTTAAACACTATCCCTTTTAACGCTGATCACGACGACAAGAATTAGCAGTGTGATGATAATCTACGTGCGGACCGTCAGCGCCATCGGTAATAAGTATGTACTCTGGTATGGGGTGTTGCGGGGAAACATACCGCTGCCGCAAAGATGGCTGCCATCATCACCTCCCACCCACCGGCATGTATCTTCCCCCGTGACAGCGCATTCTGCTGTCGTAGAAAGCGATGTGCGCCGAACAGCGCCATGAGAATCGCGAACCCCTGGCAGGTGCAGGCCAGAGGTACGCCAACTGTGTAGAACCCGAACGTGGGATGGTGGATATGCGAGTGCTGTAGACGGAAGAGTTGAGCTATCAGGACGCCAAGGAGAGAGAAGGCGACCGATGTTCTCATATGCGCCAGGTAGGTCCGTTCAAGCGCTGTTGATAGATGGATTAGCGTCGTTCAGAGTGTTTTACAATTTGGGTCGTCCATTGGGGAAAATAGGCGGTGGGGGGACACATCATGACAGGTTGTGCTGCTCGCAAGGATGTGTATATATATGTACATAGCGACAATCCAGGTAGAGAAAGCATTGCAGAGTAGTACCAATTAGAAAATTTGGTGTGCGGGTTGAAGAAAGTATTGTGACGCCATCCCAACAAGTTCAAAACCAGAGACTCCCATAAAAATGAGGATGGGGAAATGGGGAACCTAAAAAAAAAAAAAAAAAGAAAAAAAAGGAAAAAGAATGAAGAGGGCAGAAACTCACCGTAATGATCCCGATTCTGGTTTTGAGAAACGGACAGGACGACATTGCGTCTCCAGAACTTTATGATATGCTTAAACCTGCCGGTGGGCTCACGGCTGCTCCTGGTCAGTTGGCTACTCCGCGTCGAGCGGCGCGTTACAACCCTGATCGAGCCCGAAGAGATGGTGGACGGCGACGAGTCTCTTCTGGTGTGCGTTGGGATCTCATGCAGTTCCGCCAGCTCGTGCGCATCCTGCAAGTCCGGTGTCAGAGTCCCCGTGGTGGTGGTGGTGGCCGTCGTCGAGGGTCGTTCAGGGCTAGAGACACGAGATCTCGCTCTCAGCGATGAAGACGCGACGACGGCAGGCTCCGGATGCCGTAGATCCTTTGCAGCATGGCTGGCAGCAGGTTCTTCCATGGGCGTGTGTCCAGCTCATCTCATGCTGGTGACCAGCAGCGGCAGGGGGGGAAAAAAAAGGAGCTTGCTTCTATTCTTTCTTTTCAGAAGAAAGCGTGGGTAAAGCAGGAGTGGCGAGGCCAGGAGGAAGTTATTATTATTTCAGCTTATAAAAATATAACATGCTGATGCATGATTTATGTTGATAGCTCCCATGAAACCCGCCTGGGCGTCTCGCGATCGACGACGAGTTACGTACATGTGTTCCACGCTGCGCGAAGGACGGTGACGACGGTGAGTCGGACGGTGACTGCTTTTTTATTGATCCAGGAGATAATTTGGTAGCAAACTTTTTGGCGCGAGCTTCCCCGTTCTCCATCGTGCCGCTCTAGCAAACTATTTTTTTCCCACCTTTATCCAGTTTCTGGAGGTTTCGTTCGTTAGTCCCCATACTTTCTGGGTGAACCATGGATCTAGACCGTTCAGCCGGCGCAAAGGCAAAAAAAGCAGCGTTTCGACGGGCAATTGGGCGAAACCACATCATTGCGACGGCTGCTCCGGAGAAACACGATCAAGCCAAAGAGAAGACGCAGTTTCTGCTCTCTCTCTCTTCCGGCGAATTGCTCTCCTTCCCGTGCTGTCAGTCTCTGGTGTCCCAAAGACACAACTGTTCTTTTTTTTTTTTTTTTTTTCTGCCAGGAAAAAAGAATCTTCGGAAGTTTAGATTGGCCTTGGCAAGAAGCTTGGCCTGACGGGGATCATCGACGGGGATCCTTTTCGGGGAATATTCTTTTTTTCTCCCTCTCGCCTTCTACAGGATGGAGTAATAATAGCTGCACATCCCTGCTTTCACAATACCAGCAAGGAATCCGTCAAGGAGGAGGATTCTCCACACAAAGAGGGCCAAAACTTGGAAATATGCACTCCTCCTCCTCCATCCACCATCAGGGTTTTCCTCTTTTTCTCCGCACGCGAAAGAGAACTGCGTCCATCGTGTTCGCTGCCCGGCCTCCAGGGGGGTTCGTTCTCGGTGTCACCAGCCCAATCGCCAACGACGACGATCGCCATCTTTCGGGTCCCTCTTGCCGGGACACGCCCCACCGTTTCAACCGTCCCACCGGATGTCGCAGTTCTCCGACAACCTGCACTCTCCGGGCACTGCGCCCTGCTTGGGGGACTTTGTCGCATAGGGGGGCCCGCGACGGGGAGATCCGCTGATGCGCGGAGCTCACCTGTGTGCAACAGGAGATCCCTCTTCTGACGGCTGCGTATATGGTGCTTTGTTCCACTCCTCCTCACAGGAGAAGTCTCACAGTAGGGGATACCTTTTCTGTTCTCATCGCCTCGGGGGGCTCTGTGCCACTTCATTCATTCTGTTCCTTGGGGAAATATTTTTCCTTTTTTTTTTTTTTTCCCTTTCTTTTTTATTAAAAAAAATTACGGAGTACATGCATGCAAGAAAACGGGACTGTCTCTTCCTTTCCGATAATAGTCTCAGAGTGCATGCTAATATCTTCACTCCCACCGTCCCGGAAGATTCTCTTTTCTTCTTTTGCCTCAACAGGGCATCCTTTAATCGGCATATGATTCCGGACGAAGGGTGAGATGGTAGGTATCGAGAGACTGGACCTCGTACTCTGTATCAGCCCACCGATCTTGGGGGAACCCAATTGGCTTCTCGCCGAGAAATGAGGCTGATCTGGACCTTCGATCGATGCGCTTGCAAGCCATTATCCTTTTTCTTTTCTTTTCTTTTCTTTTCCTTTGATTTTTCATTTGATTTTTCATTTGTTCTATTTTCGCCTCCTCGTGAACTCTGAAAAGATCGAGCCACGGTCCATAGACCTGAAGATGTTGCTCTAGCCCACCTGATTTTTCCTCACGTCTGCTACGCATGCAGCCTGACACTTCCGATGAAATATTTTGACACATTGTTTTCGGTCTGTGCAGAGCCAATCGAGCTTCCTCGTCACTGCTGCTATACATAGTGGCACCTTATGCTCGCCTCTTTACCAGCATATCCTTCGTCATTGGCGGCTGGCTGACTGGAGGAAGTTGCGTTTTCCAGATTCTGGAAGACTGCTCATCTGCCAGCCTGCAAACCATGCCAGGAAAGGAGGTCTGAATCCTCCGTCGGTACTGGATCTCTGGCTGACCTCATCGCTGCAAGGGATGAAACAGGTCCTCCACTTTACATACGAGCCACATCCACACCGAGTCTTACTTCCTCTAAGGGAAAACATGATATTGCATTTTAATCATTACTCCGTACACAAACAAGAAGAAGAAAAGAAAGAGAAAGAAATCTCGAGAACAAGAAAAGCCAATTTCAGGAAAGTCATTCTGAATATGTGCACAATTGCGGAAATACAAGTTGAGGTATCTTAATACAGTACAGCATAAAAAGGGGGACAAAGAAGGAGAAGAAAAGTAAGGTAAAATAAAAACATACGTCAAAATGGGGAAAATGGAGAGAGTAAGTGTGAGTGAACAAAGGGGCCAAACAAAATTCATGCTATGATGCTGGCATAAAGTGGTGTCCGCCTTCACACTGGTAGCCTCCAGGAACCGCATTCCAGGCATATCCTGCTTCACATCGACCAGGGTGAGAGGAGACCCTCGTTTCCTGCTTTTCACGCTTCCTGCCTCTCTTCAAAAGCTTAGATAACCAGCGGCGTGCTCTACGAATCAGGGTGCGGGTACCTGAATTTGTCTTCGTGTTGATTTTGGTCACACCAGTCTGTAATTGAGCCTGGGTAGCCCGTCTTTTTCTTTGCTTCCATGTCGCTTCCACGGGGACCTGGTGCTCAGAGAGGCTCGCCTGATGTTCCAATTCCTCACTGTTGTGAAGGGACTGCGGCCTGGAAGAGGGCTCCTGTTTCTCGTGTTGCTCCACTTTTGGGGATTGTTGGCGCTGGAGAGCCCGGGGGATTGACACATGGGTCTCATCACTGGATTGGGCGTCAGTATCGTTTGTGTGTTGGCTTCGGCGCTGGTTCGGGACTGGTTCGTCGTCGCGCTCTCGCTGCTTCGATTTGGATGGGCCTGGCTGGTGTTCGCGGTCCGGCTTGTGTTGCGTGTTGACGTTGACGTCGACATCACAGGCTGTATCTCCTCCTGGAGTGCAGATCGCAGGATCGATCCTCGGTGGCGGCGGGGAAGCCTGAGTCTCTTCGAGTGTTGCTGGCTCCGGGTCGTGGTTCGCGTGGGGAGGTGAAATCGGGAGGGCGGTATTCCCATCGTCTCCAAGCTTCTTACATCGGTTTGTGCTCAGGGTGATCATATCCATGATGCAGGCCTCGACATGATCAGCTGAAAGAGTCCGGTCGGACGTTGTGTTATCAGCGGCGGATTCCAGGAAATTGCCCAATATTTGTGTCGCCAAATATTTCACGTCACGCGCGTTGCTCCAGCCGGGCAACGCTATCAAAGCTTTGAACAGTTTTCGCACATTGGAATGGCCTCTACTTTCACGAACTCGTAGGAAGTCCGATTCAGTAGTGATCCGATTGGCGTCCAGCTCTCGGAGAAGAATAGCAACGCAGTCTTCAGGCGACAGCTCGTCGAACGCGATCTCCTCTTTAAATAGGCCAGAGAGGTCAGGACGATTGGACATCAGATTGCGTATGTCAGACTGGTACCCAGCGAGGATGACCACCATCTTTCCCGCATTCTCCTGCTGAGTGAGAAACCCAACCAGCTCATCAACCGCTTCCGCTGCGAACTGGCCCGAAGCCAGGCGATGAACTTCGTCGATGAAGAGGACTTTGCCGCTGGCCAACTCGAGCAGTTTGCGGGTCTTAGGGGAGGTTTGTCCAACGTACTGGCCGATCAGGTCGCTCGCCGAGTGCTCGACAACTTCAGGGGCGGAGAGGAGCCCCATGTTGTAAAAGATACGGCCCATTTGACAAGCTGCGGTCGATTTACCGGTTCCTATTACAATATTGAGTCAGCCACAGCGTTCTCAAATTCCATCGCGGTTGGATATCGGTATACATACCCGCGGGCCCTGCGAAGACGAAGTTCGTAGGCACTAGGTCGCGAGGCCTAAAGCCGTATTTTCGCGCACCAAGGCATCGCTTTTGATAATTCACAAACTTGTCAATTATGTTCTGGTGCACTTTTCCCGACAGCAAACGCTGACAATCTGTTGCTCCCCTCGAAATTCGATCCCAATCTGGGTCGAAATCTTGAGGCTGCAGATCCTCATCGCAGGCCTGTTCATGAAGCGGCTTGGCCGACTGCCTCTGCTCGAAATTCATCTGAGCAGCAGCCAGACAGTTGTCGACATCTCCGGCGTTGCCAAAGTTTGGACGCATAAGAGCCCGCTCTAACACGTCTCGAGCGACTTCCCACGCTTCCGGTGTACAGGACAGATCCTTCTGCTCCATTTTTAGCTGCATAACTTGCAGCAGCTGGTTGATCGTGAAGTTTTGGAATCGAAATGGACGATCAACACGAAAGCGTCGAGAGAGGCCTGGATTTGCGTTGTGGAACATATTGCGGATGCGATCCTCGTATCCTACGAAGATGATACAGCGATCTTCACCTGGAACCCCCTGGATGATGGAGACTAAAGTGTCGAGGACACCAGTCTTGAACTTGTCTTGCTCCTTGTTGGGATCACCAGGGTCCAACATGTACGCCTCGTCGATAACTAACACCCTCCCTACGGTGGCCTCGAGAATCTTTCTCGTTTTGGCTTCTGACTTTCCCAAGCATTCTCCGATAAAATCGGCTGGGTTCTTCACGATCACTGAGGCAGCAGGGTTAGACTGATAACGGTTGACTGTTAGAGGACTGTTATGGAGACTTACAATCGCCTCGGGTGAGAAGGCCCAGGTCGTTCAGGATTTGCCCATAGAGTTTTGCAACGGTAGTTTTGCCTGTTCCAGGAGCTCCCACGAAGAGCTGATTCAAAGGAAGCTGGAACGGCTTGATCTCTTTCAATTCTCTGCGGTAATTCTTCTGGATCATTCCAATCATTGTTCGCACATTCTTCTTGACGGTGTCTAAGCCGATAAGCTTTTGGAGTTCGTTCCATGCGTGGCTGCTCTGGAGGACATCGGAAGGGTCAGGCCCAATCACGTCTTCCTGCGTGAAAAGGTTGCAATCAGGCTCCTGCCCCTGAACTCTCAGCTTTTGAAGCCGCCTAGCCTGTCGAGACGATATCTGACTGATGAGATTCTCCACTGCTCTCGCGTTTCCGAATCCTCTGTTGCCCCGAGACTGGGCGAGACGGCGGACGGCGATACGCATAGGTTTCCCATCCATCCCGCCGTCGACTCTCATATTTCCTCGGTATCCGACGTGGATGTTGTCGTAGAGAATCTCCCAGAGCTCGGCATCGGTGAAATCGGCAAAGTGCATAGTCCATGGGATTCGGCTGGTAAGGCCTGGGTTGTGCTCAAAGAATGACTCCATCTCCTCTTTGTAACCTACAAATACCACCACCAGTTTGCCAATGTTGTCTTCCATAGCTTTTAGGAGAAAGTCCAGTGCTTGTTTTCCAAGAGCTTCAATGTACGCTGCAGTGAGCTGGTATGCCTCGTCTATGAACAAGACCCCCCCGTTGTGATTGAGTATGTCTTCAACTTCGTCCTGGGCTCCCTCTGCCCCTTTTACAGCGAGAGCAATGCCAGCTGTCTCTTTGAAATAACTTGAATTTATCACCCCAACGGAGTGCAAGAACTCGGCATACAGTCGTGCGAAGGTTGTTTTGCCTAGCATCGTGTCAGTGATGCGCTTCACCGAAACAAGGTAGGGGGGATCTATACCAGTTCCCGGATTTCCTTGGAAAACGACATTGAAACGCTCCCTATTCAAGCTACGTCCTTGGCTCTCACAAATGTCGACCTTGGACTTGATGTCCAAAAATTGCTGCTTGACCTCCTCCAACCCCTGGTAGCGCATCAGCCTATCTATCACCTCGTTTACTTCACCTCGGGCTGCTTTCCTTTTCTCCCATTCTTCAGCGGCTGGTGAAGGGCAGAATTGGAAAGGATTCTTGCAATAAGGCCGCGGCGGGACTGGTTCTTCAGGCTCGGACACCTCAGAGTCGGTGTCCCCTTCATCTGAATGCCCGCTGTGTGAGATTTCTGGGGGTGACTCGTCTGGGCCTGTATGAGCGTTCACCCCTAGAGCAAAAGGAGAAGACGAGGTGGCCTTGGAGAGCGAGAAGGTAATGTTGATCGAATTTTCATTAGGTCTTTGGATGGATTCGATGTCCAATCGCGGTGTCTCGACTGGCTTCGATGTGTCTTCTATATCGTCTCTGCATGCATCATCGGAGAGACTGGAAGGGGCTGTGGAAACGGAGCTAGCAGAAGTGCTCGGTCGAGAGCTGGAAGGGGATGTGAAAGCAGGGTCGGGTGGCACTAGAAAGCCTGGAGAGTATTCTCGATCTGATATGTGAGGCATGACTGAGCGATGAGATCTGGTCGCGAGCGAAATTTCTTGTGAGTAGTATGGATTCGGTAGGGAGTTAATATAGCTCTGAGCTCCTTTTCTAACTTTTTTTTCTTTTTTTTCTTTTTTGTTCCCCTTTTCACTTTATCCTACTTTCTCTCGGGCAGTGCTCTTCATCGTTTTCAGCAATTTCTCGCCTTGAGGCTGGTCTGGACAGGCTATGAATTTGCCACTTCGCCAAATTGGCCTCTTTTAGCATTGCTTTGCTTGGGCGATGAAGATCACCGCCCAAGCCCCCTGAGTTTGCAGCAAAGCGGTGAGGGTCTCCAGCGTGGAGCAGCGTTTCCACTGCCAGCTGGGAATTAGGTACAGCCAGCAACTGTGCTTACAAGTCGATGCGGGTGGAACAGGGCAAAATGGGGCAGTATCGTGGGAGGTGATTTGTCGAAGCCTGGTACGGCGGAGTTAAAAACTCATACAGATGAGGGCTGCCCTTTAGCCATATCAGTGTACGCGGAAAGGCTCTTAAGGGTTTATTCGTTTCACCTTCGATAGACTGCCTATCTCCTTCATGGCCATTCCTGTGGATCTCGTCGAACGAATGTGCCGCTCTGGCAACGGATAGCAACGAAACATAGCCATTTCGTGCGTTGGCTGTCTGCTTCGCCCCGAGTATGGACCGTGCGACACCTTGTTAGAGATGGCCAATCTCGTCAACAAGCCGTTTGGCACGGAATGGCCGAAAATTTGGGAGAGAAAGAGGCCCAATAGCGACCAGGGGTATATTGCTCATTTTCGCAAGGCGAACGAGAGTGGCTCGCCTTGAAGTCGCTGTCCAAGCCGATTCGTCCACGATCCCTGCTGGTATAACTAAACAGAAGCGCAGCGAGAAACAGCGTCCGCGAGTATGACTGGACAATTTGGGTTCGCAACCCAACAGGCCCTGCATGACTTCGGGCACATAGATCCATACTTTCTCAGCCTCCGATACCGTACCGTTGGTCGCGATCGAACGGGATGGAGTATGGAGTAGTTATATAAAGCGGAGAATTCTCCGCGCAACCCTTATAGTCCAACCAAACCTGCCCACCAGCTACCTATTTCAACTTTCACAATGAGCGATACTGCCGATTGGCTGTCAGCTGTGTCCTCTTTGACGGCAACCGCGATTGCAGTCGCGACCCTTTTTACCGTCTACATCGCCGCGGTGCAGCTCGCGTCCCAGAACCGAAGGTATCGGCTAGGCTTGTCCTGGCGCTCTCTGGGCCGATGGCAGAATAAAGTTGCCCAGTCGTCCTTTCTCGGGCTACAGAGGAGAGTCTATACACCCAGCGTCTCCGTGCCCTCACTTGTTCAGAATCGCGTCGTGCCATGCTTCACGTTTCCCAGAGGGATCCCCAAGGAGCCCGATCCCGATATCGAGAGCGCCAGCGGGCTGGTTCCGGCCGGTGCGAGTTGGGTAGGGTTAATGGAAGCACTCGGTCTGCGCCCTGATGATGATTTCCTTGAAATGCAGGATGCATCGGAGTTGGTGAATGGAATCGTTGCTATGCACTGGAAAGGAAAGGACTTTGTCGCGGTTTGCTCCATGCTAGGCTTCCAATCTTACGAGAACCACCCAAGCTTCAGCTCACCTATGCCTCTCCCGATGCTTTGGCATGGACCACTGGGCTGGATGCAACTCCAGCCCAGTCCCCAGGGTTGCATCGCTCAATTTAGAAGCAGAGCAACACTATTTGAACAAATCTCGGACGACCTTCATCGCTACTGGCGAAAGGAAACTTTCAGCTTGCCCAGTTCACCGTTTTTACTCCAAGCTCGACTTTGGGCTTCAATCGGGGGGCTTCTCCTACCAGACGGTAAAGCTCTCTACCTTGGAGGCGCAGATTTCCACAAACGACCCGTAGATATTGATGACGACCATGAATTCAGTCCTGCCGAGCTCCATCAATACCTGACCTCCGCAGATCTCTCCCCGGATGAACTAAGGCGAGTCCTTCTAGGCAAGCAAGAAAATCGCGGCAGGGAGCTCCGTCGCGAGATCGCACGTTCAAAAGCGCCGTCAGCTCAGCGAGTCAGGGACGAACCAATTCCCGACTCGCGCACTGAGGCTTTTGAAAGTGGAGAACGCTCATTTGAAGGCAAACAACAGGTGTTACGCCCTTGTCCCGGTTTGTTATCTGTTTGTGTACAGGGGGAAATTGCCTACAGTCGTGGCCTCGACATCAGAGATTGTCACGAATTCGACCGCAAGTTCGCCAGCACTGAGGATGTGGATCGTGCTCGATTCCCGTACAGTCTTGGGAAATTGCAGATGGATAGGGATACGCTGATGCTGATGAAAAGCGCTTTTCTTTACCTTGGACCTGATGGGTTCTACTTTGCTCCCTCATATCTTCTTTGCAGCGATGTGCGGGAAGTATATCGACACATTGAGGAGCAGTCGAATAAGTTGAAACGAATCTTCCCTATCACGAGCACTACCCCAACATCGGGCCGAGATTATCTTTACCACGCCATGAAACTTTGCAACGATCTGCAACAAACCCGCAAAATGGCTAGAGCAACATACTCCGTTGAAGATATGCGACTACTGGCAAAGGCGTCGAACAATATTGCTCCGTTTATTTCCCCAGACAAAGCCGGGCACGGGAAAGACCCCACAACGGCCAAACCCGAAGATCTCATATGGGCCATGCTTGTCTGCCCAGAGCTTTCTTCCAACATAAGAGAATCACTCACGGAGATGAATCTACAAGCATTCTTGGATGCCAAGGTGGAGTGTGAGGATGGAGTTTTGACCTTACCGGACCTGAGCGGCTTAAGGGAAATGGGTCCGAAATATAAAGTACCTCTGGTAGCTAATGGTGACTTCACGGGACAACAATTACTTGCTGCACTCATCGATATCTTTATCCGATACTTCTGGATTGACAAAGCATGGCCTACTGATGTGGCAGCTTACGACATGACCATGCCACAAACTGTGGCCATGTGCTGAACTATTCCATTTTCATTTGGATGCTATTATTAGTCTTGTAAACCCCTGAGCGAGACTTTGTTTGGCGTCATGGGATTTGTACAATATTTTATGTTCTTTCTCTGGTAACGTTGCTACGCTTGGGATTTCTCTTTTCATTTCATGATGGGCTCAGGGGTGGGACTTGCAAAGTGACTGTTTATGGCAAGATAGAGATCTGTATATGAGCAATTCGTGCTTCTCCACGCGGCTGTTCACCTTTCGCTTTTTACTAAATGGTTTCCACATTTCTTTTTTGATAGAGATCGACCTCTGCATCCAATCCCTCGAGTGACCGTGTATAAGCGTCAGCCACGCTCTCAGCGGTTCAAGTGGTCCGATATCGGCTTACTTCCCCGCCTCGCATCAGGGAATATCACGAGTTAAGCCCTCCTCACTGTCTTCGCTAATCAAGAGCAAAATGGAAAAAGATCATTAAAAGGGCATAGAGTTCCTGTCATCAATGTTCGCACTTTTCTATCGCCCTTTGCTTTCAGAGCTTTCTAGAAGCACGATCCCGAGCGGAGCGGACGCCAAGCAAAGCCCCACCCGGCGGAAACCGCAGACCCCGTACGAAAGTACACCAGAATGGCAGCTCTCACACAACCGAGCGGAGCGGAAACTGATCACTGGTCCGCCGAGGTAACACCTTTCCTTCCGCCGGGCTCCATCGTTCAGAAAAAAAAAAAAAAGAAAAGAACAAGGGAAAAAAAATCACACGCTGATCGTAAAATGGCTTCAAAATCTAGGCTTACCATACCTCCGCGTCTTTCGTCCCCCTTTTGACCCAGAAGGTCTTGGCTTACATTGATCCCCATTCAACGGATCAGGTTCTGGATATTGGCTGTGGCGATGGCAAATTCACGGCGAAATATATGGACCGAGTGAGCCATGTGTTGGGCTTAGACGCTTCAAAGGGGATGATCGAAGCAGCGAAGAGCGATTTTGGGCAGGCTAATGCCGAATTCAGGGTGGTTGACTGTAGATATTTGGATAAAGAGTTGCAGGAAGGAAGGGTTGGAGTGGCCCAGTGGGACAAGGTGTGAGTGTCAATCATCATTATCCCGTTGTGTGAAACTACATGAGTATAGTTTGTACGTGCGGCGAGGAGTTTTGACACTGTAGGCAGGGTATCCAACGCCGCCCTGCACTGGATCCTAAAAGACCCAACCACCCGTGTTTCAGTGCTGAGAGCAATATACACGTGCCTCAAGCCAGGCGGCTTGTTCGTTTTTGAAATGGGCGGCCACGGAAACGTCCCTGAAGTCCATAGTGCTCTGATAGCCGCTCTTGTCCACCATGGCGTGTCCTTCAGTGCAGCTCGCGAGGGGATTCCGTGGTTCTTCGCATCGGAGCCATGGATGAGAGAGACACTGGAAGAGATTGGTTTCAGAGTAGACAAGTTGGAGGTTGAGTATCGACCCACGAAATTAACGACGGATGAGAAGGGCGGCATGCAGGGCTGGTTAAGACTAATGGGTGCTTCAGCCTTAGAAATGCTAGATGAAGAGAAGAGGGAAAGGGTAGTTAAGGAGGTATGTGAGACTTTGGAATCGGTGATTACGAGGGAAGATGGGAGTAAATGGCTCGGGTATGTAAGGTTAAGAGGAGTGGCAGTAAAAAGCGAACAGTAATGCCAGCAGTACTACTATAAGGACAATAGACCGCGGGTTCAATCATATTTAGTGAATATCTATTTCGCCCAAGTCGGATTTGGGCAACTTGAATGTTCTCTCATTCTTAGTCCGCCCTCCGTAGGCTCCTAGGACTTGGGGCAGGTCTGACAATGGAGACAAAACAGCCCAGGTGAGAGGAACCCCCATCCACACAGAAAGCCGTATCCCCAGCTCCCGTTGGCAAAACCTTGACTTTCGTCCAGCCAGCACAGTGCACGTACTATTACGCACGCGCCGTATTGGAAGGACGGGGATTAAAGGCGTTCCCGCGGAAAGGGAATATGGATTGCTACGCGGACAAGGCCTCGTTTAGCCCTGCTGTTTTATCAATTTTGCGCTTTCCTTGGGGATTGAACCGCAAGGGACTTGTGATCTTCCAACCATGGGATGCGAGACTGGAAGACGTATTCAATTCTGTTCTTGAGCAGCGCGCGGGATGTCTTACATGATCGAAACCTAGCAAAGTTAGATCCAGCGGGGACGGGTACAGCAAAGCTTTGAAACCGAATGAAATACTCAGAAAAGTGGCGAAAAGGAAAGGCGGAACATGCTGAGATGGGATATTGTGTATAAATACATTTCTATATTCAAAAGAGACAATACACCCCAAAAAAAAAAAAAAAAAAAAAAAAAAAAAAAGGAGGAAAAAAAAAAGGAAAAAAGGAAAAAAGACAAGAAAAGAAATCTTAAATAGCGCCGAAACAATGCAGGGGTAATAGTACACAGTTAGCAAGTGCAGTAATAACAGTGTAAGATCGCACAGTGGAACGCATGTGGGGAAAATCACAATTACAGCGGTCGGGGGGGTTCTTTATGCATCCACTGAAGCAGCATCTTGGGCCAGCGCGGCTGATTCCGCGTCGTTGCCCATGGACATATTTCTCACGTCCCACCCATCGAGGTTGGATGCATTTTCCTTATTTCCAAGTAAGCAGAATACACGCTCAGTCCCTTCGACGAGGTACTTCTGAGCAACTCTGTTCACATCTTGAGCAGTGACATCCAAGACCTGCTCTCGCCAGCGCTGGTCCATGTCCTGAGTAACTCCCGTCAGGAAATAGCGCTGTCCTTCCTCATCAACGCTCATAGGAGCATCCAGAGATTGGAAGATCCCAAGCTTGGCCTCGTCTAATTCTCTTTGTATCCAGGTGCGATCACGTGCAAAAACACCACTGTTGTTGAAAACCTTGAAAGTGTTCATCGGGTTCGGATCCCGATAGCTGGAGAAGCTGAAAAGACCTTGGATGGGGCCATTAGAAGCTCCGGCACCGTAAGCGCCGCCCTTTTCTCGAATTTCAGGGTGAAGATATTTGTGCGTTAAGAGCTGCGATAGAACGCTCAACGGAGCGCTATCAGGGCCAGTAAACGGGGTGGTCCGGAGTGCAAGGCCAGAGTACGATACCTGGAATGGAAGATCGTAAAGGATCTTGCTTGACGAAGGACTGAAGCTAGTTGCACCGCTGGTGGTGGGTGGAGCAATGGCCTTGGGGAGTCGACTTAGCCAGCGTTGCAGAATAGCTTCGTTCTCGCCCGAACTACCTGACTCGCAAACAACGCGGATACGGAGTTTAGGAGATTTGGAAATGGCGAAAGATTGAATTAAACGTAGCTTCTCGATGAGTTGCCGAAGTTTCTCCGGGGAATTTTCGGCGTCGCGGAGGAGGTCGGCGACAGCTTGGATCTGAGGCAGTCCAGCTTTCTGCTCCTGCACCCAGAAATTTTTGGATAGACCTGCTGCTGCGGCATTGACTGCAAAGCGGTGACCTGAACCTGCAACTGCATCTAGGGCGCCGTTGGTATTGGAGCGAAGCAGCTCCTGAACCATCTTTGGTGCAGCTTCACTCGAGAAATCGGCCTCAGTGACAAGTGTTGTGATGATTTCAAGCATGTCAGGCACGTTTTTATCCATGGCATAGCCTGTGAATTGTAGGCCTTCTGTAAAATTGCCTAGGACCAACGGCGATGAGACAGAGAAGGTCGAAGAGGAAACACCGCCAGTCTTAAGCTTGATTAAGTCTTCCCATTGCTCCATAGTCCTTTGAGCAGTCCCAAGGCGCATTACTGCCTCGTTGAATAGCGGTAACAACAATCTCAATTCGTCCGGAATATCAGAATATACGTTCAACGCTTGGATATAAGAGAGACCATTGGTAGGTGCTTCTCGCCAAACCACCTCAACATCATCAATCTTCGATTCTCTCACCGGTTTCCGCTCCATCTCCCTTGGAATGTCTTTGGTATGAAGAGTTGGCAAACAGCTGACGTCGGCATTTTGAGCTGATTCCTGAACCTTCAGTAACTCAAGCTCCTCCTTCTTGAGTTGCTCGATGGCCGCGTCCGCCGAACCGAATTTAGCGGCTAACTCGGCCATCTTTGCTTCTTTGCGAGCCATCTCCTTCTCGGCTAATGCCTGGTTGTACGTTGGAGAACCGTTCATTGTAAACGTCAAGCATTCATCGTTCATGAAGTACTTTTTCATCAAGTTTTCCAAGTATCCCGTCTTACCCCAGCGTTTTTCAAACTCACTGATGATGTCGTTCCACGCGAGCTCTCTGGTGGGATTGAATCCGTTGAACCACGCGGAAAGGGTCTTCTCCATAACTCCCAGCCCAAAGTTGGCGGTTTTATGTCTCAACGCAAGCTCCAACTGATGTAGATAGCCCGAGACTTTCTCCCTGTTGAAGCCGGTTTCCATGCATTCTTTGAATACCTGTTCAACCCGCTGTTTGACGGCCGGGACATCGCTTTCCGACACCCCATTAAGCCCAACAGAAAAGATGGGTATCCTGCCGGAAGTGTCAAGACCGGTATTGGGCGTGAAGGATGAGCCAAGCCCGCTTTCAATCAATGCCTTGTACATCGGGGAGCCATATCCATCCAGGAGCAAGGAGGAAAGAATCCCGAGGGAGAAGACTTCGACTTCGTCTGTGGAATCGCCTGCACGCCAGGAGACTGAAGATTTGCATTGCTTGTCTTCGCTTGTAAACGGATCCATGGGTCCCTCGACAGTGAAGTTCAGAGGTCCGGCACTTAAATCCCTGGGAAGCTTGACGTCCAGTTTCGAAGACTTCTTCTGGAAGCCATCCAAGACGGCTCCTATCTGTTTTAAATGGTCGGCAAGAGGCATATCTCCATAAGTGAATACTTTCGCATTACTGGGATGGTAATTCTGTTTGGAGAAGCTGACGAGTTGCTTGTGAGTCAGGTCAGTGATGTATTCTGGATCGCCACCAGAGTTGTTTATAGCCGGGAAGATATGCTCCTTGAACTTGATATAATAGAGATAGTTTGCGTCCGTGATCTGTCCCTTCATTTCATTGTAGACCACACCTTTGAAGACTATATCGTCACCGGGAGCAGCCTCGTCTGGGCTCTTTCCAGACTGTTCTGCAGCTCTGGGGTTCTCGGGGCCCAATCGCCACCCTTCCTGCCTGAAGTCTTCTTCCTTGAGGAGCGGATGGAGGGTAGCATCGAGGTACACCGAAAGGAGATTTTGAAAGTCTTTCTTGTTGGTGGTGGCAAAAGGATAAGTGGTATGGTCGGAGGACGTGAACGCGTTCATGAAATTGGAAAGAGAGCGAGGGAGCATTTTGAAAAAGGGGTCGCGGACGGGATATCTGCTCAGAATTGTAAGTTATATCCGCGCCGGGGGATGGTGGCCCAGAGTAGGGATCACGAATGCAGAAAACTGACTTTTCACTCCCGCAGAGGGTGGTGTGCTCGAGTATATGAGGCACACCGGTTGCATCTGGCGGATTCGTCTTGAACCCGACGCCGAATACGTTATTCTTGTCCTCTCTTGCGACATGCAGGTAATCAGCATCGGTATTGTCATGCTTTAGTCGAACTGCAGTTAGATGGAGCTCTGGGACATGCTTCTTCTCCTGGACGGTGAATCCATGGAGCTTCTCTCCTATAGAAGGGTAAGCATTCAGATCGGTCACCGTAGACGCTGCTCTGAGGCCCTGGAGAGCAGGAAATCGCCGGAGATTGGTCGCGTTTCGAAAACCCAGGCTGAGGGACGTCGAGGTCCCATGCCTCAGTGCCCGACTCGAGGATCGAAGCATGGCCACCAAACCTTGTGGAGTTGCTGTGTCTCTCGAACGACTTGATGCCTGCAGCGATATCCTGGCCACCACGCGGCCAGGCAGAAAAGCCCCCCTGATGCAGCTCCAGTCCAATCTCGCTGGCTGGACGGCAGAGAGCTGTGGGCAGGCTTTGAGATATTTAAAGACCAGTTTTTCTTCCCTGAAGCTGTGTGTTGAAATGCTGGTTTTTTGATGTGAGAAAAGTGAGGCCAAGCAATCTGTTGGTGAGAAACGGCGCTAGTTGGGCGTGCCCCAGCCAATAAGCGCAGGCTCCCCTCTTGCTTTCTCGTCGCCGAACTCTCTTGTGTGTGTGTCTCTCTCTTCTCTCTTCTCTCTTCTCTTTCTCACTAACTCTGCTCCCAGCTTTTGCTTCAAGAGGGCACACACCTTGCCCGCCGCCCCCCTGGTTCTCCTGGTGCTACTGCCGCCCTTCACACTCCAACACAAAGGGGTTTTCAGACCTGTCGGACTGTCTTCTCTTCCATCTCAACTTCCACCGCAGCTGTTTTTCCGACGTCGTGGTCCTATTTGTCAACCTTTACATCTTCTTGGTACCGGGAAAACTCTGTATGACGGCCGACTTGGCTAAACGAATTAAGGGCTCTTTAAAACTATCGCAGAGCGTTTTGGAATTGGCTTCGAGGAAGCGTTAACATCTATTTTATCGACGTCGCTCTCAGCCACGACTGGGTGATCTGGGTCGCTTGCGGCCGAGTAATGGCAGCAGTTTCTACGCACACCCATCCGACCATCAGCCACTCCAACACGTCGTCTCCTCCGATTCCTGCCAGCGCAGCTTTCCCAGACACACGCCCCGTGTCCGCAAAACCGTCAGCAATGGCTCCAAGCGGCATGAGCAAAAAGGCCAAGGGAAAGAAACCGGCCGATCCTACCGAGACGTCAAAGTTGTTGGCTGCCAAAATCTCACAGCTCGAGCAAGATGCCGCTGGAGAAAAGGACCAAGAGGCCGAGATCGGTACGTGACTTCTGCCTGTCGTGTAAAATACTATACGGGTTTAAGAAAGAGGCTCCCCCTCGTCGACTCGCCCGGGTAAGAGTAAAGCTGTCGGTGAATACTGACTTTTCTTTCTTTCTTTCTTTTTTTTGGGAACGCAGAACGTGAGGTCAAGAAGGCCACCCGAGACCTCAACCAGCTTTTGAATACTATCGAATCCCCGATGACGCGCCTCGAGACGGTACACAAGAAGTATACCGAACTTTTGGCCGACATGAAGAAACTGGACCGGGACTACGCCAAGAGCAAGAAGCGGGCCGACCAGCTGCAGAAGGATCAGGACAAGGGCAAGTCGGAGCTGAACAAGACGGCGACCATGAAGGACAAGTTGGAGAAACTCTGTCGAGAACTGACAAAAGAAAACAAAAAAGTAAAAGTGGGTTTATCATCTACGGACCTTATTGCGATGAATTTTTCCAGCAAAAGAGCATGTCTGATCGGTGAACGAATGGCTACAGGATGAAAATAAGAGACTCGAGGACACGGAACGAAGAGCTCGCGGGATCGTGAACGAACGACTTGACTCCCTACTGTTCGATATCCAAGATGTCATGGCACAAAAGGGCAACCCCAGGGTGGAAAAGATGGATATCGACCTGGACGAGGCGTAAGTTGTGTGCTTCCAAGCTGCAAGGGAGACCATGTCGGTGTTCTGACCATGCCTTTAGACTTCGTGCAAAGATCAAGACAATCGGCGAAAAATTCGAACTCCGCGAGCAACATTACAAAGCGCTCCTTCGAAGTAAAGATGCCGAGATCCAAAGTTTGACCGCAAAATATGAAGAGCAACGTCGAGGAACTGAAACCGAAGCCGCGCGATGCCGTGCTCTAAGTTCACAGGTGTCGACATTTTCGCATACCGAGGCCGAACTACGGAGCCAGCTTAACATTTATGTTGAAAAGTTTAAACAAGTGTGTTTCTGGTGCCCCTCATCCATTTCCTACTGTTGTCAGCCGTTGCGATTATCATATCGATGGTTAATGACAAAGCTCGTAGGTCGAAGACACGCTCAACAACAGCAACGAACTCTTTATGACTTTCCGAAAGGAAATGGAGGAAATGTCCAAGAAAACAAAACGGCTTGAAAAGGAGAACCTCACTCTCACCCGCAAGCACGACCAGACGAATCGGAATATCCTTGAGATGGCCGAAGAACGTACCCGGAATAATGAGGAACTAGAAAAGTGGCGCAAGAAGAGCAATAACTTGGAGGCACTTTGTCGGCGAATGCAACAACAAGGTCGAGGTCAAGCACTAGCAGGGGAGCTGGATGTAGACGACGAAGGGACGGAAAGCGAGTACGATGATGAATACGAAGACGAAGATGAAGAGGACCTGAGCGAGGATGGAGACTATGTCGACGGCGACGATCATCAACATATGGCTGGACCCAAAACGACAGAGAAGCCAGTCTTTGGCCCGCCGCCACCACCAACGTTGGCTGAAGCGAGATCTAATGGCAATCGTGGCATTGTCAATGGGTACAAGCATTGAGTCGACCGTGAATGGGTACCGAATGGGGCAGTTGACTTGCGTCCCATCGCGGGTAAGTTCTCATAGACGCGTATGATTAAATGACTACGACATCTTTCCCATACGATTCTGGCATATTTCTCTCGGGGGTGTTCGACCGCTTTCTGGCGTCTTGATATCACGCCTCTCTACTACTGTGAGATTTCTTTCTAGAGCCACAAACTTCCATTGTGGGACTCTTTTTTTTTTTTTTTTTTTTTTTTTTTTTTTTTTGCTCATTGTCTGGTTTGTGTGCTACTACCCACCGTCGATTCTCCCCTTTGATCCGCCTTTTGGGCCTAACCGTACCTGACTCTGGTGAAACTGCTGATCAGAAATGAATTCGACATGCAGTTACTGGCCGGGTCGTTGGGTGATTTGAGCCACCCACGCCGCTACACTTGTATGGTATTCATGTATAATGTATGTAACTGTAGGTAGGGCCAGCGCAGCTATTTGACAAACAAATCAGCTCCCTGATTGCTTTCTGTTCCAGAGAATTCAGTGGAAGCATTGCATTATCACTGAGGTCTATGAAGCCTCTTAATCGCGCCTCTGCGCTGGATTGGTCGGCGGCTCAGAGACGGTTGCATTCCCAATGTGCAAGCAAACAAAGTAGCATATGCCCGGGCTGCAGACCAACCTCTCAATGGATATATTCTGTAAAAAAGAAAAAAGAAGAAGAAAAAGACAAAGGAACAATACGCAAATACATACGTAGAAGTCATGGCACATCGCTAAAAGAAAAATACTACTTCACAGCTTGCTCCCTGAAACCAGATACGTATTGCCCAACCTTAACATCTGTGCTGCCTCCGCGACCATACTTTCCACGATCTCCCTGGCAGGCTTAATCTCCTTCACCAGAGCGGAAACATGGCCCATCAAGAAAGGTAGATCCACATCCTTGCCGTCCTGCATGTCTTTCACGAAGGGCACCACGCCGCTCTCCGTCAACCGCTTGATCTCCTCGGGCTTACTCTCCCACTCTTTGATATAGTCATTTGGCAGGAGCCGGAGTGGCCGCCCGGAAACGACCAGGCTGCGGATAGTCTCGTTGAATCCAGCATTCACGACGGCTTCCTTGTGCATGCGGCTGGCACCACTCTCTACAGAGGCGACGAAGCGCGTGCCCACCCACACGCCAGAGGCACCCAGCATGAGCGCACTGGCGAGACTCCTGCCGTCGTTGACGCCTCCCGCAGCAACGACGAGAGGGGGCTGACCGGTCAGGGGAGAGCGATACTTGCGCGTCGCATCCACCACGGCGGGGATGAGAACGGAGAAAGGGATGTCGCCGGTGTGGCCACCTCCCTCACCGCCCTGTGCACAGATGATGTCGACACCGGCCTGCATGGCCTTCTCGGCGTGGCGGGGCGCGCCGACCATGTTCATGACCAGGATGCCCGCTTCGTGGAGTCTCTTGATGGTGCGGGCGGGCGGCACGCCGACGGCGGAGACGAAGAGTTTGGCGCCGTGCTTGATGGTGACCTCGATGAGCTCGTCGAGCTTGCCATGTGTGTAGTCGTGGTTTGTCGCGCGCGCGCCGTTGCCGACCTGTGGAAGGGCGAGGTCGACGCCGAACGGGAGATTGGGGCTGTCCAGGTAAGACTTGAGCTCTGTGAGCATCTCGTCAAGCTGGGAGGGGGTGTAGCCGAGTCCGCCGACGGTGCCGAGACCTCCGGCATTGGAGACTGCGGCGGCGAGAGGGCCTCCCGAAGTGCGCGCCATGCCCGCGAGGAGGACAGGATGCCGGATGCCCAGGAGGTCGCAGAGGGGAGTTTTGACTTGTTGGGCCATTGTGGAAGATTGTGGTAACGACGCTGAAAGAAAAAAAGACAAGAGAAATTAAAAAAAGGAGGGTTGGAGATTGGGGTATTTGGCAGCGGCGTCAAGTCAAGCACTTATAATGCCCTCGAAGCCTGCTGAGAAAATAATGCTGAGCGCCGGTCTGCATGAGCTGGTGAAGAAGTTAGCGTTACTGTCAAGGAGACTGTCGATTCAGAAGGAACTTGACGCAAAACAATATATATAAAATTTCCGACAAAAGCATCGCATCCCAGCCATAACCTAGTAGCTTCTATTTACCTAGGGCCGAAGCTCTTCAGATGCGATTGTGGACACGGATGCCTTTTCCCCTCACTACCGCCGTTGTTCTTTGCAGCGAATTCTGGGCGTGGAGTCCGTGGCGATCTCCACAAACAACGGCCGTCAACCGCGGCCCAGCTGCTCGCTAACTAGTTAGTCGATAAACTCCGTCGTTGGCCGCCGCTGGACCAGAGCGCACCGAGGCGAGGTTCAATCAGTGAAGACGGATCATGCATTCCTGTCTCCGGCAAAATTCGAGAGATATACTAAACTTAGACTCTTGTAATATTCGAGAAACATACTGACTCTTGCAATAAAGGGGGAAAATCCTGCAGCTTTTTGACAACCTTTAAACAAGCAACAAAGCACTGCCTGTTGCAAGTTGGAACCGTATCGGAAGCGAAGCAGACCCTACCAGCGATTATAATGGGATCTCGTTTTTCATGCATTGATATTATTATTATTCTAGATGTACAAGCACTTGCATGATTTCCCTTAATTTGATGGTCTTACCATGAAGCACAATCATAGCATCTTTGATATTTTTTCGCTCTGTAGTTACGGAGGAGAGAGTTCGCGTTTTCTTGTTTTTGAACTGGGCGTGAGTTGATGCTCGAATCTCTCTCTCTCTCTGTGTGATGATCGTCGATTTGGAACGACCCAGTCATGTAAAAGGCTCTTGTTGACCCAGGACTATCTGTGTGTCGTACGTATCTCCCTTGCATCAATATCAATATAATTCGGTGCCAACGGCCCAAAAAAGTATGGGGGTTGAAATCCCTCTATGCTAGAACAGCACGAAGCAGCGGGACAAGACGATGAAAGATGGAGCATAAGACCGCATGTTAGTAGGGCTGGGGGGGCCTGGGTCTGAAGAGGATGAACCAAAAGACAAAAAAAAAAAAAAAAAAAGGCCAACTCCCGTGCTCACTGACTGAAGATGAGAGGTGAGGCAGAATAGCCATGATTTACGACGGCCTCGCCTCGCGGCACGAGCGAGCGTGGGTGAAAGTTGGTTGGTTGGTTGGTTGGGGGGGTGCTTTAGGGCCTTAACAGGCGCCGAGCCGCCCAGTCCTGGCCAGAGCTCCGGGGCTTGCCTTGGGCGACGCTGGGGGGGTCTATGCCAAGCCCACTAGGGGGTGCCAGCCCCAACCTTTGGGGGGTGTTTCCGGGCGTCTGGGGTGCCCGTGTGGCGACCAGAGCCAACCACGTTCTGGCGACCAGGACAGATTTCGGCATCACATTTTCATCTCCACAGCCGAAGTGGACCAACCGGCCTTCAAGTGCTCGAGCTCTCGGGTTCGCTTCCGAGATTCACCTCCATTTATGGATGTACTCCGTACATATTATGGCTTGAGAAGGGCAGGGTTGGTCGTGAGATGTGGAAACTGGGTTCTGTCATCCCTGCAACAGTGATTGAATGATGGGTTCCGTGGCAAGGCTTCGAACAAGAACAGGCTGCTTGGAGTGTGAGCATGACACACAGCTCCCCACTGTATTTCTTTTCTTTTCTTTTCTTTTTTTTTTGCTTATTGTCCCTGTAGGTCGTCGACGCCGCAAGAAATGCGACGAAAAGAGGCCTCTGTGTGCCGGCTGCTCCCGCAACGGCCTTCGCTGCACATGGCCCTCGGAGTATCAGCCAATTGACCGACGAAGACGCTGTCCGTGGCCCGCGAGTCCCAGCACAACATCGCCCTCCCCGAGCTGCAATGGCACGTCGACTCAGTCGAGAACGCCGGACGTCTCCGCTTCCTTGCCTCCCTTCTCTGCCATGCCGCCGCCTTTCCGCCTCGAGGAGCACTTCAATCTCTACTGCTACTTTGCAAACTCCCTCCTCCCGACCCTCGTACGACAATGCTCCCTGCCTAAATATTCAGACCAGACATACATCTTGAACCTAGCCGTCCAGTTTCCCCCTTTGATGGGTGCTATGATCGCCGTTGCAGCAGTTCGACTCCCTCGACACGATGAATCCTACCTGCATCTTGGCCTGAAGTGCTATCATTTTTCGATCCAGAACCTCCGGGAAGGCCTTGCCTCTGACAAATACAAAGGCAACGAGGATTACCTTCTTGCTACTACTATTTTGTTATGCATTTGGGAGGTGAGAACGGAGACCGGGACGTATCTCGATTCGGCGCTGACATAGAAAAAAAAAAATTTCCCCAATATAGAATTGCCAACCCGATGGGATTCCCAACACTAGCCACCATGTTGTTGCTGCAGGCAACCTGCTGAGACTTCGATGCCCGAAACCCAGAAGCTCCTCCCAATCTGCGTTGGTATTCGAACGCACCTGCGTCGAGTCCTTTATCTACCATAGCAGCCTTTTAATGCTCTTCGACCGAAGTTTGGATCCGCTTGCTGACCCGCAGGTCCTTGAAAATATCCAACGATACTTCGTCGACCCTGACCACCCAGATGATGCAGGCCCGGGATGGACCAACACGCAGCCCATACTCGATGCCTCGTATAAATTCTTCCTGCTGACTGCAGATATTACCCGGCTTTCACGGCACAATAGGCCGTTGGATGAAGTCGAATTATCCCTCTACTATCGTTTACAATCGGATTTCCATCGATGGGAGCAAACGATACGCAAAACCGCCAACGATCAAGATAAGGATCGGACCGGACTCTTGTATACCTTGGCTATTAGAGCTCTTCTCTTGAAAATGGACCCTCACCTGCATGAGATTTCGGGCGGCTTTGAGTCCCTCCTACATGAAAGCCTGGAGATAATACCGTTCCTCAATATTGATCCCAATTTTGTTTATTACTACCTGTGGCCCTTGATTGTTCTAGGTTCCATCGCCGTCAACCCCTGGGATAGAAATCCATTCCGCGAGATCATATCTCTCTTGATCATCAAGGGCCGAGAAGGAATTGCGTGCTGGGCTTTAAAGCGCCTAGAGACGGTCTGGACCACGGAATACGAATATGCATACTGGGGCCCTAGCCATCCGATGCTACGAGGGCTCAAGAGACTACTTGAAAATGATTGATGGCCGGTTTTTCCACACTTTCCTGGCCGCCACTATTACTCTCAGCGCACGGAAATAGGACACAGTTGAATGAGCTTCTATATTATGAGATCATATATGATTAGCAAACCCTAAAAAGTTACCCTAGGTCTCTTTCTAGGCTTTTAGGGCTTTATCCACAATCAGAGTATATCGGAGAAGAATTTCGTCCTGCATGGTCCTTGTGACGAGCTGAACGTGGCATGGAGCGCCCTCGCTTTCGTCAGGGAGGTCTAAAGCGTTTGTTAGCTTCTTGGCCTAATCTTCCTTCCGAACAGGCTTAAAAAAAAAAAGACTTACATGGAGGATCGTATTGGACTTGTCGCACGAACGCCGCGTCAGCGGCCTTTTCGGCGCGACCAAAGGGGATGACGGAGGCCGGATACTAAACTCCTATTAGTGCGTGCTAGATATCAAAAGCGTTTGGGGATGGATCGTTTACATTCACAAGGTTGGCGAATATGGTATAGAACGGCTTCTCCAGAGCATCGTGCGGCAGCGCACAGCTTTGGAAGGCTGGGCCGAGGAGAACGTCCAACTTGTTGTCCAGGTAGACGGCGCGCATTTGCGCAGTGTACTTCATCTTCGCAGCGTTTAGGTCATAGAGCTCACGAAGGGTTGGTTCAGGGCTGGTTCCGCTGAAGTCGAATGTGCATTTGAGCGATGGGATGAACGGCTCGCCGCTGCTGGTGATCGCCTTGAAGACGGTCTTGTCCGGATCCATGTTGAAGTATCGCATCGTGACGGTCTTCATGTCGGCGATGGATGGGAATTTACCAGTCAGGTCGACGATCTTGTGGCCTGCGGCTTCAAGTTTCTGGATAGCGTTCTTCAAAGTACGCTGCATGGGGGGGTGAATTGGGCACTCCGGGTCTTCAGGAATAACACCGATTGTGAGGGTTGTTTTAGGGGTCGGCTCGAGCCATGGGGTTCCAAGAGCCATGTCGTCCAGATCCGCTGCGTTCGAGTTGAATACAACCTTGAGCAAGAGTTCGAGATCCCTGGCGGAATTGGTCAGTGGACCTGCGCAAGGGGCGACGCCAGTCAGGCCTGGCCGACTGGCGGAACCTTGCCCGGCGTACGGAATTCTCATAATCGATGGCTTGAATCCATATGTACCATTGGCCAGGGCTGGAATTCGAATAGAACCCGCGATATCGGTTCCAACACCCAGGGGAGAGCCTCGCATAGCAACAAGTGCACCTTCACCGCCGCTGCTGCCGCCAGCGCTAAGATTCAAGCTGTAGGGATTTAGACAGCGGCCAAAGACGTTGTTGTGCGAATCTCCAGTCATCATGGTCTGGGGAACATTGGTCTTGCAGTACAGAACCGCACCAGCCCCCAGTAGAATTTGCACCAAGGCCGAGTCGTGAGTTGCTGCGGGTCGATCGAGGAAAGAGACAAATCCGAGGGTGGTTGGGACGCCGGTGATGTTGAAGGTCTCCTTAAGACTGATTGGGAGGCCGTGGAAGGGACCAACGGTCTTCCCCGTCTTGGCTAGATGGTCATCGAGCTCCTTTGCGCGGGCCAGCGCCATGTCGAAGAAGGTCTCGGTCAGGCAAAAAGTCACCTGCTGGGCGATGGCCGCACGCTTGGCGAATGCGGTTGTGACTTCGACCGAAGAGAATTCGCGAGAGGCGAGCTTCTGGAGGAGATCAGTGGCATCGTAGTTTTCGGTGATTTCAAGCTCTCTGGGTGTGAGGAGGCCGCAGGTTCTGGGGACGTCTATGACACTCTTCTTGGAGTCCTGCGAGATGTTTTCGGTGATCTCGCTGGGCAGTCGCCATTCCTTAGGGATCTTAGCGGCCACTTCGACCTGCTTGGCCTGGACCTTTAGTTGCCAGTCGGCGATCGTCATCGTGGAATTGGAGGGGGAGGGGAAATGGATAGATAGCTGCTGTAGACTGGATTGTGAGGGGAATTGTTAATATGTAGAGTGCCGGTTTTCTTCAAATTTCACGTCCCAGTGGAAAGAGATATAGGTGCATATTATATCAGAAACGAAGCTGGGTTGCAGCAACCCTGGCACATAGGCATTGCCGCTCTAACCATCCTCTTCGGCCTAAAACACGACAACCCCCCATCTGGTTTACTCCGTCGAGTGCACAGCTTGTCCTCGATGCGGGGTGAATCCTATTCACTCTCCTGCGGATTGGCGTTGGCAAATGTGCAGTCATTCCGCTTCGCCTCCCTCGTGGCCAGTCCTGCTCCACTGGGCTCCACGGATGGGCTTCTCGGCGGCAGCATTAGCTGGCCACCAATGGCGTCCATTTGCGCCAATCGATCAACTTAAAATTTAAAGCCCAGCCTACGGAGTAAACTACGGAGTACGGGGGAGAGGAAACTGGGTTGGAGGTGCAAGGAGGAAGCCAGAGCCTCGTACCGACTCTCTCGCCTTCATGATGACGGTTACGGATGTGGAAGAATTCCGGTCGAACAAATGCTGAGTACGCTTTCTTTGCTTTCGGAATGAATTCGACTTCAGAATTCTTCTCAATTTACTCCGCGTATTCATCGGCGCCGTGGGAGGATTTTGTCCGGATGCCGTCGCAACCGTGTCCGAGTGGCGCCCATTTTCTAGCAACAGTCAGGGCGAAGAAGATCTCCAGATCAACCCCCAAGCGGAGCTGTGTTGTGAGGGATTCGGGGCCTATAAATTCTTATCCCCTTATTCTTTAAACTTTTATTCTCTCGAATGCTCATACCCCAGACTACCACTTGATTGCTAGCAATAGATTTCTCCTCCTGGATTGCATCAGAATGACTGTCAGCATTGAAGGCCCGCATTCGCGCCACGAGATTCAGAAGTCCGTGGATGAATACATAGATAGTCTCAAAGGCCGTTTATATCAGTTGAACAAGAGCGTGAGTTACGTTCCCGCTCAATCGCACCGTCCTTTTTTTTTTTTCATGGGCTCTGACGAGGGATTAAGATCCATGAAAACCCAGAACTTGCATACAAGGAATACCATGCGCACGACGCCATATGCAGCTTTCTGGAAGAGCTGGGGTTCAAGCCTACACGTCACGCATACGGGTTAGAAACCGCCTTTGAAGTCATAAGCGGTTCGGACGAGGGAAGATGTGTCAATTTCAATGCTGAATATGATGCACTCCCGGGAATCGGGCATGCTTGTGGGCATAATCTAATTGCGACTGCGAGTGTGACCGGATTTATCGCCCTTGCACATGCGATCAGCAAATTTGGAATTAGGGGAAAAGCGCAGCTGCTCGGGACCCCTGCTGAAGAGGATGGAGGCGGGAAGATCGACCTGCTTAACGCTGGAGCGTACAAGCAGGCTGACGTTTCCTTGATGCTGTGAGTAACGCTGCCTCTTCCGCTTCTGTATCGGCACAGGAGCCACACTAATCAGAGCAACAATCAGCCATCCTATGTCAGACGCCCGCTTCCGCGAACACGGCGTCATAGGATCTTCTGGGTCAAGTTCTATCGCCTGCTATGATATTGTCTGCACTTATGAAGGGGTTAGCGCCCACTCTGCCGCCAATCCACATGAGGGTATCAACGCCCTAGACGCCGTGGTGTCGGCATATAACAACATTTCCATGCTCCGCCAACAGATAAGACCGGACGAGCGGATACACGGGACCATATTGCAAGCACCTAAGATCACGAATGCCATCCCAGAACACACGGCCACAAAATATTCAGTTCGGAGTCCCACAATCAAGGGCGTGCAAGAACTTGGAAAGCGAGTATGCAAGTGCATGGAAGCCGGTGCTCTCGCCACGGGGTGCAAGCTCAAGATCGAAGAGAGTCCAATTTACGCTGACCTTCGACTCAACCAGCCTCTCTGCGACGCGTTTCAGGCGCACATGGGAGACCAGGGAGAGAAGATCTTCTCCGGGGAGAGCGATGGTCTGAGCGGCTCCACGGACCAAGGCAACGTTACCTATGCTATTCCAGGCCTGCATGCCCTCATCGGAATACCAGTCACAGACGACGCGAATAACCACACTCATGGATTCGCTGCTGCAGCGGGGACAGAGGTTGCACATGAAAGGACTTTGAAGGGCGGCAAGGCGATGGCCATGACGGGATTGGATATTTTGACGAATGATGACTTTTATGCTCGGGTGATCGAGGACTTTGAGAAAGATAAGAAGCGTAGATGACCGGAAGCTAGATAGTGTCCTGCGGTGCCCGTGCAGATCGGTCTTTACACTGCACACCAGCATCGGCGCGGGCAGGAAACTCATTTTGTCCACCTTTCGCTTGGGGTTGGGATGCTTCACATGCTTCACCCGAATGCCGAAAGCACGAAACAACATCTGGTCATCGTTACCTTCTCGCAAACTTCAGAGAAGCAAATGCTAACTATAATATAATAACTTAATCCTTCAGACCTATTGGCAGGTGTGAAAAGCCTTCGCCGAATAACTATTTGTACTCGCTTCCAACCAATGTGCTTCTTCAAACCCATGGATGCGAGTGAGAGGAGAATGCGCGATTCGTGAGCTCGAAGCCTACAAGCGCATTGGAGAAATGCGATCAAACGTGAAGCTGTAAGTGCCCTGTCTGTATGGTGCGGTTTGCAACGACCTCCCGGGCTTCTAGGGATGCTGCCAATTCGGGGACGACTGTCAATACAAGACATTAAAACGTGTCCTACGCCCTGGCACACTTATCAATCTACAGCAGAACTGGATAAATCAATATTGACAGCCACGCTGGGCCTCTTATGAAAGGCTGAGGTTTATATGGAGCAATGTGGTGAATGTGCCGGTCGATTTCACAGATGACTTTTATGGGTTGTTTATTTCGGAGGTGGATATACGCAAGGCTCGGTGGACAAGGATAACCCAGGCCCTGGAGGGGAGACCAACGGGGTCTACGGTGTAACTACAGAAAATTAAAGAGTTTCATTTTCCAGCACAGTAGTGTTAGCCCAGATGGGGCGAACGGCAATGATCGCTTGTAGGAGGATGGGCTGCTCTACTGTTGTGGAACAACCCTCGTGAACATTTCTAGAGAGATGAAGCAACTCGGTTCAGCTCCCAAGTCTCTCGATTTCAACCGTGGGATATTAAATAGCACAAACTCTTTCTCGATGGCGTACAGAGTACGGGAGTCGTCAGTTACAAAAGCAACTTTCTTGGGAAGCCCTCGGCGTGTAAGTAGTTAACTATAGTGGCCTTTCGAGGGCCTAAGCGATCCACGACCTTTGATGGCCTCGCCCTTCCTTTCGCCTCTTCGGCATTGATACGCGGCAGCTGCGCGGGTTAGTTCAATTCCATGCTAGCTTCACTGGCTCTTCATCTCCCAGCGAGTTGCTTGGGCCTGGAAGTTTAAAGCTAATCTGTGATAAGCTTCCGCATGCCGCACCACTCAGCAGCATTTGCGCGCTTCTCCGCCTGTCTCCCCGCACTGTGGCCCCCGAGCAAAATGCATGTTAAGCTCCCACCCGATCTTACCCTCGCTTACCCCAGATCTCGTTTCTCCCGCCACGCACTCGCGCCCATTGCGTTTCCAGTCTCTTGGAGCCTGTTTCGCGATTGCTCTCCAGATGGTAGATGGATAAGCGCAATAGCACACCTTTGTCCATCCCACGCAGGGTTAGTTCTGCAGCCAGGTAGCTCTTCTGCACCCGTCCAAAGCGCGAGCAAGGAAGGAGTGCAATCGTACCACTGCAACTAAACGCCACAGGATCCTTGATATAAAAGCGTGATTAACCGCCCACATCTCTTTGCCTGTGTGTTTGATCCTCGTCTGGTTCCTCAACTAGTTAAATGCAAGCCCAGGTTCCCCGCTTGCTGAATTGTCCTTCGTAAAATTCCTTCGACCTCCACGTTCTCTCGTTCTTTTCAATCATTTCCTGCGATGTCGGCGGAAAAGGAATTTCAGACGTCCGTGGTGGAAGAGACGGATTCGGCAAGCAGAGTCGACCCGTCCAAGGAGGCGGATGCTCAAGATGTTCTCCTCATTGACGCCAGTGAAGAAGAATTGCGCCGCGTGCGATGGAAAGTCGACTTGATTCTCATGCCCTTGTTGTCGTTTTGCTACATGTTGCAGTTCTTGGATAAGCAGACGCTCAATTTCTCTACTCTGCTCGGGATCCTCGAAGACACGAAGCTTCAAGGATCAGAATATTCATGGACAGCCGCCATTTTCTACTTTGGATACTTGTTATGGTCGTATCCCACCACGTACTTTGCCGTGAGAACTCCCATTGGGAAATACCTCTCCATCACAGTGTATGTGAAATAATCTCCGAGTAATGTATTCTTGCACCAGTGTGCTGACAGTCATACTCCAGCTTGCTGTGGGCCGTGGTTGTCATATGCCATGCAGCCTGTAAGAACTTTGCGGGTTTAATGGTTGTCCGGTTCATGTTGGGCGTCACTGAATCGGCAGTCGCCCCTGGCTTCTCTTTAATTACCGGCATGTGGTACACTCGCAGAGAACAGCCCCTCCGCCACGGTATCTGGTTCACCGGCTCGTGTTGCGCCAGCTTGTTCGGTGGTGTTCTTGCATATGCTATCGGACATATTACTGGAGCCCTGTCACCATGGCGCTACTTATTCATCATCTTCGGGGCTGTCACCGCCCTTTGGGGAGTTGTACTGCTTGTCTTCCTTCCGGATAGACAGTCGAACGCCATCTGGCTGAATGCCCGCGAGAGGAAAGTCGCCGTTCGACGAGTCATGGAGAATAAACAGGGTATCAAGCAAGGAAAATACCAGATCTATCAAGTGGTCGAAGCCTTCAAAGATCCAATCAACTGGTGTCTTTTCCTCTACTGCTTTTGCGTGAACATTGCAAATGGGGGCTTGACAGCGTTCGGATCCCTGGTCATCCAAGGTTTCGGATACGAAGGTCTTTCTGCTCTCCTGATCCAGATGCCTACTGGTGCTGCACAGATTGGGTTCGTTATTGCATCCTCTCTAGCGTGCACGTATTGGAAAGGCATAAGGACTGTTGTCATGCTGGTGCTGTGTTTGATTAGTTTAGTTGGAATGGTACTGATGTACGCTCTCGATCCCGCAAACCGCTCTGGACGATTGGCAGGGTTTTGCTTGTCGCTCGCGTTTTCTGCCAACATGCCATTAGGCCTCTCTTTGGTGGCCAGCAACGTTGGCGGATTCACAAAGAAGGCTGTGGTCAACGCTTGCGTCTTCGTCATGTACTGTGTTGGCAATGTGGTTGGCCCCCAATTTTTCAGCGTCGACGAGGCACCGCGCTACAGCCGTGGTTTGAAAGCTAGTCTTTCTGGATTTGCGTTGGGTGCTTTCTTTTTGCTCCTGTTGGGAATTTATATGAAATGGGAGAACATGCGTCGAGACAGAAAATATGGAAAAGTGGACCAGCAAGAGAATAATCCCAACAGCGAGGATGAGCTTTTGCTCAGCCTAGAGGATAAGACGGACTGGGAAATGGAGCGCACTTTCAGATACCTTCTTTAGCCATGGGTTTATGCTAGATATACCATTTGCATAAAGAGTTTTGCCTGGAGGATATTACAACCTGAGATAGTCAGTATTACCTAATATCAGACCTTTTTAAAGATAATCATGAGCAACGAGTCGAGCTTCTCATTTCTGAGAGACGGCCCTGTCCCAGGTTTCTTTCTGTGCTGCCGCACTAAACTGGTCGACATGGTGTCGTTCAATATTTCCAGGCAAATTTGGGAGTGGCCGATGCCAGAAAGACTTCTTGTCCTTTCAAAAGCGCTTTATCAAATCAACTGCTGCATTTGAAAGTCTGCGGCATCTGGTTTGTAGTTAATCAAAGAAGTGGTTAGAGAATATATCGCTCCAATCTCCACCTTGAGAGTCTAGAAGACATGAGACATCGGGAGAGCGGCGCTTATCACTTTTAGTTCCCGGATCATGAGCTGGGAAGTATGTAATTGCATTTCTTAATAAAAGGACTCAGTTCTCGGACCAAGAAGGTGACATTGCTTCTGTCTTGCTGACATGTTGTGGTTGGAGTGGAGAGAGAGACGAGAGTAGGAGGATATTGTCTGCTGGGGTGAGGTCCAGTCGCGCCAAGCCTAGTTAAAACGCGCCGGAAGTTCGCGTCTCGTTCAAGAGAATATCTCGCAAATGCCGGCATTAAATTTGGCAGGCAAAACAGCTACCGCTCTGCTGATATATTGGCTTACTGTTTTATGCGATTGGGATTTGTGAGGGCCACCAAGCGAGAATCTTTAATCTATACCTGCTTCCCTAAATTGTCGTGTAAAATGGCAGAGGAGGACGCTTCGGGCCAGTTTCTGTGCCCACCCAAGTATGAATTTCCTTTGCAATTCCAATTCATTTTGCTTGAGGAGGGTCAACATCGGTCAAAGGGTACAAACTGACACAAGCGATGAATTATTAGGGACAAAGAAGAATACCCCCCGGTATACCGGCAGCACTCCGCATATAACCCCCTTTATACCTTCCGCCTCCCCTCCGGTAAAACGAGACACTATCAACAGCAGTATGCTGATATATACTTCTTACGACTTGCAAGGCTGAAGCCTGCTGTTGCGGAAATTGCGGCTGCTGAATGGGAAGAATTTACGGTGTGTTTTCTGTGTTCAATTCATTCCATTCCTCGATACGGGCCTGCAAGTCGGCCTATTGTCGGAGAACTGGGACGGACGCGCCCGCCAAACCGCAGTCATTTGTTTGAATTTTTGCTAAGGATATGTTGTATAGATTGCTGGTGAAAATGCCCGAAGGGTTGACAGAGTACTAGATGTAAGGCAGGGCGAACTCTGCTGGGTTGTGGGAACTGTGTACATGGACCTACCTCTGAAACCTAATATTCTAGATGATATCTCTAAAGAGGTGGGCTTTCATTGTTCCCAGAATTTGACGTATACTCACGTACTGTGTGTAGCACTGGACGGCGGCTCCTCCTTCCCGGAAGACCTATTTGGACCCATCAAACCAAGGCGGTACTCAGACTATGCTGGAAGATGGATCTGGGCGGCTGCGGCTGACCGGTACTTTACTGCAGTCAGCTCTTCTAGTTACTGGTGCAGTAGTCGCCGTGCTTGGAACGGAAAATGCAAATGGTGATTTTGAAGTTGTAGATGTGAAGGTACCCGACCTGGCACCTCAGCCTGCCCGATGGGAAAGCCAATATGCAGATTCAGCATCTGGAAAGAGAAAAAGAAGTCCAAGTGAGACTCCTGTTGATGGGCCTAGGAAGAAAATTGCGCTGCTTAGCGGATTGGGAATCACGGGCACCTCCGGAGACACAGTAGCTTTGACTCTTTTGACCGATTATCTTCTTGGCTATGGTGAAGGCTATGGTAATGTTGGCACTGGATCTTCTCCCATACGGTCCGCCCAGATATCCCGCCTTATAATCGCAGGCAATTCTCTCGGCAGCAGTGTACCTCCTAGTCTTGAAGAACAGGACGAAGATGCCGCAGTGAAGAAAAGGCGTCAAGCAAAGAAATATGGATATGACGCATCAGCCTACAACGCATCACCGATTACTCATTTGGACAATTTTCTAGCCGAGATCTTGCCCAGCATTCCGGTTACCATTATGCCAGGTGAAAATGATCCGGCAAATTTCGCTCTTCCTCAACAAGAAATTCACCGTGCAATGCTCCCTCGCTCAAGAAACTACTGTTCCGCTCCCCGCTTGGGCATTGATGAACCACCGTCTGAACCTGGATGGCTGGATACGGTGACTAACCCATGGCAAGGCGACGTTGAAGGCTGGAGATTATGGGGCTGTAGCGGACAAAATGTGGACGATGTACTCAGATACATGTCCCTGGATGACGATCAAACTGAAAATGGACAGGATATAGAGGGGGATACGCGGTTACGGCTCATGGAGGCCATGTTGAGATGGAGATGTGCCGTCCCAACCGCTCCGGATACGATATGTAGGTCCCCTGTGTTTAAAACTTGTCATTTACGTGGAATATTCGTCTAACAATTCTGTTTATAGGGTGCTATCCCTTTCAGGATAAAGATCCATTCGTGCTGCAAGCATGCCCACACGTATTTTTCACTGGGAATCAGCCAGCATTCAGGACAACGGTTATCGAGAAGTCCGTTTCTGCATCGTCGATGGATGTAGAAGGAGATCAGCCTTCGAAAGTGAGACTTCTGGCTCTCCCTAAGTTTCGTGAAACTGGAGAGTTGGTATTGTTAGACGCGGAAACGTTGGAGGTGGAAGTTGTTAAGTTCGGGACGTGGCAGAGCGTGAAAGAAGTCGAATCGTTAGATGCGCCTGTCAATGACTCGCAGGCCTGAGGCTCCAGCAAATACCAACGTTGAGTCTAGAATGATTTCTGGGGAAAGAGCACAAGCCTCTTGATGCCAATCAAGGCCAAACCCGACCACTTCAAAACAACAAACGGCATTAAGAATCAAAAGGGCATTATTGAATGAAGTAAATTGAAAATTGCGAGAGATAGATCCATGAACTCCCAAACTAAATCGGCAACTGTAGCGTACTACTGTGCTCCGGGACCTTTATATCCATTATCAGGAAGGTATAAATGTCTCACGGCACCTTTTGCTGTTAACACCACCAGTCGGATGACGCCGCCGGAGCTTCCATCCCACTTGATAGCTTCATGTAATGCTCCCTTCACGAACTCGATCCCCTCTTCCTCCGTCATACCTTCTCGCCAGTGCGCGTCGCAGTAGCCGTAGATATATGTGGAGCCGGATCCACCAATGGCATAGGCCTGCTTGTGGAGGGAGCCGCCGAGCGGAATGGAGTAGACTTGACCACCATGGCGGTGGTCGTATCCAGCGATAATTATACCGGCACTGCCCAGTATAAGCACACAGCTATTCAGGGAGATAAGGTGTGGGGTAGCAATTACCTTAACATATCTTTGTTGTCATAGCATAATTCTTGGAACAGAGCTGCAGCAGTTTGAGTTGTGGGGGGCTGGTCATACACAACGCCGTACATGCCCAGATGATACCGTACGATGTCAGCTACAGCTTGCGTGTCTGCTGCTGAGCCTGATCGGCAACACCAGATCGTGTCGTGCACTTGGGTGAGTTTGTCGGTGACGCGGTTGGCTATGTAGGCGCCTGTTGTCGTTCGACTGTCTGCACCGAGGATGACGCCATCTTTGAAATTTATTGCCATGCTAATTTTTGCGGTCTTTGTTGGTCGTTTCCTGGGCTTGAATGAGGAGGTTTGGGGGAGTGGCTTACATCGAAGTACCAAGGCTGTAAGTCGATGAACTAGTTAGCTCCGACTCCGATTGAGAAGGGATACAGAACGGAAAACATACTTCACTTCTCCCTTCTTAAGGTGCTCCATATCCACATGTATTCCATCTGCAATGTAGTTAGCGGTGTGCCTCGATATCCGTCGTCGCGACGTCACCAACCTTCTCCTAAGCAGCCGCGAACACCGTGATGTCTCATGGTCTCGTAAAGTTGACGGGAATTCAATCGCAGAAATCTTCTATCGTCTATTCGGGAGCCAATACGCCTAGCAAAAATCCGCTCTTGGAAACAGAAAAGGAATTTAGTTGCTGCAAGACTCAGAGGTCTGAACTTCGCCCTTCCAGCAGGTCGAGATAGCTTCCCGACGGGCGAGCTTTGGAAGGCAGCACATCAGACGTGGCTCGCCCAATCAGGAATAGCCTACCTCCATCCGCCAAAATAGCCGCTGCGGCGGGTTTTATTGGCCATACTTCGCTCAGGCGCTTAGTTCTCAGGTCCCATTGGCCAGGATAGGTCCCTGACGTAATACCCGTAATTTATGCGTAAGTGACATACAAGAGATCCACCCCTGATAGCGTATCGACATAAACATGGGGTTAATGCCGCCGTTCGGGCTATCAAACAAGGGTTGGAATGTTAAGGGGTGTCTCTTTCGACCTGCATTGAACTTTTCTTCCTTCACATATTTAATGTGCTTGCTTATTTCTTCAGCTTTGAATTCTCAACTGTCGCGCGTTAGGCAACATTCACCTCCTCGTCTCCTTATTGCACTATTGCCCTCAACTCCACCAGAGGAGACAATCCTGCCCCTTTCCATGTGTGATACTGTCAATTGAGCATTCTACTGGAGTTTTGGTGTTTGAAAGGTTACCGGGCGTGTGCATGAGAACATGGCCGACACACCGCCCCCGCAACCTCCTTCGTCCTGGAACTTTAGCTCCATGATTGGGAGTGTCGTTCAGTTCCTCAGATTGCCGGTCCTTGCTTCCTCTGGACTTGCAGTGGTTGCAAGTGGGATGCTTTACTTTAAGCAAAAGTACTACCCTTTTATCTCCATCGAAAGTGGCGTTGAACCTGACGAACTACGTGTCTTAGCGATATCATCTACCCCCGTAATTTCCCCGCCGGTTCCCGGACAGACGTCCCCAAACCCTCTGAATTCGGCATGCTAGACTTTGAAAATCTGCGCATCCCCACTCCCGACGGCGAAATTCTGTCTGCGTTTTTCATCCGCCCACCAATCAAGGATGTCAAGCCTAAACTTACTGCACTTCTCTTCCACGGTAACGCCGGCAACATCGGACATCGCAACCCCATTGCTGAGGTTCTTGGGAAAATATTGAATTGCAACGTCCTAATGCTGGAATATTGTGGCTATGGCTTGTCCACAGGGACTCCAGACGAGAACGGTTTGAAGATTGACGCACAGACCGGCCTGGACTATCTGAGACAACGACCAGAGACGCGTGACACCAAGATCCTAGTCTATGGACAAAGCTTAGGAGGAGCTGTGTCGATTAATCTTGTCGCGAGAAATCAGGATCAGGGTGATATTGCGGGATTGATCTTGGAGAATACCTTTTTAAGTATTAGGAGGTTGATTCCTAGGTATGTTTCGCTTATGTTCTGATGTGATGGAAATGTTTCTTACCCTATTTACCTAGTGTGTTTCCTGCAGCAAAGTATATGACGCGACTGTGTCATCAGCAATGGGCGAGTGAGGATATGCTGCCCAAAATTCAGGACATCCCAATTCTGTTTTTGAGTGGACTGAAAGATGAAATTATTCCGTATGTCCAAAGCCCATTCCTAAAACTTATTTTATCTCGGATCTAACATCACATTTATAGCGCTTCACACATGGCGGAACTTTACAAAATCTGCAGAGCAAAAACCAAGATTTGGCGAACCTTCCCCAATGGCTCGCATAATGATACTGTTGCAGAGCCAGGATACTTTGAACATATTTACTCCTTTGTTGTTGATGAAGTTCTGGATTAAATTACGCCCCTTCAAATACAACCTTTGTGTTTGAATTAACTTGTGGGTGTGATAGACTACATATATTCTTTCTTTTTTACATTTATGGAAAAGCGAAGAGCGCAACCCGGCGCATAACCATAAATATTTTAATACATATTCCCCTTCTGAGACGATCAAATGACGGTATGTCTTTGGGATGATACTGGGGGCTTTCCTATTTCTGGGTTGGTTTTTCCTTTCTGCATGGGCTTGGAATTTCCATGGGTTGTGATGTCTGGGTTACAGTTCTCAAGTTGAAGCTTCCTTTGGCAATGTGTGCTACTTCCATGTTTCTACCCTCATTCTGATTTTGCGTAGACCGCATGTTTGTTGGAGGATAGGTACCTTAACATATGTAATTGTAATGGCAAGAGTCCCAATATTACTGGTCGGAGAGATGAGGATAGTAGAGCAAAAATGATCTGTAATATCAAGAGCAGCGGTAAAGCGCCAGGTAGGTGAGAACCTGACTAATCTTTTATGATCTGTTCTTTTATATCCAGCCCGAGGAGCTCATTCCTGGCTCCAATATGCAGCCTAAAACGTATATATACAATAGGTCAACCAAGTCACATCATCTCCCTATTAACTAAACTCTTTCGACCTCTTCGACCAAGTCCTCGACTTTAAATCCTTCCACATCTCCTCGACTGAACATTCTCAACATCTCTCCCTTCCTGCCGCCCTGACTTCCGTCAACACCCCAGTCATAAAACCGCTGCAGCCACATAATCAACAATTTCGCCTCGTCTAGGCTTACGCCTCTATCTGGCACCACTGTGCCGTTCATGAGGACCAGCCCCTTTTCATCAGCTAAATCTAGATGGTGGGTTATTATTGTGTGGGGCTGTGAGTAAGCTCCGTGGAGCTTGTACGACGCCAAATGGGTGAATATTACGGTGGACGTGTGGGTGTTTTCAGTTCGGAAATCAGGGGAAGTGGGTGTAGCGGTTGGAGTCGACGAGGGTGGGTGAAAACCCCATTGGAGGAAGTGCATTTCCGCGGCTGTGGCGGTCTGGGTAGAAGAGCCATTGCTAGAATTCGCGTCTTCTGCGGGGGTTTCGATTTCTCGGGGTAAAGGTAAGATAAATTGGGGATTCTGTTTTGCGGTTTTGATGATTCTGTGATACGTTTCCAGCGGAATGGTCGCGCATACTGAGTTTGGGTTCGGGGCGTGTCTTAGGCGCCAGAGGGTTTCTATTTCTTTTTGTGGGAGGGTGAGAATTTTTTGGATGTCGAGGTATGCGGACAGAGGTTTAATGCCTGGTGTGGCGGATTTCCCACGAGAACTTGAGACCCTGGAAGCCTGGGTCGTCTGGGATCTAGGAGAGGAAGAGGGTGAAACAGGTTGCGTTGGATTTGGCTGGGGAGGTGTCGATTGCAGAGCATCAGCTACGCGCACGGCTTGAATTTTGTCCTGATAAGCTTCCTTTAGGGAAGATATAGACGAATGGCCTTCCCTAAGAATGCAAGTCAGCTTTCTAAGCGCAAAACGCAAATGAAGGAATGGCAAAATGCGTGACGATGCAACTCACTGTTTCGCTTTCTGATCGAGCTTATCTTTGTATCTCGCCAGCACATTGTTTGGCTGGTGTGTCGCAACAAATCGGACATCATGAACCTGCGCCCAGCGTCTTTGAATATGCTTGACAGGCGATATCGAAGTATGAAAGCCGAGGAGGTTTCGAAATGCTGGGGAACGAAGCGCCATCGCGCCGAAACCTGCGGAGCTGCAGAGGTCCTAACAAGCCAACCCGCCTTAGTGTCTGGGTATTGTCTGCGTAGTCGAGGGGGTTTATAACAGATTCCAAATATCGTCAGAAGTAGCAGAGACACCAGCGCGCCCAATTGCTACATTCTCATCGCTCCAAAAGATTTTCGGCCAGCTGTTGGAGAGCAGTTTGGGGCGGCAATGCGCTAGGCTTTATTTAGACTAGCATCCCTAGTGCATAATATGCAGCTCACCAACTCGATGCCTGCAACGAGGCTTCGGCGTGCAGCCGCATGCCGTGATATGTATCTTGCTCCACCAAGGACAAACAAATCCTGTGTCCCAAAAGCTTCATGCAACAAGCTATAGTCTCATTTTCTCTACCTTTTAAAGACACTCCCTCATGGGGCTAGGTGCTTTAACTTATTTTGAAACAACAAAATAGCCGGGAGGCAATTGGGCTTTCAATGGCGATTTTGCTGTGGTGGAGTCGACAGCTTCTTTGCAACCTCACAAGTATGCTGCCTTGTGATGCCTACTTCATTTGGTCCCCAACTCTGATGACGAGGTTTCTGGTTTTTTTGCGGCACTGCTATAGTTAAACATACATCTGTGAGTTTTGAACTTTCTCTGAGTTCTTTTGCTACATAGTCTTGGCGCAGATGTCCATCACTACTGGTGCTGCCTTCCCGGATTATGACTTCTTTCAGAAATTTTTGAGCCCAGAGATTTTGGGGGGATGAAAAGTGAGCAGCGTGTCGTGTGTTTAAACACTACTAAAATCCCATGATATAACTATTATTGCCTGGTGTCTTGCAATGGACATTTCAAAACATGCTAAAAACTAGGCGTGGAATGTATATTGTTCTTGCTCCATTTATCAGATCAACCATCACAGGATGCTATATATTGCTGTTAATCCGTGTACAATCTCATTTGATATTGCCTCAGCCAGCAGCTCAGACCAAACTGACCCACTTTATATGGTCAAGGTTGTTTTTTTTTTTTAGCGCTTTCATATTCCCTGGATTACCGGCTGACCATTCTTTCTCCCTTTCGGCCACCTCCTAACAAGCTCAATGCATGCACTATGCATTTCTTCCACCTTGGTACTTCCATCAAAACAGCCCACAGCCGTAACTGGCTGTGCTTGCTGGCCACTCACCCTAGGACTTTATGTTGAACAAACACGTTCCCCACTTGAGGAACATGGGCGACTATTACCTTTAAAATGAAACAGCATCCTTTAATTCTGCACTTGCAATTGTGGTATCAATGCACGCTGTACATCCATATTGATGCATACATACCTAGTGGCATCGAGCAACACGGTTATATAAACCCATCCAGTCCTTTACAAGCTCCTGTTTGCAATTACCGGCCAGTTCATCCTCCCAGCCTCTTCGCGAGTGCAGCCCTGAAAAGTGAAATTGTAAGTGCCCCTTAATCATGACAGGTTGAGCCATGTGCTGAGCATTTTTGTCCCCAAGGACATCCATCCCCGTTTAGCCGCTACACCTTAGAATCAGCTTTGCACGAATTTGCGAAATAAAACCCGGCTCACGCCCATCCAACTCGTAACGACCGAAGCAAAATGAGACTATCAATTCTCCCTGCTGCGATTTTGTGCATTGTTTCCTCTGTTGTCGCCCATCCAATCAGAGGCAGCCATTCTGAACTAGACGTCGATTTCGTAGACGTTGAGGCTGGAGTTACTCAGCTATCACGACGGAAATGGCTTCGGTGCGCGGCTCACGAGTGCGCAGGCATATACAGCAAGAAGTGCCCTCCGCCATGCCAATGCAATAAAGATAGACGAATCTGCTATTGATTAGAAGTACTGGCTGGCGAGGAAATATCGGCTTGAGAGGAATGTATGGATGATTGAAAAGCAAGACTGCTGGGAGAGTTGGTTGATTCAATTATCGGAGAAAAAAGACCACAATATGGTTATATGCTTGCTTTAAATAATTTAAGTAAATGCCACCAGAATGCATGTTACTTGCAATGGAATCTAGGCCTTAGACCCCGAAAGGTTCTGATATTTCTTCACAGCTGCAACAGACAACATCAAGGCAGGCGGCCCGCCTTATGGGGATTTTGTTGGTCTGAAGAATCCTTACATTCCTGAAATTTCACAGCAACCTATTTAGGAATCATGCAAGAACTGTAATCCAAATTGAGAATTGTCAGAGCATCACAGGATTCTTATTACTCTTTCAAAAATACTTGCTTTCAGCAAATGAGCTCAATTGGACGACGCCGGCAGTCCCAGCCACGATAGCACTCCGGTGAATAAAAGGGTATAAGCCGGGAGACTGTCGCAGGGAGAATTGGAGGAGGGAAAAAAAGTCGAGATAGTCCTGCACAATAAAAGATGATAGGAGAAGAGCCAAAGTATGGTCATGTGAGCGTAGGGAGATCAGTGTCAAGTGAACAACTGAGTCCCTCATCTTACATAACCACCCTCTTTTGGTAAAGTGTAGGTAACCAGGTTGTCATGGCGGGCAGCGGGTCACATCACGTGATATTAACGTTGCTGGTCAGGAGTTCATGTTGTTCCCCCCCCAGGCGGCTCCATAAATAGCGTCTGCCGTTGCTCGTAGCTCCTCCCTACTCCATAGTTATCCTTTCAACGATTCGGACACCCAAGACCTTGACCTTTGTACTAGATAACCCCCCCATTATCGTCCTCTTCTTTATCTCTATTGTGTTGTCTACAGTCCTCTAAAATTTTTGAAAATGTCGGGCATGGGAGCTCAGTTCCTAGCGGTAAGTCGATGGTCGCGGGGTCATTTACAGGGAGGATGTCGGCGCTACCCAAACCACCAACATGCCGTTTTTCAAGGGCAATCACAGCTAACTCATGTATAAACATAGAAACACAAAGCTCTTCAAGAGGAGAATGAAAACCTCCGTGACCAAGTCGCACAGTTGCGGGAAGAGATCAAGGGCCTCAAAGACGTGAACCGAGAACAGGAGCGGCAGGTCACAGAGCTTTCCCAGGGGAAAGAACTGCTTGGAAAGGATATAGAGAGAGTCCGTGGCCAACTGGGGGAAGCCAAAGAAGCACTCGATGCTGGTGCCCAAGACAATGCGAAGTTGAAGGCCCTTGAAAGCCGCGTAGAACTCCTACAAAACGAATTGGATGAGACCTTTGCCTCTGCAAAACAGGCAAACAAGAGGTACGGCCTTCCTTGCTGGCATTCATATACGGAATATCCTGTAGGTAGTTGCGTTCGTCGATTGCTGACACTTGACAAACAGTCGTCAGGAAGCGGAGCTTACAGCGGAACACTTCGAACGCCAGGCAAAATCCGCCGAGGCACAGGCAAAGGAATGGGAAGCAAAGCATGATGAGATATCGCAGAAGTACAAGGCACTGGAGCAGGAGATGAAGGATTTGGAGACTACTCTCAATAGCATCTAAACTCTTCCGTCTTGATCCTTCGGATTGCTGTTTGCCAAGCAAAAATGGTTTCACGACCGATCCTTTACACTTTCTCAATCGTACCTTCTGTTGTCATATTCCTCTAATGCGTCCGTTTATTTCGTATCTCAGCGTCATTCGGTCAGGGGAACTTGAACTTTGAGAATTCGAAGTTCTGACTGTTTCCAAGATGCCAGACCACAGAATATGTATTTAATTATAGAATTGAATATATCATGTTGCTCGTCTAGCTTTCGCCTGCTTCCGATTGCCCATCCGTTCCTTCATTCTCGTGATTTTCCTCTCGGCATGACATTCATATCGAAACTTCCTTTTCTTTTTCTTCTTCTTTGCCTGACTGCGATCGTTCCCCGTTGATGTTTGCTTCTCTGGTGTTTTAGTCACAGCACCAGTTGTCTTTGGGGATTCTTCGTCCTCATCAACCCCATCGATACTCTCTGCTGCTTTGTACATCCCTTCCTTCGAGGGATCCATGTCCTCCACCGTTACAGTGGTATATTTATTCTCGTCGATATATTCCGCCTCGTAATCCACCGGCTCAGGGAATCCTGCCCATTCTGCATCATTGTCTTGGTCCGGATTGCTCTCGCTTTCGGATTCCGATGGGCCATTAAGCTCCTGTATCCGTTTACGATTCTGGTCGAGTGCTCTTTGGAACTCCGCCTGCCTCTCTTCCCGCAACTGAACGCAGAAAAGAACACCGGTGAGAATATTGCATCCGAATTAATATGGGTTGTTCAGCTGACCTTTCGGCGGTGCTCCCTCCTTTCCTCCTTCGCCTTTTTCTCCGCTATCTCTTGCGCGTGCTTGGCCCGCTGTACTTTTCTCTTGTGGAATCCGGTGAGAAAATCATGACGGGCGTCATTATCAAAAACAATTTCGTCGACAGGGGCGATAGCCAATTTCCGGCGTTTAGGAGGAGGTGCCATTGTTAGCGACAGTTGCTCTCTTCAAAGGTATTCTGTATCGCGCATACTCCGTACTCCGTGCATTTTCGCATTGGCGTCCGAAGGATGAGCAGTACCAGGGAATTCGCTCGTTGGATAACGTAATCAAGTACGGAGTAGTTCTCTGCTCTGTGGTGGAGTACGGCGTACCCCCGTGAGCAATTTGGGGCTTCTTCAAGGGTATCTTTAGAATGCGTTGCTTAAATTCACTGGCGCTAGTTAATCCGTTACGTAAGCAAAACTATGGAGCTCGTGCCAAGGCCTCTGACCTCACCTAAAGCGCCGGTCAGGACTGCAACAGCTCAAGGCATTTTGCTGGAGGAAGGGTCGTGGCATTTCACAGCTTCAAAAATGAGGTTTAGAGTCTTTGGGCTGCTGGCCCTGGGGCTCGCTGCCGGAATTGATGCATTTAGAGACACGTCCCCTTTTTTCTTTTTCTCAACACAGGAGTATGTGCCGCCTATTTCACTCGCTCGTCAAGAGCCCGCGCCGCTGATAGACTCCATTCCTAATAGGTTTGAAACAAGCTCTCGACAGATCTTATCTGCGAATACCGTTCGAGATGATGTACATAGAAAGCTGCTTTCATGTCCGTCAGACTACTATATTATCGTTTCCCAACCTGGCGTCCATTTTCTCGACTACGCGTCACGGAAATCGTCACCACGGCTACGCGAGAAGGTCCTAAAAAAGGATAGCGCTGTGAAGTCCAGCCTTGCAGTTAGTGAAGTTGTGGGAGATATCGATATAGGGGATCTGGTGTCAAAGCTCGAGTCGAGATGTGGCGCCGATTCCATCGTGTTGAACGGAGCCTGTAAGTAAGCCCCGGGGAGATCGCCAGATGATCTCGTGGGCAGTTGAAAGAGGGCATGGGACCTTTTTTGCTCACAAAATTAGCCAACTATTTTCCATCGATATCACATCGTGGCCGGCCACAAATCGTTAAAATAGAGTTCCCGGAGCTACCGATAGATTCGAAACGTGCAGAAACACTCGTTGATTATGGTTGGTATATCCAGGCGAAATACTTCTTTGTTCATGCTAATAATGCTCTGATAGATTTATATCTCGCTACAATTATTGATCATCTGCCTGTGACTAACTATAGCGTCGTCTACACAACTACAGCAAGAGCTTCAAGTGGAGCGGGGTCCGACATTTTGAGGATGCAAGACCCCCTTCATCTCCAGTTAAAGCGGGAACCCGAATCTCCTAATGACAAGCCCTCTGATAACCGACCACTGTTTGAAAAGTATCAGTTCCTGAGCCCAGGTAAGCTAGAATTCGATGCTCCTGGTTTGTTGTTCAGGAGGCTCTATTCTAACACCCTTGTATAGGCATATTCATGGGTCTTTTGGCATCTGTTCCGCTTATTCTTATTCTCTACATTGGTATATCTGGTTTAATGAGTGTGAAGATATCATATGCTGCGTTCGACAAAGCGAACGGTCCCGCTGCTGCTGCGGCAAAGAAGCAGCAGTGATGAGTCATTGAATCCATTGTGTTCTCCATGCCACCACCTTCAGTCATGCCGCTCGCAAATTAATCTGGGTCATTTATTTTTGATGTTTTGGTTTCTCGCTACTTTTCTGCGGGACGGAATACTTCACTTTGGGCTGCAGGGTTTTGTGTATTTTATAAGGCCTGAACATCGGTTAATTTAGAGCTGATTAATTCCCCAGCACCGCCTTCACCGAGTGCTTGTCTTGACACTTTGAATATTGTCTTCTGAGCTTTGTAGATTGCTACCTCCCCATCTTCTGTGTGTGAATCAACCAGTCGGCAAGCCCAAGTTATCCTCTGACTAGACACGAGCGAAATGGGCATATTTGCCGGCTAGTTTCAGACTGTGTGTTAAAGGTAGCTGGGAGCCATGCCATCAGCTTGGTCCAAGTTGTGTGGCCCTGAGCACGCGGCTATATGGCTTTATAATCCGGTTTACCTGTCTTCGCGGCCTCCCGGGCCGGAGACTTCGGGTATGGTCTCACACCATGATCAAGTAACATTTTAACAATTCTCTCGTTGCCTATCTCCTCTGCCCTCTGAAGTATTTGCCAGTGTGCTTGTAGGTTCTTACAGTGCTTAAGCAGCAACCTGACGAGTTCCTCGTCCTGGGTCTCCATGACACGACAGAAGTAGGCATTCACATCTTCATACCAGTGGCCTAAAAAGGCGCCTTTTTTCAGTAACATTGCCGTTATATCGAACCGCTCTACATCGATGGACTTTGTGAGGACCGATACGCCGGCCGCGTGATGACTCGGATCCGCTCCATGCTCAAGGAGCAATTCCGCAATTGCCGCATCTCCATTGGCCACGGCTTGGAACAATGGTGTCATGTAATTGTTCCCTTTGCATTCAGTGTCCGCACCAAACTCCAGTAACAATTGTGTAATGTCCGCTCGTCTGTTGATCACCACAAAATCCAAGGGGGTTAGATTTTTTGCGTCTGTGGCATTGACAGCTGCTTTCCTCGCAAGCAAAGCTCTTATAACCTCTAGTGGACGGTTCATTTCTGCTGCAACCAGCAACGGTGTTCTACCGCGCTCGTCTTTGGCCTCAACGTAAGCCCCTTCGTCAAGCAGGAACGCGACCATTTCTCCACTCGGCTCACAGCTTCCCACCGCTGTGAGTAATGCAGTCCAGCCTAAACCGTTCCGGTCCTCCAAATGGCAGCCCCTGTCAAGAAATAGGGATATGTTTTCAATGCATTTTGAAGATATAGCATAGGATAATGCATTATACCCGTCCCTAGCCTTAGCGTTCATATCGGCGCCGAAATCTAACAACAGAGACAGGACAGCTTCTGATCTAGTCCGCGCTGTCGCCATCAAGGGAGTATCACCGTCTATATTTCGGGAATTGACGTCTGCGTTTCGACCAAGAAGCATTCTTACCGTAGCCTCATGTTGGTTAGCCGCCGCAATCCAAAGTGGGGAACAACCCCCGATGTCCTGTTGCTCGGGATTTGCGCCATTCTCAAGAAGGAGTTCCACCACTGTGTTATGTCCGTTTGCCGCGGCGATCCAAAGCGGCGATTGGTTTAGGTTGTTAGGGCCCAGCGCAGCATTATAGTCCAAAAGACAACGCACCGTGTCGTAGTGACCCCATTCGGCAGCAAAGAACATTCCTGTACGGCCTTCTTGATCTTGCGCATTGATATCAAAAGAAAGACTAAGCAAGTCTTCTACCAATTCCCAGCATCCCCTCCGTGCGGCAAGGCACAGAGGAGGCACATCTAGGTGCGGGATTGGGTCACAAACCTCCGCACGCCATTTTGTTGCGATTATCAAGCACACTGGATAAAAAGGTTCACACTTGAGCGCGGCAGATATGCTCATGTTGTCTAGTCCGTCGGCCAGATTGCGTTTCATTGCTTTGCTAAGGGCGGCTCTATATGTCAGATCCTGGTTTATTGAGGCAAATTGAACCGCAGCCCATATATAATTTTGCTTTATTTCATCCACCCTTTCAGAACCCTGAAAGGTATCCAATACATTAAGAATACCGTTATAACCAAAACTCCGTGTTCTGATGTCCTCGGCCTGCAGTGCGCGGCGATAAAGCTCCCCAAGCTCCCTTGTCAGAACCTTCTGTTCTGTTGGCGTTCCATTATTCAAATTATGATAGATCCAACGAAGCATATCTTCTGCATTAACGAAATCATTCTTTCGCCTCCGTTCGGCCGCCAATGTTAATACAGACGTTTTGATATTTTCTGGTATGACAAGCAGAGAATGAGCTCGTAGGATTGGGATCATACTCGTCAAAGCATCTTCCCTAGAACCAAGACCCGCGTTTCTAAACGCCTCAGCAATCGAGTCAATGTGCCGGTTGACAAGCCGAAAGCTACCATCCTGTGAACGGACTGTGTCGCCACCAGCCTCAAGGAAAGGTTCAAAGTCTGAAATGTCTTGAATTGCATTCACCACCCGGCAGATAAAGATTGTAAATATATCCTGCGCGCACATCAATGGCAACCCATGTCTTGTTGAGACATATAAGGCCTTTGCATTGCAATTGAAGCTCTGACTATATCCGTACAATGAATTCCGTTTTTGAATAGAAAGAGGTACTGAGAGCACTGGGAGGTGGTCTAAGTCCCGGCAAGCTATATCAAACTCCGGGTCGTAGCATTCCCATACGGCAAAATCACGCTTTAGAGAACCCGAAACCCATGTTAACAGGTCCAACTTAACTCTTTCAACCTCATCCCACGACCTCACGAGAGCAAAGAATTTATCCGGATTTGGTATTGTGTATTTAGACCCATTCCGTATTGACCAAATCCATAATCCAAGAATGGCTCCCAACTCGGATAAATCGGTTCTCCAAGCACCATTTACGCGCTTGATGATGACATGGATAGGTCGTACACCTTCGTCGGGGCTTTCGGTGACAATATCTACCGTCCAAAATATCGCCGAAATATCTTCCCAGCCCTGCTTCAACTGGAACCGCCCAGAGAATATGATTCTCGCCACGTCCTCGAGAGCAATCTTTAAACTCTGTGCGTGTCTCCGAACATCTATTTGCCACTCTTCAGGGAGGGAAGTGGATTGCTCTTGGGTTAAGCGAGAAAGTCGAGCTCTGTAATATAAAATCCGGGCAGCAATATGTGGGTTTTCGCTGGCTTCTGTACCATCCGACTGAAGACTAGATATCCATTTAATCACCGATTTCATGGTTTCCGATCCGCTCTCCGAGACATCACCGTATAGTCCGCTGACCTGTATCTTGTTTTCGCCAGGATCCTCGTTCGGACACCTGGGGACTGTCGGGTACACTTCCCACGTGCCTTCCAAGAATCGCTGAGGACAATTTTCCCGGTCAACGCGGTGAGCAAACCAGTCCAATTCGTGTCCGTTGACAGAGCTGCCGGAATCACGTAGCTCATTCCTTCCCTCTCCTAGGCGCTGGGGTCTGAGTCCGGCTCGGACGATGGCCATTATCACTGTTGCTCCGAGTTGAAACAATGCGACAAACGAATGGAGACCTCGCAGGCCGACAAATTGAAGAACAAACCCGACTGATGTGCTTCCAACGGCGAGCCACACAAGCCCCTCCCTGGCTCGAGTAATTGGCCCTTCTCGTTTCCATGAGGTCATATACTCATCCAAATCTGCTGAATGGGCAAATGCATCGAAAACTTGGTCACCGATTGTTTGACCACCTTGCTGTAACCAGTACATTCGCACTCGCTTTTTGAAAACCTTCTCCTCGGTCGTCGTCTCAATAAGCCATGCACACAGGAACATACCCGTTACCAAGAGGACAGTCCCGGCGGATGCTATAGGAAATGCCCAAGATGGTATAGGTCTCTCAACTTTTTTAAATTTAGCAAAGTGATCCAAACGGCAAATCCAAAAACTCCCGTCTGCAACACGCATCCGCTAAATGCCGCAGCTAGAAGCCAAACCACAGGCGGTTTCTTGATGCCAATATTGAGCGATAGATTAGGGTTGGGCGCAAAACTAGGACTTTCTTCTTTTTCAAGCGGATCTTCATCCGTGAAATTTTGGGTATCCCCATCGTCTACCTCACGCCCGCCAACAGCTTCGAGCTTTTTCTGTTGAAAATATTCCCTCGAGGGGAAAAGATGAGCTTTTGATGGTGACCCGCTGGAGTCGTAAAATGCTCCGTTGTTCTTGTCGTAAATAAGCTCCAAGATCTTTGGCCTACCAAAAACACGCGCAATGCCACCGCGGTGCCATAAGTTCGCATACGTCGTTACTGGTGGAGGAGCAAAGTTCTACTTCAGCTATTCCTCGGCCTTCCTGCGCTCGTCCTATAAACGCTCGGAGTGATGGGCTTCCGCAGACCCGGATGACAGATACAATAGCCGTTAGGATGCCCAGCGGGGCAGCAGCGAAAATAACGTTATCTAGAAGAGAAGTTGACTCGCTCAGGAACTGTTTGGTGACCTGCTCTCCGAATAAAGCCAGCAGAGGGGTTAGATCCGTGGCGAAGTTATTGTAAAAGTCATCCCACTCGTCCTGCGCAAAGACTAGCGAGGCGAATACAAATAACACAAGGATAGAAAACTTCATTGAAGAACAACGGGCATCGATTTACCTGGGGACGTATTCTTTTGTTGTCATTGCATTTCATCTGACAAGGCTATGTATAATTTCCACGGTGCGTCTGTCCCCGTGGCCGCGTTGCATTTGCAGCGAGCCCTGCATTCCCGTTGGATATCATGGCTGATTGGCCGGCCGGGGCCCGTTAGGTGACTAGCGGAGCTTCAGGATACAGATCAACTCACGGTACGGAGTAGTTATCCTGAGCTCATCACACCATGTGACTAAGCAAAGTTCATCAGACCATGTAAATTACTGATCACTACGGAGTACTCCGTACTCTGTACTGGTAACTAGTTGGTTAACTAACTAGTTAACTACTCCGTACGGAGTAGTTAGTTTAATATTACATGATTATAATATGACTGGCTAACGGCCGGTTAACTAACTAACTAACTAGGGATTAGGGATTACACATGGTGTACCATGAGTTGATCTGTATCCTGCGACCTCAGAACTAGGTAACTTTGCTTAGTCACGTGGTATATTGAGCTCACCTACGCAATACATCTTACTGAGTTGATCTACGGAAGTACGGAGTATATCTCGCTGAGAGTTGACGTGATTCCCACTGAGGACTGACCTGCGTCTTACTGAGAGTTGATCTGGATCCTACGGAGTACTCCGGACAGACCAGCGCTATTAAGGTTGCCTGAACTTTGTCCTCTTCATAAGATGGCTCTCCAGAACTCATGACCCCGCTGTCTTATTGCCATTCAAAGAAAGAAAAACAAAATGGAATCTTCGTCGTTTTGGCGTCGTCATCAGTCGTCCCTTGAGGGCATAATCAACTTTCATGATCCCCAGCCCCTACCTGCGGATCAGCGTCACCATGCTCAGCGCCGGTTTTACAAAATTGTCAACAATTTTGATGATGGTAACAGAACAAGTGGATACAAGCGCTCTTTGCTGGTCCGCTATACTTATGAGTATTCGCGCTCTGAGTTATCGAAGGATACATTTTTACGTGCTTTCTTCGAATTCATGGAGGTAGATTTTGTTGGCGAAGGGGATAGAGACTTTGATGATCAGGCTCAGGTAGGCAGGAAGCTGGCCGAATTTGCAGATTTCCTCCTAGACAATTTCTATCTGCCGAGTCCGTTGCCCTGTCCCCCAACCCTCTAAGTGTCTGTTAATCCTGTCATAGTGAAAGCTACTAGCAAGAACACTCTACAACCCACCCCAGCCCACCTATCGGTGGTCCAGAGAGTACAGGGAAGACTGCACGAATTTACCGGGACTCTAGAGCGATTATCCTTTCTTCGGGGCCTTTGTCTCGTCCGCGATCGCCATCGATGTGTTATATCGCGTGCATTTGATAAGCAAGAGGCAGTAAATCGTCTGAATCTGCATGGTGATAATGCTCAGGACGACGAAGGGAAACTGCTTCGACCCCCGTTTGCTTTCTTGGAAGTGGCCCATATACTTCCACACTCCCTAACACAAGCGGATGCAAATTCTGAACTGGTAAGCACCTTGTCAAATAGAGATCCTTCTCTTGCTAACAACACATATAGAGTGATTCCAAGAAAGCAGCGCTTATGATTCTCAACATGTTCGACTGTGATGTTTCACATCTTGTTGACGGCATCAATATTGACCGACCATCCAATGCTATAAGCCTGACCCACGAGTTTCATCGGGATTTTGGCAACTTCGATGTTTACTTTGAACCTGTTGCGGACCAGGAGCATACTTATCAGATTAAGAGCTTTCTCCCTTCACTCGCATTAGAAGGAATCCCTGTCACTCGTACACTCTATCTTGCAGACGACCAGTCAATAGATCCGCCTTTGCCCCGGCTACTTGCGATTCACAACGCCATTGCTCATATCCTTCACCTCTCCGGCGCAGGTGAATATATTGATAAAATTCTCCGGGATATGGAAGAAACGGGTGTGCAACGGGATGGGTCCACAAACCTCGGCCGGATAGTGAAGTTGAAATTGGCTGGTTGGCTGAACGACGCAGTTGATGCCCATTAATATTTGTATCTCAAATTCTAATATCTCTTTGTGTGTAGCTACAAAAAAGGAATGGATAGATGATTGCAGCTGGCCTTTTTGCCAAGATGGACCGCGTACAGTATCCTGAGCTCAATCACACCGTGTGAGGATACAGCTGCCTGTACTCCGTACCTCCGTGATGAAATATAACATTCAAACCAAAGCTTACAAACCGACATTTGAAATTTATTTCCCAGTCACTAACTGATCCCTCAAAACTCATTTCCATACTCCCTAACATTCCCTAAGCTACCCTAACCCTCCAAACTTTAACCCCTAACCCCTAATCCCTAATTTATAACACCTCGTACTCTTACCCACCTAATACCCCAACCTTCCCTGATAACCCCCCTCTATACCTACATAAGTTAACTAACCGGCCGTCAGCCAGTCATATAATATAATTATGTAATATTACCAGTAGTGATCAGTAATTTTACATGGTCTGATGAACTTTGCTTAGTCACATGGTGTGATGAACTCAGGGCACCGCGAGTTGATCTGTATCCTACCTGAGGTCTGATCTGTATTTCCTGGTATTAAGTTGACGACTTAAGTTAACAAAGTTAAATAAGCTGATTAAGATGCGAAAGTGACGAATCAAGCTTTTTGAGCAGGCGCCCTGCCAGCGCTTCTCGTGCCTTTCCCGCATTTTTTTCGCTTAAAAGTACCACCCCTGCAGGCACTCACGAGAGCGCGTCCCACCGCCATCATTGGCTGCTGATCGGCCTACTGGAGTTTGTTAGTGGCTTGTTAACTTAGTTGGGGCCGGGCGCGGGTGGGTCCCGTGGCTGGGGCAGCGTCCGCCGCAGCTCCTGATCGCGCGCGGGGGAAAAACAAACGCCCCCGTCCATCGTGCGATGCTTGGAAGCTTGTGTTGGATGCAACTCCCCGAGCTAGCTGGCCAGTCAGTAACTTAGTTGAGTAGCGTGTCGACTTGGGCATCAGCTTGCTCTGCTCGCGTATGGGCCTTCCTCTGGCGTCGTGGTCACTCTACCGCTCCCCCATCCCGAAGCACGAGCATCATGGACAATGACGAGTTACGCAGGCAGCTTGGCCAGGTATTTGCCTACTCCTACTCCGTAGTTAGCTGCGAATATCTGCCAACCCGTCCCCCTGTCAAAACACCCTGAGCTAATCGCCCGTTTCTGTTTACAGCTGTTCATCGTCGGCTTCCGGTCGCTGATCGCCACAGACGAGGTCAAATCGCTCATCCAGGCCCCATACTACTGCGGCACTATCATTCTCTTCCAGCGGAACATTGAGAGTGCGGAACAACTGATTGCCCTCACAAATGACCTTCAGCAGACGGCAAGGGATGCTGGCCACACCCGCCCACTTTTCATTGCTGTCGACCAGGAAAACGGCCTTGTCACCCGGATTAAGCCTCCCATTGCCACCCAGCTGCCCGGTGCTATGGCACTTGGCGCCACCGGTTACATAGACGATGCCGTCCGCGTCTCCAGTGCCACAGGTGAAATACTGGATGCTCTAGGCATCAACATGAATTATGCTCCGCTGTGCGACGTCAACTCAGAGCCGGCCAACCCCGTCATCGGTGTCCGATCTCCGGGCGATGACGGGACCTTCGTCGGCAGAATCACGAGCAATATCGCCAAAGGACTGAGGAAGAACAACATCGTACCCTGTGCAAAGCACTTCCCAGGACACGGAAGCACAAAAGTTGATTCCCACTACGGTGTTCCTGTCGTTAGGAAACCCAAAGAGGATCTTGAAGCGTGTGAACTCCTTCCGTTTCGCAGAGCAGTCGCTGAGGGGATCGAGGCCATAATGACCTCCCACGTTGTTATGTCAGCCTTCGATGACGCTGGATTGCCATCCTCCGTCAGCAAAGATGTTGTAAATTTCCTGCGTCGAGACCTACAGCATGAAGGTCTCATCATCACTGACTGTCTTGAAATGGATGCTATACGCGTGCAGATCGGGACCGAAAAGGGGGCCGTCCGGGCCTTAGCTGCCGGTGTCGATTGCCCGATGATATGTCACACTTATGATGTCCAAGTTCGAGCACTTGAAGAGGCATTCAATGCTTGCAAGATTGGCACTATTCCACTTCGTCAGATCTCCCAGTCCGTTTCACGGGTTCACGCCTTGAAAGATAAGTTCTTTGATTGGGGCTCAGTTTTTCGCCACCGCTCAGTTAACACCGTTACCCAACTAAACTTGAAGCACCAGGAACTGGCAAACGATATCTACGCCCGGAGCGTCACTGTTATCAGGGATGACCAGAAAGCGCTCCCTCTGTCCAGGGGAGGGTCCTTGGTCTACGTTTATCCTTGTGGGAAAGCTCTCCGTGTGGGTGCTTCTGGAAGCGGCGAAACGGTCACCTGTGTTCCTTACACACCACCGGAATTCTCACAAATTTTGAAACTCTTTGTCCCGGATCTGATCGAATGTCCCTTTTTCGATGACGCAACTCTAGATGAAAGCACAAAATCCAAGATCTCACAGGCCGACGCCGTGATTTTGGCCTCGCGGAACTGCAGGTTGAATCCAAGCCAAAGACTGATAGGCACTCAGCTTGTGAATCATTCAAAAAAATTAGTCAGCATTGCTACATGTGTTCCATATGATTTCCTAAACTCAGGGATTAAAACTTGTCTTGCCATGTACGAACCGACCGTTGAGGCCTTCCAAGCGGCGGCCAATGTCATCTTCGGGGTTAATGAGGGGGTAGGAAAGCTTCCTGTTTGTACAAAACGCCCGCCACTTCCCATAGATTCTTTTGATCCGGAACGTGACATGAAACTGGCGATAAACCTATGGCATATGTTACTCCCCCACTATGCTGTCCCTGCAGACCGTTTGCATCATCTTCTCGATCGCCCAAACGGGAAACATTTTACAATTTACGTGGAAGACCAACTTGCAGGTTTTATAGCTACCTATGTTAATGAAGATAGACCCACGGCATACATTTCCGTTCTCCTTGTTCACCCGAAGTTTCGGTCGCGCGGGGTCGGAACAGCCTTGGTTGAGCATGCTCGGCGTCAGTTGCGTGGAGCGGCTCGTTCCGTCACAATAGGTTCGAGCTTCCCTCGATTTTTCCTTGGCGTCCCCTTAGATATACCAGAAGAGGCCCAGAATTTTTTTATCCATCGTGGTTTCGTTCCGACCAGAGGACCCTCGTCGAGAGACTACACGGCGGACCTAAGGACCTATCAACCCCCAGAAGGAGTTCTTCAGCGTGCCGCCGCGGCAGGCGTAACATTCACTCCTTGGAGAATAAATCTGTATCTTGAATGTATGGCTAACATACGTGAGCTCTGGGGTGATGATGAAGTCTGGCTTGGTGCATATGAGCGTCTGGCACGGCAGAACCGACACGAGCAAGTCATGGTGGCGATGGATCGTTCCGGAAAACAAATAGGGTGGACTCTGATGCAAGAACTAGGTCTAGGTATGACCAACGATCTTGCCTTTATGCCGTTACTAGGCCAGAAAACCGGCCAGATTGGCTGTCTGGGTATTCATCCCGATGCGAGGAATAAAGGTGTGGGTCTAGCGTTGGTTGTGAGCGCTGCAATGGATATGAAGAGGAGAGGCTTAGAGAAGGTATTTGTTGATTGGACGAATCATGTCAATTTTTATGAAAAAGCGGGATTTGAGGTGTGGAGGGAGTATCGATCAATGACTCTGAAAGAGTCCGTGTAGTCAATATACTTATCATACACGGGCAACTGTCGCTTTGACAAGGTTTCCTGAGTCCAATTTCGAAGACTATATAGGCTTCGTCTATTTAAACCCGAATCTCGAGAGCAGTGTTCAGGGGCTACAACGTTTGCCTAGCGGCGTAAAAGTGCTGTTTGAAGCTGATTATCGGCTCCCAATTAACGAAGTATGGCTCGTTACTGAGGTGCGAAACCCCCCTGGATCACTTGCCATTCCCCGACTCTAAATCCGGTTCTTCAAATGGGGTTGCTCCCATATTCCTCCACGCCCCTTCAGCCATAAGCGCGATGTCCTTTTCCTTCGCGTGGAATAACAACTCGGCTGTCGATCTTTGCTCGAAGTGCGTGATAGATTTGTTCTAAAGCGGGTACCAGTAAGCAACAGCGATGAGAAATTCGTGCCCTTCTCTCCTGATATTCTGGAAACTTACCAATCCAAGGGTTAATTTTATCACCCCATCTGCCCAATGGGGTTTGTATTCACACCGTGGCTGTTTGCCAATGGCTGCCAGAACGACATTATCGGCCGCGACAGTGGCCTGGTGCATTGCAGAACGGGCATTGGGCTTGTCTCCGCGCGTCGAAGCGACGTCTCCGCATGCGTATATATTAGGCAGGTTCTGGTCTGATACCTGCATTGTTGGTTTAACTCTGATGTGTCCCGATTGCTCGATGATTCCCGGGCTCAGGTGGGCGATTAAGCCCGATACCGGCTTTTGACCAGTGCAGTTCACCTATTCCAGAGGTTCAGTAAGTTAGGTCTGACAGCTTTAGAATCGAGGGGAACCTGCATACCACATAGTCGGCCTTCACGGTTCTTCCGGACTTCAACACCACATGACCCTCTTCCAAAGCCTCGTGGGCCACTTTGTCGTTGAGGATTACTTCCACGCCCAAACCTTCCAGGGCTTTTCGCGCAGCATCCTGCAATTCCGGGCCAAATCTGTTCATGACGCCGCCTCGTGAGTGTACTAGAGTAACACCCTTATCTGGATATTGCTCCTTCGCATCGGCGGCGATCTCTACACCTGCAGCCCCGCCTCCGACGACGACGATATGCTTCGATTCCCTAATTCGCTCCTGCACTTCCTGCAAACGCTTTATTCCCTCCGCTTTGGTCTCTGCGCCCACCCGCGAAGGCAGCTGTCCACCCTGCGAGGAACCTGTCGCTATTACTAGAAACTCATACGGCACCGTCTCTCCGCTCTGAAGCCTGACGCACGTCCGTTCGACGGTCTGGACGCGATCTCGAATCCATTCGACCGGTGCACCGGCAAGATACGGTCCGTACGGGATGAAAGCTTTATGTTCGTGGCCAGGTACGACACAGAATCGTGGTAGTACCCATGTGAACTGGAAATGGGTATTGGGCTCGATGACGATGACTTTGTAAGGGCTGTCAGGTGGTAGGGAGGTTGCGATTAGTCGAGCTGCGTGATACCCAGCAAACGAGGCACCGACAATCACGATGGAGCGAGATTTCTCCGGTTCAGTGGTAGCGGAAGACTTCTGTCGGGAGCGAGCATATCGGCGCACCTTGCCCGTCCGGCGGATTGCGTCGCAGTAGAGCCGGATGATGTAGGCGAATAATTTTATGAAGACCAGTGATTTCTTGAGCATGGTGAAGGGCGACGACGGTGATTGATGGTCAGAGGGGATTTATTCTGATTTCTAGGGCTATCTGTGAGGACGAAATAACTCCGTATCGAGAGTAGGAGATAAAAAACCCGAGTACCTGGAACGGCGGAGATACGGGATTCCTGAATTGGAACCCGATCGCGGCGCCGGGCTTGGTCTGATAGGGAAATGCCATGATTCTGGCCTGATATCTGATTTCACGGGATATTTCGGCCGCAGAAATGGAGAAGTTGTCTCCATTGTTCCATCGTGCAGCAAATTATCGTGCCTGGATGCAAAATTGACTTCCTTGGCGATGGAAAAACTCTAATCAGATAAGATTATCAGATCCGAAATCAAGGTATCTAAAGCACGGCTAGTCCGGTATCAGATTAGATTATCAGATAATCTATACTCCGTACGGTGATAATTCCGCGGTGCTCCGCAAACACATGAAAATTCTGTTCTTGTGAAGACTTCATATTATTTTATCCCCCCTCCCTTGAAATGTCGCCTGTTGATAATTGGAGTTTGAGATCTACGCCGAGAATCATTTCCTAACCCTATGACAGATGGAAGCATGCGCTTAAAAGGCCCAATGCCAGTAGGAAGCTTAGGCGTGGTAATCGGGCGCCACCCGCTGCTAAATCAAATTGAGAGTTTCAACTAAAAACATAGCTCGGTTCACCTCGGAAGTGGTGTCCTAATCTTTGATCTAAGATCAAACAGCCAAGAAGTTACGCGAGGTATGGATTTTAGACCCAAAGTTGGGAGTTCGGATCCCAGTTTCAATTGCGAGTTCAGATCCGAGTTTCGCTTGCGAGTTCGGATCCGAGTTTCACTAGCGAGATCTCTTGCAATATGGGGACATATATAGAGAGCGAGCTGCACATGTCTCGTAGGACAAGTCTCCAAAGATCCATTATTTAGCCCTTTGTAGGTTCCTGCCATCCTACCGTCACCGACACTTCCGCGCTAGCTCGAAAAACGTGAAAACGAGACGCATCCACCTCGCAGCCATGGGCTTCGCAGTTCTACCGGCGCTAATCCCGGATATTCCCAAGGTTTACGATGTATACTTCGCCGCCTTCAAAGCAGATCCCATGGGAGAGATAATGCTTGATATCCTCTTCCCTGGCGGGATCACGGAGGAGTTTCGCAAAGCTCACTCAGAGGGTACGCTAGGCTTTTGGCATACAAGCCAGTCGCAATACACTTGGAAGTGTGTCGACACGAATACCGATGACATTGTGGGCATGGGACTTGCAGATGTATATCTCAAAGAGCGGACCGAAGAGGAACGCAAAAATCCTGGAATCAGCTGGTTGGAAGGTGAAGCAAAAGAGAGGGCAGAGAACATCATTAATCCTCTATGGGAAATGAAGGAAAAGCTATGGGGAGGGCGACGTTATATATGTGAGTGTAAAGCCTGCATCCACACTCAATTCACAAGTCGAGTGTAAACATTTGCATCAAGGAGGAACCGCAGCTAATTGGTCTGGCAGATTGCCACGTTATTGGCGTGGACCCTAAGCACCAGGGACGGAAGGCGGGTGCAGCCCTGGTACGATGGGGAATAGACTTAAGCGAGCAGACCGGCCTGCCCGTGTATTTCGAAGCGTCCCCATCTACTGTTAAAATGTACGAGAAGATGGGTTTTGAAACGCTCAAGGAAACTATAGTCCACAGGGCTGAGGATTTGGGCATAAAAGAGGATATCACGGTACCATTAATGGTTCGAATGCCCTCGTGTGCTGGGGGTCAAACATTTGAGGAATGGAGAGCAAAAGGATACCCAGCTTGGAGTGGGTGAGCCCTCCGGTGTTTGGATTTAGCCAAGGAAATAATCATATATTACCTCCCAGCAATTTAAGAGTTGAAAGTTAAAAGATCGGATATCCCTCCTTCTTGCCACATGCCGGCACAAATTTTTGATCCAATTTGGTGATCAGAATTCATCAACATCCCTTGCACATATCCAATTCGCAAGACGGAGATATTAAAGAGCGATTGCGGAGTTCCAGTCCCCCCTGCAATATGTCCGTCCGTTTATTAGAGGTAATTGAACGGCTGGGGTTTTGTGACAAGGTTCGCTCTCCCCAGCACCTGGATCGGACAACCCGGCCTGTATGGGACGTTGGATAACGCACCCAGTAAGTAGACCTTATTTGGCTTGGATGTCTCCCACGAGGTGGAGAGGGCATTAGGCCAATCCCTTTTACTGAGGACTCGAGAATAGGTCGCAATCCTATCTAAACCTTGCCAATTCAAGGTTGATTTAAAAGATGAGTGCCGTTAATACTTATTTTTTCCATGAGTTCGAACGTTTGAAGACTTGGTATAAGGTCAAATCGAAAGCCTCCTCTCGTTCGTTACCTTGCTCTTCTAATCCATGTAGTGTCCTCGAAGTATGATGAAAGTATCCGACGACAGATTGCCTTTCGAAATGTCAGCTGACCTGAAGGATTGATTGGGATGACGAGGAATCCAGAATAGAAGCAACCGTCAGGGAGGTCAAAGTTGACTGGAGACGCCAGCTCCAGCTCGCCAGATTAAGCAGCCGAAAATATTTCGAAATCGCAATTAGGAAATGCAAGGAAACCGAGTCCTAAACCACGATTCAGACGGAGTCTGCAAAGGAAAAAAGAAAACCCCGGCAAATAAGAGGGCAAGCAGCGAAGTTTTCGGCGAGCAGAACTTGCTTGGTCCGCCGGGCTTTCAGCAGGTAGTAGACCTTCTCGAAGGAGTCAAGTTCCATAATCCTTTTTATCTCTCAGTTACTTAAATCCAATCTTGCGCTGTCAGGAGGACGCTCTCTGAGGTGCCGACGGAGCGGATAGGCATATAAAATCACTAGTGGCTTGGCTGTTGTCTAACCGAATCGGGTTGCTGGTTGCCCCTCGCAACGGAACATCCAAAACAAAGCGAGGTCTTGGATGGAGCGCGCGACTCGATGCCTTGTTTCAATCCATCGGCCTTGGAGCATCGATTATGACATGACATACATCACAAGGGGTTTTTGGATGCTATAAGAAGAGTGATCTAAGCTGTTATCATGCTTGCTGCTCGAGATCAGGAGAATTTGGTGCATTCTCACCAGACGGCCGCGGCTGCGAAGCCCCTCAACCAGAACATCCGATCATTCGCGCCAAAGACTCCTGGAAATAAAGTACCCAAGACGCCATTCAGGATCCCACTCAACGATGAAAATAATCCCTTGACATTTGGTGGCTTGGGAAAGCAATCGGTCGCGGGACCTCGGTTTCAAACGCAGAAGGAAAATGTTATCCGACGGACTGGAAAAGATGGGGAAGGGGAGAAGGGTGCTTTCGCTACACCGATGGGTATGAGACTCTGAGCGCTGGTATCTTACGCTTTTTGTTGACAACAGTGGCTGAGAACGAAATGTTATACAGGTCCTCGCAACCGCGCTCCCCTGGGAATGAAAACCACGAATGCAAAGGCCTTTCAGACGCCAGCTCCACAGCTAGGGACCAACAAGCCTGCAAGAACAGGTAAACGAAGCTCGACCGTCCGCAAATTGAAGCAGTCTGCACCGAAACAAGGGAATACTCAGAAAACGTCGAGAAACGTGCAGGATGAAGAAATTCCTGACATTGAGTACATGCCACCGACGCCGCAACGTGAGTAGAAGCACCTGCGATGTCGTTGAATTTGGATGTGTGTTACTGATCATTCTCGGTCTCCGTAGCGCTTCCTGACCCACCCGAGGATATCCCCTATGATAATAGCTTTCCGCAGTTTAAAGGACGAAATTTTGCTCGAGGGTGGACAAGGCTGTATAATGACGAGTACGATATTGGAGAAGATGGTCTTACCAAGAAGGAGAGGGAGTGGCGAGAGGAACAAGAAGCATTCGATAAACGATTTGACGACCTCATTTTGCAGCAGGTGCGAGAGATGGAGTCGCTGAATATCAAGGAGTTCCCTGATGAACCTTGCATCGAGGAGCTTGAAGCCAAAAGGTTGAAAGGCTTAGAAAAGAAAAAAGCGAATAAACCCAATATTAACAGGCATGTCTCTACTCTGCAATCGCGTTCCGCGGCCAAGGCGCTCTCGCGGCTGCCTCGACCAGTTGCCCATCCAAAGACTAGACCCGCTCCCACTGCGCGGCCAAGAGTGATTACGGGTTTGACGTCCAAGAGAAAATCTACCGTCCCATCGAATCCCTCCTCCATGAGACACACAGCTGCTGTCGTCACTTCAAGGACGACCCTTGGCTATGCTAAAGGACGCGGCGTATCCTCTGCGTTACGGGGTCGAGCATCCAAGGAAGAAGTGAAGAAAGTATCGTCGACAAAGAGCATTATTTCCCCGGACAAATACATGGAACTCTATGGGCCGCCACCCTTCGGCACGGAAATGTGGCTGCGATGCAAAACAGCCGGCCTCTTTGACACTGAGGACGTGGACCAGGCAATTCTCGACGAAATTCCTCCATCATTTTACCAGGAGGATGAGGAGACGGCCAATTTTCAACTCACATTGTAGAGGTCTCCAAGGGACCGAGTATCATAGTTATTCCTTGAAGGGCGTTGCTTGGGAAGCACTTGTCGAGATTAGATCTGGGTTAAGTTGGTTTGGGTTTTGGTAAATTGGTGAGGTTCCATCGGCTTCAGAAGGTTTCAGTTTCAGGATGCAACTGAGGGTGTTCTGGCGGGACTTGAGACGGTCTTCAGAGCGGTTGCGCATTTGTATCCACTTCCTCGGGGTTCTATAGTTTGCTTGAAATGCGTAAAGTAGAATCGGAGTGAACAATTACACATATTTAACATCCATCTCTCTTCAATGTCAAGGGGGTTGTCGCCAACCCCATGTGTTTTGTTGTTTTGATTCCCTGCAAACATATTGAGTTTTGTGGATTTGCATGTGTTGGCTGATCCAAGCTTCGTCCGAGCTGTCTTTTGCTTTCGTTCTCCTCACAACCGACCTTTGTTGGGAATTCGCCCCCGTCGACTCACTTTTCTCTGCCAGTCCCTCTAGCTAAGTCAATATGGCGAGAACTCATTCTGAGTCTTCTGACGACTTTGAGTTCATCGAGACCCCTGCTGCCCCCTGTCAGTCACCTTCGCCTGAGAATTGTGGAGTTCGGACCACGTCGGTGAGTTCTCCAAGGACAGTCCATTGATCCCCCAAGCTCAGTTGGGGGCACAGGCAACGATATCCCGCCCATTGGACTTTCTGGGCCTGAGATAAACACTGGAATGGCCTTAAAGAACCATTTCCGGTGCGCTAACTCGAATTCGTTAAACAGTATCCTGCGATTAAAAATGCACCTCTTCCCGCTGATGCTGCAGGGAGCGACAGCTTCTCCAACATCCTCCTAATTTCCCTTCTTGTTCTCGTTCCGTGGTACCTTGCCCGACAAGTTGGCGGTGGATTTTACACTACTATCTTCTTCGCTGTCTTCACCTCGATCCCCATTCTCATGGTCTTCTGGTCCGTCGCCTCATCAATTTCACCACGCAAGAACGAAAAGGCCAAGTATCCCGGTAGACCCGTAGAGCACTACCTTCATTTCCACAGCGAGCATGACCGGGCAAAATATCATGGCAAGAGCAAAATCCCCATGGAGACATTCCATGAGATGTATTTTGCTGGAAAGGTGGACTTTAAGGGCGACTGCCTTGAAGCCTTGGAATATAGACATGATTGGGCAGCGTTCAGGTTTACCTTGAGCTTGTACAAATTTTTCTTGACCGGAATGATGCCTGAGGTTATTATGCACACTCGCAGCCAAGGTACGGTTCATGTTGTCGATTCGATTGTGTGTGACATGAAGCTAATGATGGTCTTTTGGATCGTCTATAGACGAGGAACAGGTCCGTGGACATTACGATCGCGGAGATGACTTCTATGGCTGGTTCCTTGGCCCACGCATGATCTACACGTCTGGTCTCATCAGCGATATCAACAAAGAAGAGACCTTGGAACAGTTGCAGGATAACAAGTTGGCTGTGGTGTGTGAGAAAATTGGCCTCAAGCCGGGAGACACCATGCTCGACCTTGGCTGTGGTTGGGGAACTCTCGCCAAGTATGCTAGTGTTCATTACGGTGCTCATGTTACCGGTATCACTCTTGGGCGCAACCAGACCGCTTGGGGAAACAATGGCCTTCGGAAAGCCGGCATTGAAGAAGCTCAGAGCCGAATTGTTTGCTGTGACTATCGTGATGCCCCGGTCGTATCTGGCGGTTACAAGAAAATCACGTGTCTCGAAATGGCCGAACATGTTGGTGTCCGCCACTTTGGATCATTCTTGTCCCAGGTCCACGACATGCTTGATGACGATGGTGTTTTCTTCCTTCAAATCGCAGGTCTTCGCAAGTCTTGGCAATATGAGGATTTAATTTGGGGTTTGTTTATGAACAAGTATATCTTCCCAGGTGCCGACGCCAGTACACCACTAGGATTCGTGGTCGATAAGCTCGAGGGAGCCGGTTTCGAGATCAAAGGCATCGATACCGTTGGCGTTCACTATTCTGCAACTCTCTGGAGATGGTACCGCAACTGGCTCGGAAACAGGGAAAAGGTTGAAGCCAAGTACGGCAAAAAATGGTTCAGGGTACGCTCCAAACCGGCCTTTAGCCCTTCTTCATTTATGATTCTTGGCTAACTGACAGTTTTAGATTTGGGAATTCTTCCTTGCCTACTCGACCATTATTTCGCGTCAAGGCAGCGCGACATGCTACCAGATTACCATGGTCAAGAACATCAATTCCACCCACCGCGTTGAAGGCATTCCAACCCAGTTCGGTCTCTCGGGAGCCCGTACTGCGGCCATCGAGAATGTTGGAAAGGGTACATTGCTCACTGCCAACGTTCCTGCTACCGAGAAACATTAGGCGAACGTCACGCTGGTGGAAATACAGGTTAGATGAGCTAGACTTCAAACTTAGACTTCAACTAATTTTAAAGACATTGAAGATGCAGGATGGCGGTGGGAGGAAAGCGAACATTCATTACGGTACATATGGTAGAAAAGAAGGGGGCAAGACGTTTTGACAAGGCATCATCGGTTTCAAATCTGGCCTGCTATCTTTCTTGTTTTGTCATATTCGCAAAGGCCCACCGGGATGTTTTACTCTACTGTTCTGGTTTAACTTTTTGTTTTGAAAAATGGAGGGAATTCATAGTAATCCTAATATGGGCTTTCATGGGTATATAATCTCAATGCTTGTTATCTCTCTGGTGTTCTTCAATGGGTCAGCTTTGGCGGTTCTGGTAGGTTGCGTCCAGAGACAATGCCACCCTGGGTTGCCTGTCCCAGCTCCTTTCATCATAGAAGTAGGGATGAAGTTGAGACGCTGAACAGGAACACCAGATACCTCTGGGTTTTGTGTCACAAGGTTCCTGCATATATGCTCTCCTGAAGGACAACACCCTGGTGATCGCACACATTCTAATTATTCGAAGAATATGGCTTGGTACCCAATCATCCAGAATCTGCAATGCTAAGTTTGGCTTCTCAGAAACCATACACCTGGCTAGTTCCAGCACCTGGAGGTTGTTCGAGGTCATAGGAGTGCAAGGAGGCAGACATCATTGAAGATGGTTCGGGTGCTAATATCGCCAAGGAGATAGGAGAATGAGCTTTCGGAAGTGCAGGTATGTCCTACATACAATAATCGGCTGGCGGTTGAAGCAATATCACCTTCGTTGGGTCCAGAAGTCTAGGTCTGGAACCGGTAGCCGGCGATTCCTCCGATGCGGAGGTGTCCCAACGGGGAGCCGTCTGTTCTTTGGTTGAAGCTCCAGGAACACGAAGCTAGCGCGCCAAGGCGGCGAAAACCAACCAACGGTAGCGGCCAAGATGCCGAGGTCTCTTCCCTCGACTCTCTGGCGGTCGCTTGCGCTGCGAATGAATCCGGGGATCCGATCGGTAAATCGCACCCCCGTCGCCGGCTTTAAGAAATCCAGGCCCTTACTTTTTCCCCAACTTCTCTTCTTCACTGTCACTGCTATTCTTATTCCTGCTGACACCCCAGCTTCCCCTGTTCTGCAGCTAACACCCCCCTCGAGCTGTAAAGGTTCAATACCTGGGGTCTCCCTTGCATCTTCCCCCGCATCTCTCCCCCCGACTCCAATATCGCCATGCCGACCAAGTCCTTATATCCCACCGTGGACATTCCAAACGTCGACATCTGGACCCTCCTTTTTAACCGGAAGGATAGACAGTTTCCAGATAATAAGAGTACGTCCTCTTCCCCTTCGAAACCCCGTTTGCCTTGCCTCCGAGTTGGATCCCTAATATTTGTTTTCCCTGGGGAACAGTAATATACCAAGATGCCGAAACCGGCCGATCGTATACCTACGAGCAAGTTCGATCCACCGCTCTTGAATTTGGCACTGGTCTGAAGGCAAATTGGGAATGGAAGAAGGGCGATGTCCTTGCTGTGTTCTCTCCGAACAGCATCGATATCCCGCCGTTGACATGGGGCACCCACTGGGCTGGTGGCGTCGTTTCTCCCGCCAATCCGGCATATACCGCAGATGAACTAGCCTTCCAATTAAAGGGCACAAAAGCAAGAGTGTTGGCTACTCAGATGTCCTGCTTGTCGACTGCTATCGAGGCCGCAAAGCGGGTGGGTATCCCAGACGATCGAATTATCCTGATTGGCGACGAGAGACACCCAACTTCGAAATACAAACACTTCACAACCATTCAGAACATCTCCCGGTCTATTCGATATGCTAAAACCAAAGTTGACCCTGCCAAGGACCTTGCGTTCTTGGTCTACTCCTCGGGCACCACTGGTGTGCCCAAGGGCGTCATGCTATCGCATAAGAATATTGTAACAAATATTCATCAGCTCAATGCCGGAGAAGAGGGAAATCTAACGTGGAATGGAGGCGCCGATGGATCAGGTGATAGATTATTGGCTTTTCTGCCATTCTACCATATTTACGGTATGTATTGTTTGCCAAGGCATTAGGGAAGAGTCACCGCTAACACCAGCCCTACAGGTTTGACCTGTCTCGTCCACAATGCTCTCTTCTCCGGGCTGCATCTAGTTGTCATGGCTAAATTCGACATCGAGCGGTGGTGTTCCCATGTCCAAAACTACCGGATCACTTTCTCCTACATTGTTCCTCCCGTCGTCCTCTTGCTCACGAAACACCCAATTGTAGACAAGTACGACCTTTCTTCTCTCCGCATGATGAACAGCGGTGCAGCACCCCTCACACGCGAACTTGTCGAATCCACATATGCTCGCATTAAGTGCGGTATCAAACAAGGATACGGACTCAGCGAGACCAGCCCCACCACTCACACCGTGCCATGGTCAGACTGGAGGCGCCGCGCCGGCTCTGTCGGTAAACTCCTTCCAAATATGGAAGCCAAATACATGACTTCTCCGGAAGATGACTCCGAACCCCAGGAGGTACCCGTCGGCGAAGTCGGCGAGCTCTACATACGAGGACCTAACGTGTTCCTGGGGTACCTGGATAACCCTGCAGCTACTGCGGCCTGTGTTTCGCCGGACGGCTGGTTCCGTACTGGAGATGTTGGATACCAGGACTCAGAAGGCTTCTTCTACATCACCGATCGCGTGAAGGAACTGATCAAATACAAGGGATTCCAGGTCGCACCGGCAGAGCTCGAAGGCCTTCTTACAGATCACGAAGCGGTGTCTGACGCGGCCGTTATCGGTGTTGAAAGTGCAGAGCATGGCACCGAGGTTCCTCGAGCGTATATCGTGCCGAATCCCAAGGTTATTCCGCCTGGACGACGCACCGCGGAGGAAGGAGAGAAGATCAGCCAATGGCTTCAGACACGAGTTGCTCCTTATAAGCGGCTACGTGGTGGAGTTCGATTTGTTGACGAAATCCCGAAGAGCGCAAGTGGGAAAATCTTGAGAAGGCTGTTGAAAGAGGAGGCTAAAAAGGAGGAAGCGATCGTCAAGGCAAAGTTGTAAAGGGCTTGCAGGCTATAATGCGAGCTTTTCAGGGACATAGAATTTCATGGATTGCAGTTGAGCGAACGATACTCCGTGCTCTATTTCAGTTATACTCCAGGTACTCTTACACACCCATTTGTTTCGTTAAGCGTGGGACTCCTTAAGCGACTCCAGAGCTTATGCCGTAGATATCTACGGAGTATAAGCTAGAAAATTATCTGGATATACCTTCAAATACAAGGGATGTTGTAAGAATTGTTTCAGATTACTCAATTGGAGTCTAGGCAAATACCGTAGAAAACGCAGCGAAGTCTCTCGTCAAAATACGGAGCAGTAAGTTGGTCACTCAATACTCCAATCCGCAGGCGAAACAAGAGGCTTCCGTGTGAGTGGAACCGTGTCGTTCGCGTCGCGTTGCATCTTTCGGGACGCGACTCGGTGACGTCTGACTAATCAACATTGGGATATGCAAACCATGCAAACACTGGTCTCGACGACGACATCATACCCAACCGTCAAACGGCGGCCAGAGACCACACACAGGCAGTGTGCGGCAGCTTTACATGCAGCTTGCCAGCCACCTTGAACAGATTGCCATTTCTAGCTTTGACCCTACTTAGGAGCCGCTGAAAAAACGGTGCCTAAAGCTTCCGGCTCGCCATTGCCCAGCCCTATCTGGCTTTGGTACGTCGTGGGAACTCATCCGGTTCTCTTTTTTCGTCCACGGATGGGATACCACCTGGAACCGCAACCCCCATTGAACAGTTTACTAGCATATCATGAATCATGAGGCCCTGCGTATTTGGGTGTCCAAGAGCTCTCTAGTGCCCCATGGGCAGTTTCATGTTTCTCCTGCCAGCTCCTGCTGTGCCTCATGATCTATTGTCCAGGATATATCAATTATATATCCCTAACGGTATACACGTTTTTAAGCGTGCTTTAGCCAGCTACTTGTCTACTCGTACGGGTTCTTGACCAGACGATAGACTCTAAGTGCATTGGTTTCGTATACTTTCCCTCGTTGATAAGAAATACCCATGGCTTTTGTAAACGAAGATGAGGTTCTTAAATTGGGCCAGTTCCCCCCCGGCCCCCTCCAAAAAAAAAAAAAAAAAAAAAAAAAAAAAAGGAAAGAAAATTCCCTTCCCAAGTCCTGGATATAGGCAGTCGGAGAATGCCGTGCTTGTACCACATGCACTGCCAATTGCAGACAGGCGACTAGCAGGAACACATTTGATGTGAAATGTTGTTTTGGTTGTTAGTTAAATATGGATTATTCAGAATCTTCGCGTGCCAAAGCCCTCTTTCCACCTTCTCCTTACTCTCAACACTTTGTTTTCTTTTCAACAACCCAAATCGCCGCGGCGACCATCCAGGTTCCTTTACACCTTATCAGCCAATAACCCGGGGGGAGTGAGTTCCGAAAAGCTTCTTGAACTAGTTTTCTATTTCAGGCAAAAGGTATGATTTAACGCGTTATTCCTATCTTTGTTCATGATGCGCATGGATATCAGATCGAAGATGGAAGAGTCATAATCTCTGGCAACACTATATTAGAGACATAAAACAAACTGAGAACTCTCAATGCTAATATTATAGTATGAACCAGGCCGCCTTTCATCCTTCTTGCCATTTTCGATGATGAGTAGTATAGCACAAGAGGGCGATGTCAAACCCCCTAAAGTCAATACTAGTGATCATTTGAATCCTCTGCCATCCCATATTGGTTCTGATACCAAGGCAAAATGTGGAGATGAAACTCAAACGGGGGCCTGCCCAAGCAATGACGCTACTTCTGTTGATTTGTCCAATGAAAAACAGCCCAAGACTGACAAGGGATTACAAACTTCGAACGTCTTTGGCTATGAAAAAAGCAAACTTAAGAAGACTGGGTTTGCCTTCTCAATTTTCTTTTCGTGGTTTTCGAGGGTAAAGCAGCAGCCGAAGGAGAATGGACCGGAAGCCCCCGAAAAGGGAGCAGTCGAATCCGGTGCCGCGGAAAGCAATTTCAACCTCGTTAATATGCCTGTCGACATCATATTTGATATTGTTGACTACTTGGACCCTGCCGATCGTGAAATCCTTCGGTTTACTTGCAGGGCTTTTTACTTTGGCCTCCCTGCCCTTAATTTTAAGCACGAGCATGATGGCCGTTGCATGTTAATCCAAGTCTTCCGTCGCCTATACGGTACCTCTCTTATGCCGGATGTTCGTGAAGGACGCACTCTTCTCGATAATTCTGATGTAAAAGAAAAACTGAGTGATCATTGTGGTCTCTGCAGCATCACCTGGCCTCCCGGCTCTTGGGTCCATTGTCCTTTTCACAAACCTCTTGAATATGCTTCTCCCCCTCCTCTTTTCAGTTTCAAAAGGCCGTGGCACTATATGTGCCTCTCACATATCCGCTGGGCTTTTGCATTAAGAAAAGGCTTGACCCAAGAATCCTACCAGAAAATCATTGCTAAAGATGTCGAAAACGGCCGACTACCCCGTCGAGTACGTCGCTTCAGCCCTGTCTTCTCAACCTACATAGCTTCATGGAACGATTATCTCGCCAACGTCGAAAGCGTTCGATGGACTGATGGGACATACTTTGGGAGCGCAGGTAACCCAAATACTAACGGCCTTACGAAAAAGAAAGGCGCAAAACCTGACCCAGAGGTTATCAAGCTGCACTGCTGCGGCCACTGCCTTAATATTCTGCCAGAAAACAACCCACAGAGAATGTGCGGGATGTGTGACTGTGGATACTGCAAACAGACTTCCATTGAAATGCTAAGGATTCCAAGAGATGATATGCGCACGAAATTCGTGCCCTTAGCCAAGGTTGATGAGAGTCATGTTGAGAAAATAAAGGCTGCAAAAAAGGCAGGGATCAAAAAGGAGCCTCTTTAAGCTGGAAAAACTGTCTTGTTTCTTTGGTTTTTTTTTTCTTTTTTGTGTTGGCTGGCAAAGGGAGTTGGCTGGCAAAGGGACTGAAAGGAGGATAGCTAAGGGGTGGTTTTTAAACTTCATAATAGGAATCTTATGAGCTGAAATGAACTCAAACCCAAAGAAAGTAATTAAGGGAACAGCTGCTGGCCTCTATCTTTTCTTTTTCCCTGTTTTCCAGCATTAAATTCTCCGCTCACTTTTTTATCTTTTGTGTTCTTAGGCAACAGATGCAACCTTCTCCTTGATTAAAGGGCTTCTAGATGCTAACTACAGAGTACTAAGTCCAAGCCTTGCTTTTAGGCCTCCTTACGTAGTATTTTCAAGAACCTAATCCCCCGATCATACTAGGAGAGAGAAAAGGTATCTGATATAGAAGCTCATATATATATATATGCATTCATAGGAAATAGGTAAAGGTCATTATTGTTTACTAAACAGTTTCAATATGTTAAGCAGTCCAAACAACAGCCGAAATGATCGCCAGTGTGTCCTTCATGGTGGGAGAGTTAAACCGGTATGTGTGTACGTGCGCAACGTCGTCGAATATGCAAGAAACCATCAGCGCCGCCGAATTTCGAATGGCTTTTCGTTTTCCGAAACTCTGCAGTTCCGATCTGTTCTAGAAACGACCCACTATCGTCTCGAGTACCCCTGCGTGCATCGAGTCGCTTCCACTGCCGTTTTCCTGTTCGTTGTTGCTTTACACGGGGCACTGCTTGCGAAGTGGAACCTCAGAGCACAAGGCGGGGGGTGGCTGAGTGTATTCATCGCAAAGCACGTTGCATTCCGTATTTTCGTGGGTGAAAACCAAAAACTCGTAGTTCTTGAATGGCAAGCGGAATTGCCTTGAATCGTCGCCCTCGAAGGCTTTGTATCCAGCCCGGCAGGCGCAATGGAAATGTTTCCCAGTGCTAATGCAGGATGTAGTAGGGTGGCAGTTATTTTGGCCAGAGATCGGGTTGCATGTTGGGCAAACAGGAGGAGAGAGGGCAAGAGAAGTGGTTGCTAGGAGGAGGAGAGCACCGATAGCTTTGAAGGTATGCATCGTAATATTTGTTTGTTTGCAATATAGTCAGGTATTTTATGGGAGAAATGGGTAGGTTAGCGAATGATTGTTTCGATGACCACGGGAGTAAAAGAAAAAGAGGGATATCAGAAGGACTTTCAGCCCTTATATACGTTTCTTGAGGGGTATAATAGGCGAGAATCCAAAATTTGACTCTCAGTGCCGAAAAAAACTGCCCATGCTAGTCGACATGGATATCGGCCTGCTTGCTTCGGCGCTGGGTACCAATCCTAGAGGAGGAGGGGCAAGCCCGCGCGATGCATGGAATCCGGGAACCAGCTAAGGGAGAAAATACGGTGTAGAGAGGCTATGTCAATGCCTCTAAGGAGAAATCAAGTTCCTCACTGGGAGCTATTCTTAGATGGAAGACATCTGCTAGCAATGAGCATGAACTCAACCTCTGGTGGCTCTCGGAACTGGATATAGCCTTAGAGAACCTCTTACTTGAAAAGTAAATTTTTCTCGGGTCTGACCGTTCGTCCGTAGCCAAGTGTCAAACCACCGCCAGCATGTTGAAAATTTCAGATCCAAAGCCACCGCACGCACTAAGAGCGAAGAAGGTGAATATGGTACCGCAGAACAGAGGTCTCTCGCCAAAAAAGAACATGGAGTTGTAAAAACGCCAATTACATCATTTTGCATGGTCTGCAACGTCGTGCGGAGTAACAGTTTCTCGTGGCCGAATACGACCAGTTACACTGCCGATGGCACCTACAGGTTGACTTTGCAGCTGCGTGTCGGAGATTGGGTGCCAACCTTCTGCTTTGACCACCCCTACAATCAAGCAGTCGCCTTGCTGATGCGTGAGCTAACTTTCCCGGGGGAAGCTGTTATTTGCTAGGTTTCTCGCCCAATTGCTTCGTGCATGACTCTCGCTTATGGCAAATTCTGGACGTTGGCCACATCCGCTGCCGTACGTCGGAAGCTCGGCAACGGTCCATCAACAACAAGGTTGATGTTTGTTCCACAAGAGGTTTGATTGGAGTCATGTCAAAAAGGAGTAACAAAGGAGCGGCTGGGGCCAGAGAAGTTAATTCAAGCAAGAGCGCATGATAGTTGTGGCAGATAACTAAGGCAAATCCTCACAAAGTATCTTTTAGTAGGCTAAAAAGCCATTGACTCTCACCATATTTGAGAAATACTTGGGAGTGTCCTCCGCAGTGATGCCTCTTCCGTCGAAAAGTTAAGTTCATCCACGTGTATTAGCCCGGAAACGAGCATGTCTAGAACCACGGAATTCAGCCCGGCTCATCACGAGGCCATTCAAACCGGGCTGGCAACCGACTCGATGCACAGAGCGGAGGAGTGCTCAGGCTCCTGTTGGGAGAGAGAGGCGAGCGGGCAAAAGTCACGATACGATGAATGTCTCAACGCCGCAGAAGCTGCGTGGGGGGAAGTCAAAACAAGCTCAGCTGGGCTAACTATAATGGGAGTAGCGCATTAACTCCAGCCACTCCCGTAATCCTGCTAAATTTAGAAAAGTCTCCGCATCCTGTCGTTCAGCCAACCAGCATCGGAAATCTGACCATCTCTGGCCGGTGAGTGGCCAGCAGGGTTTGGCTTTCGATTGAGTTTGGTGGGTCCAAGGATCTCGGCGGGTTTTGCTGAAGCGACCTGAAGGTCATGATGTCGTTCAAATCTACCAGGATGCCCTTGTCGAGGGTCAAAACGCTCCACGTTCAGCTCACGGCCCATGTTATGCGTCATATGGAAGGAGAATTCAGGTGAAATCCAGAGGACGAGTTCAAACTTCAACAACGAAAATAAAAATAATGTCAAGACACACACTGCCATGCAATGGTATGAAATCCCTGCAACATGACTCCAGCACTCCAAATTTTGGACCATCCAAGCGAAAAGGTGGGTTATACTCAATTCATTTTCGACAAAAGAATCTTGACTTTACATATCCATATCATCGTCTTCAGCTCCTTCAATGAACACGAGCTTCGACCCGTTTCCGGTGACTTGCCAAACCTAGAAAATGACGTGTCAGCTGGGAATCTGCAATTGCGAGTCTATCCGAGAATATCGGCTGGTTGAGATCGCAACGAGCTTGTAATTGGAGACGTAAGGCCATCTCTCCCAGGCGACTTACATATAGACCGGCATATTCATCAATGGCCTCACTCAGCTGGTCCTCGGTGAATCCCTTTGCCAATACTCTCTCTCTGATCTTTCTTATGCTCAACTCTCCATCTCCTCCATCACCAGTAGCAGCCGCACCGCTCTCCCGCATACCTCGGATCAAATTGTAGATCTTACTGGTCGGGGTCTGGTCTGCAGCGCCCTGACTATCCATATACAGGCTAGATTTGCTAACTTCAACTAGGCGGAGAGCCTCGTCCACGTCCTCTGTAATGACTTGGTTGCTGAAACGTAGACGAGCCAGAGCCTGAGAAAGGCGCAAAACACCAAGCAACGTTCGAGGAGTGGTGTGTGAAAATTGCTTTTTACTCCCTTCCTCTGATTTTTGATCTTGTCGGAGACGGACATAAGAACCCACCATATAGTTAGAGACTTGCTTCGGAACGGTGGGGCGGAAAGTTCGAGCTTTGGCGATATACTGTCGTACTTCATTGGGGGTAAATATTACTTCATTCTCCTCATTTTCAGGGTGTTTGTTGTGCATGTGCACATATGTGACGTGGTGAGCGAGCTCTTCATCTGCATCACGAGAGGGTGTGTCGAGCATTAAGAATAGGACGTCGAAACGGGATAGAAGGGCGGCTGGAAGATTGATGTTTTCTACTGGCGATACTCGAGGATTATAGCGTCCGTATAGCGGGTTAGCTGCTGCTAGGATGGATGTACGGGCGTTAAGAGTTGTCGATATTCCTGCCTTGGATATAGATATTGTCTGTTGTTCCATTACTTCGTGGATCGCTGTCCTGTCGCCGTCGTCCATTTTATCGAATTCATCGATACAGCAAATACCATTGTCTGCGAGAACCAAAGCGCCACCCTCAAGAACCATCTCGTCCGTGACGGGATCGCGCATGACTGCCGCAGTAAGACCTACGCCACTGCTTCCACGACCTGTGGTGTATACACCACGCGGCGCAACTTTTGCAATATACTTGAGTAATTGTGACTTGGCCACACCGGGGTCACCCATCAAACAGATATTAATATCGCCACGGATCCGCATGCCGTCGCCCATTTCCTTCGTAACGCCTCCAATCAAAAGCAAAAGTAATGCCTTCTTCACGTCCAAATGGCCGTAAATCTCAGGGGCAATCGAACGTGACAAATATTCATACATATTACCGGAATGTATATGTTGTTCTATCCGGCGCAATGTACGAGGATCCATTTGCAGATTCTCGTATGCCTTCTTGTGTTGCGTAATATGCTGTGCCTCTAAATATGTGTCAGTTAAGAGGCCAGCACGGATAGCTCTGAATCCCGTGTAAGGTGTCGGAAGGAAGATGCCAGCAATATCTACCACGTCACCGGGGTTTAATTGCCGGGCCAGGCTTCCTAGGCAATGCACAGTAAGCGTCCGAGGAATATGTCCAACAGGAACTTGGTCCGCCATTTCTTGAATTTTGACCTCTTGAAACGGAATAAACTTCGATGCTCGAGTGGACATAAATAATTGACCTTTTGACTGGTTTTTCGTACATTCCTCGGAAGGACATTCTTGAAGGGGCATGAACTGTTTTGTGGTAACCGGCTGGAAAACCTCCGATCCGCAACGATCGCACGAGTAAGCGTTGATTTTAACAGAAGGCTTAACGTCCGACACTCGAGTCGTTATACCTCGAACGGTGATTAACTTTCCCAGATGCTCTCCCTTGACGTTTCGTACCGCCAATGCTTTGGAACTTCGCTCACTGCTAGAACCAGAAGGTGTCCGGGGTTTAATATTCAGCGTATACCGTCGGGTCAGTTCGGGCGGAAATATCGATGGGGGCATTCCGACATCGATGTTAGCTTCAGCTGCCAATGACATCGTCTCGTTTCGTTTTTCACGCTGTGACATGATGATATCAAGAACGTCATCTTTGAATCTGCACCTCATGAGTTAAACCAGCTAGTACGTATTACTACATGTTGATACTCACGACACTTCTCGCGTTTCCTTAGGCATCACTTCGTCAACGACATCGGAAAACACGTCAATATAGCGTTTCGCATTGTTCTCGACACTTTCAACGAGGTCGGAATCAACTCCATCAGGTAGTGTTTTGACAAACTGGCAATAATGGTGAGTCGTAAACTCCACAACCGTCCCCTGAGAAGGATTGTCATACCGTATCCAAATCATCGAGCTCAATGACAATGTTGCTCTTCACCCGGTCGGCTACATCTTGCAGGATTTGCATGTATTTCAATTTAGGCTCTTTTCTTTGCTTTGCTGCTGTTCGTCTAGTTCGCGCATTGCCGTCAATCTCATCCATAAGCTCGTCATCATCGCTCAAGTCGTCTTCATCGATGTGCAGACCTTCAATTGCCTCGGTAGCTGCAGATTCAGACGCAGACTCCAACGTCTTAAAGTGTTCGAGGAAGTCTTTTAAAACTTCCTTTTGCTCCGAATACTTCACCGGGGCCTTAAATTGGAGGAGCGCCATGCCGCAAGCTCGGGATCGACTGCTTTGTAGCTGCGGAGAATCGCGCTATAACCACAGGCGCTCTCAGAAAAATAAAGGCCAATTGAGGGGAAATTGCGATACCAAGCCACGAACGCTGGTGATTGATAACTCTCTGTTTGTCGTGGTCACGTAGCTTTAAAAATTCATCGAGGGAGTGAGAGGCAGCCATCCAGCCTTGGGCCAGAACGGGAGACTGGCGCCAGAAAAAGAAATGCACTTCTGGTCGCGTAATTTACGCGTCTCGAGCGGCGCGTTTGACGATTTCCGGATTGGGTTTAGTGGCTCCGGAACGGAACATCCCTCGGTACGAGCATCCCCGCGGAACAACTTTAAGTTCGGATATCCGAGATCACAGGCAGAGGTTGGATAGTTAGGCCCGACAGCTGCTCCAAGGACAGGAAGGCCTGCTCCATCCTGTTCACATCCTCAGGGAGGCGTTGCTACTCACTGAAAACATTTTCAAGTGCACCTCCCACTTTCCTGTCACTCAGAATGGCCCCGAACAATCGGAAATCAGCCACAACGGCCGAGGTAGTTCTCGTGCCACTCAAGAACTGTCTCGTCAACCTTCCGCCATCCCTGGTCTCTCTTCTGGTCAATGCTAATACAGTAAGTAGCGGCTGCAATTTTTAAGCTTGGAACATACATAGAATGCTAACGTTGCTCCTTAGCCCGCCCAAAATGTCATCGTTGAATTGCAGTACCGAGCTTCCTCGCCGGGCTCCAGTTCGCCTGGGACCGCTTCGTCACAGAGATATGCATATACTGGATGGACAGGAATGCCGAGTAAACGAAAGCTAACCCCCGTCATTGGCAAAAATAGCATGAATAGTTCCCGAGGGGTGTCTAGGGATCAAGAAATTACCGTAGTCGAGATCGATTCTATCTTCGGAAGAGTGCTAGGGCTGAATGATGGTCAAAAGGTGTGTATGTTATTGTAGATTTCGCATACGTATGGTATTGACGGAGACTTTTTAGGTTGGCCTGCTTTTACATATTGATCCACCAGTAGCTCATACAATCAATATCGAACCGTTAACCCCAACAGATTGGGAAAGTAAGTCGAGTGTCATAAGCGCATTGCCATAGCCAGATGATCCTAACAACCACTTCCACAGTTATTGAGCTTCATGCCAACTTTCTGGAGCTGAATCTCCTTTCCCAAATCCGCGCTCTTCCAAATCCTTCCTACAGCACCGCGCCATCTGGGCAAGCCGAGAAAGCCCATCCTCTCACCCTACACCTCTCCCCAACCTCAACGGCAAACATTATAATTACATCACTAACTCCTGCCGCACCTTCTTCTTCTCCGTTTGCCAAAATAGCGCCTGATGCTGAAGTCATCGTCGCCCCGAAGGTGCGCCCTAAGTCTGCAAGACCCACTCGTGGAGAGAACCGCAGCGTTGCAAGCACCGGCCGGAAAAGTATTGGAGGACGCAGCAGTAGTAGTACTGTTCGGCCAAAAAGTCGAGATTCTGAATCCTCGCCCCGAGGAGCTGTGTACCTCCGCGGCGTTGATAGAGGGTTGGCATCGAATTGGTTCAACGAAGAGGTAGGAGAAAGCAGCAACGAAGGGCTCAAAGTATGGATCCATCGTGATGTTCTTGCAAAATATGAGCTACGAGGAGCGGCGTATGTGTGTGTGTCAGTCGTTCGTCCTGCCGGTTTATTACCGCCGGTTGACCCTCAGCAACAAATCCAGCAGAAGGAACAAGAGTCTGCAGAGGCCGGCGAGATTACAAGAAAGGTTGTAGCAAGGGTTTATCCTTGGGACGAAAGTCCTGACTTTGACCACGCCGCACTATCTTCTGTGCTATGCTCCACTCTTGGTTCAGATGATATGGTAGGAGGAGTCATTCGAATTGAGGCTGCGCCATCTCAAAGACCTTCGATTAAATCCGTGAAAATATTTCCCTTCAGTGTTGACGCTTCAAAGAAGAAAGAAGGCCTTAAATTTGGAGGGGAATCTGCAGCCTATAAAGAAGCTTTGGTTGAACGAGTAAAGGCCGTATACGGTGACCCAAGTTCAGATGTCGGAATCCTAGGAGGGCCGATAACAGACGGTATGATTCTACCGACATTGGAAGACAAAACTAGATCTCTCGATTTCGAAGAAGCAATGATTCGTTTTGACCCTCCTCCGAGCACATCTGCCGACGGCAAAGCCGCGATTGGGTGGGTTCTGGGCTCGGACTCAGGATTCACTCTTGAAATTCAACCGGCAATCGGAAAACCAATGGAGACTAGTCTCGTATCAGTTCCAGTTGACGAGAGGGTGCCGAAAGAGATACCAGAAATGGTCGGCATCGACTCCATCATTAATAATTGCATGTCAAACCTGACACGTTCCTCATCAATTCTCGTAACGGGAGGCTTGGGTTCTGGGAAGACCTCGCTCTGTTACGTTTTGGGGCGACAATTACAGGAGGATTATCTGTTTAACGTTTCCTACTTCCCCTGCCGGAAGCTAGTTACAGACGAAACACGCATTTCGATGATCAAAGATACCCTGCACCGGTTGTTCTTGTCTGCTTCTTGGTGTGCAAGGCTTGGTGGTCAATCGATTGTCATTCTAGACGATATTGACAAGCTTTGCCCTGTTGAAACTGAACTTCAGGTCGGGGGAGAGAACGGTCGAAGTCGGCAAGTCAGTGAAATTTTTCGCTCCATTGTCCGAGAATTTTGCTCCGCCAACTCTCCAGTTGTCCTCTTGGCTACAGCGCAATCCAAAGAGTCATTGAACAATGTCATTATAGGCGGTCATGTTGTTCGAGAAATTTTGAGCCTAAAGGCTCCAGATAAAGAAGGAAGAAGAAGAGTTCTGGAGAAGTTGACAAGTGAAGACAAGCCGCCTGGAACCATTCCCAACAAAATTAATGGCTATTCTCATAGTCGCAAACCGTCCTCCCAGGATTCTTGGTTGGATCCTTCTAATCCGGCAACTAGGCCTGGCTCTGCAGACAAAGAGGATGGTTTTATTTTGAGCCGTGATATAGACTTTCTTGATTTAGCGGGCAAAACAGACGGTTATATGCCTGGGGATCTTGTTCTCCTTGTCTCCCGCGCAAGAAACGAAGCATTAATTCGCACGGTCCAGGATTTTACATCTTCCTCCTCAGCTATCACTCTTGGAACGGAAGACTTTGAGAAGGCCTTGAAAGGCTTCACTCCCGCTTCACTTCGCAATGTTACTCTAACCTCTTCCTCCACGACCTTTGCGGCTATCGGAGGCCTGCATGGCACTAGGAAGACTCTTCTCGAGACACTCCAATATCCAACTAAATATGCGCCTATATTTGCTCAGTGCCCCCTTCGTTTGCGATCTGGCCTCCTGCTGTATGGATTTCCCGGGTGTGGGAAGACGCTTCTTGCAAGTGCCGTCGCTGGAGAATGTGGTCTCAACTTTATAAGCGTGAAAGGCCCTGAAATCCTCAACAAGTACATTGGCGCAAGTGAAAAGAGCGTTCGAGATTTATTCGAGAGAGCAGAGGCGGCCCGACCATGTATTCTCTTCTTTGATGAGTTCGACAGTATTGCACCAAAGCGTGGCCACGATTCCACAGGTGTAACCGATCGGGTTGTCAACCAGCTTCTTACTCAGATGGATGGTGCAGAAGGCTTATCGGGAGTCTATGTTCTTGCTGCGACGTCGCGCCCGGATCTAATTGACCCGGCGTTACTCCGTCCTGGTCGCCTTGATAAATCACTTCTCTGCGATATGCCCAATCACGATGACAGAGTGGATATTATAACGACGTTGGCGAAGAAATTGAAGCTTAGTGACGAGGTTATGGAACGTATTGGCACCATAGCTGATCGGACGGAAGGATATTCTGGCGCCGATCTTCAAGCTGTTGTGTACAATGCACACCTGGAAGCCATTCACGACGCATTGGGCGACAGATCCTCAGACAAACCGCAGTCCAAATCTACGCCGATGCCGAACGGTGTGGATGAAGCCGGCGGCAACCAAAAGGCAGCCAAAACTTTTATTCAATTCCTGTATGATCCAGATGAGCACGCTCTCGCCACCTCAGCCGGACGGGGCCGTGCTTCGGCAACGGCACCTTCCCTAAGCCCACCTGCGGTCATCGCGGCAAAATTAGAGGCGTTAAAGAACATTAGACGACGACAGCGGGAATTAGAGCGCGGCCTCTCATCCGATATGTCAGCCGAGGACACGGTTAATGACGCTGACCCCGTGTCGGATAATGACAAGGATGGCAGCAATGAAATCCATATTGAGTGGGTGCATATCGAGCGCTCATTGGAGACTACACGGTGCTCTATTAGTGATGTTGAGAGGAAAAGATTAAATGCCATTTATCGTGAGTTCATTGAGGGACGCAATGGGGAGATGCCAACTGGCGAAGGGGCAAGGGAAATCGGGGGAAGAACAAGTTTGATGTAAACCAGTTCACTGTTTTCATCTTGCTCGTCTTGTACTTTCCAATTTGAATACCTGTGTCTATTCATGGCAGCATTCATGTTAAAGATTTGGAGGCACTTTGTTTATTGCATACCCCTTATTCATTGCACCTTGTTTACACTTGGCTGCGCAGCATCTATATTTATTTATTTATTTTATTTTTCAGCTGTATTATTCTTTCTTGTTTATATAGATAGCGATATTATTCTAAATCATAAGTGCTTTGGGTTTTGTGGGTTGTTTCCAAATCCAAAATAGAACACAAAAAATGATACATTCTAATCTAGAGATACATGCTGTGTTGTTACATGTCACAAATATACACACCCAATGCAAAAGGAAAGGTTTCACCCAATTAACCCTATTGCTGTGAAGCCTTCAGAAAGTCACACTTCTGCCAGACAATACCAACGTAAGTGCGAGGGCTGTCTCATAAATTCATTCAAGCTGCCGGCATAACCCTCATTCTCTTCCCCATTCTCTCCAGCTCCCCAATCACTCCACCCCCGGATAGACCCCATTTCTCGGCAACCAAGCTCTCTGTGATCCGCTCGCGCATGATGCCAGAAAGTGCGTAGTACTCCAACAGACCCCTCGTCTCGTCTTTGCTTAGTCCACCTAGGTTCACAAGCCCCAGTCCTTTCGCTTCGTTAAAGAATGAACTCACACGTGCATCCAATTTTTCGTACGGTCCAGGGAGGGGTAAGGCGGAAGACGTAGGGTTGACCCCGGAACAGCGGGCGGACAGTTGTTTGATACCGAGGTCGAAGGTGTGGATGGCGGGGTTGTTTGAGGTAGATGTGGCATAGAGAACAAGACCACCGTTAGGCATAGAAATGGCAGGGGATGAAGCAAGAGAAAGGAAATGATTGACAAAGGTGAGATCGTGAGCATGTATGGGTTCATATTCCGCGTTGAAATATTTCGTGTCTTGCATCCAGTGCGAAATGCCGTCTATCGTAATCAGGACTGGTGGACGAAGTGCGAAAGGTTTGAAGCCTTCGGCAGCCTCGGCCGGTTTTGTTACTGTGAGTTCGGACCAGAGTGCTTGGAAGGCAGGCCAAGCAAGCTCAGCTTGCTGAGACCCAGTGGTAGCAAGTTCGAGAAGAGACATGTTAGGGTGGAAGACTGATGCTAGCTGCGAATGTTGGCGGGAAATAAAAAGCTTCGAGAGCACATCTTTATTGGCCTGGGCTATTCTCTCCAACAATTGAGCAGCCGCATTCTTCTGCACGTATTGGGTCGGATTTGATCCTGGCAGCGGTGCGTACGCCGTAGTTCCATTGACAAGGTCGCGTGCTGGTTTTGTAAATGAGCAGATTGTTCAGATAGCCACAAAAATAGTCAAGGGTTTAAATCTTACCATCAGGCACGCTCATGACAACCCATTTATCCAACAACCCCATTGTCATTGCCTGCAACAAATGGACGCTTTTTCCGGCAAATCTATCACCGGTAACAAGCTTTGCTGCTGCTTTCCCCTTTTCTTTCTCCCGAATTTCAGCCATCAAGCTCGCCAACTCCAGCGTCTCCCTCCTCATTAACGTGCCAGGCCGTCGAAACATTCCCCATCCTTGCGATGTCTTAAACGCTTGCAACGCTCTCAGATTCTCTATCAAGGACATGGGAACGCCCACAACCTGTCCTTGTAGTTTTGCATCAACCATATTCTCCACCGAGAGGTCCTGTAGCCCGGTAACTTCGAGCGCATTCGCGTTACTAAGAACCAGGCGATGGGTATGAGCTTTCCGCTCCGCTGGCGATTCTCGCGCTGGTTTAATAGCTGTACTCCTCTTTTTCACTCGGGCAGAACGCGCTTCACGGAATTTTGGGCCGGCATCTTGACTTCGGGACTTTTTGGGCGGAAGGGCATATGTGAAAGCGGTGGAATGAAATGGTGCTGTCGCGGCAGCTCGGGGTATCGCGGTCACTGGAAGAAGGGATTTGGGGGAGGGACGGAGCTTCGAGAGGCAACCCCAACAAAAGGAGGACGCCATTGTGTTTCGTGAGAACCGACGTGCGCAATTGCCTGTCACAATGGGGTAAATTGCGTCTGGTCGGGTCTGATCTTTTAGGATTTGAAGATGAACATTTAGACTCTCAAGGGTATCTTGGCTCACTGAAGAGGAAATCTACGATGCCGCTTGTGGCTTTCTTACATAATTTATCAATCTTGACTGGCTAAAGCGGCGGCTCAAACCTTATATCGCAGCTCATCGCAATAATTTTGCTTTTCTGAAGATACTGCGGAGACTCGACGGCGGCTGTATCCAATTCTTCGGAGACATTCAAACCAGCTGGTCGTCAAAATGTCGAGCGGACAAACCGACGCAATGTCACAACCTCCCAGTACCTTTAGGACCAAGCAAAAACCTGAAAGACTGTAAGCTCAATACTCTAATCTGAGGCTTCTTCCGAAGCATCACAGCCAAAAACATCAACATTGTTTGCTAAAAAAAATCATCTTTCTACACAGACCCATAACAGTCGAGAAACCCACACCATATACCTTTGATCTTGGCCGCCTCATGGCCCTAGACCCTAACCCTCTCAACCTCCCCTCAAATTCCCTCTCCAACCCACCCGTCCTCAACTCAACACTCAAATCCACCGCCCGCGACGGTGCCCAATGCCTCCTCAACCAGCTCCTAACCGCCTGCCCCATAACCAGCTCCGCCACGGACGGCGTTCTTCTCACCCTCCCTACCCCAGTAACCCCGCTCCCGCGCTTCAAACCACTCCCCACGCCCAAGCCGCCTACAAAATGGGAGCTTTTCGCGCGCAAGAAGGGAATCGGCAAATACAATAACAAACTTGGCGCTAACGAGGCTGAGCGGCAGAAGAAGTTGGTGTATGACGAGGAGAAGGGAGAATGGGTGCCTAGATGGGGATACAAGGGCAAGAACAAGGCTGAAGATGACCAGTGGTTGGTGGAGGTGGATGATAAGAAGTGGAAAAAGGAAGAAGATATGAATATTCGGGGAGAATCGATCAGAAATGAAGGAAGAAAAGAAAGGATGGAGAGAATTCGGAGGAATGAGAGGAAAATGAGGGCGAATATGCGGAGGACCGGGAATGCGAAGAGCAAAGCTTGAAGGGGTTTGGATTCCCCGGGGGTTTTACGTGCAGGCGTTCTTTTTGTGACGGGTCAATTAATACTTTTTGCAAGGCGTTGAAGGCCCATGGAACCATGGGATTGGTGTATGAACAAAAGTGTGGTTATATTGAATACAATACACTGAGAAATGAACATCATCGGCGCATTACCCAAGCATAACAGCTATTTTGTACGACTTGTGCCTAGCGCACAGGAAAAGCTGATTGAACATTGTAAATATCATAAAATGGGGCTATATTTCTGCTATTAGATAAAAGGATAAGTTGAATGTGAAGAGTTGCAGCTGATCAGAAGACAAGTTGCGAGTCAGACTTCACAGGATGCCTTGTCAAACAAGGTGCTATGATTGAATTATGCAGAAATTACCAAATAGTTTATGTGGTCGAGACCAAATGCAAGTGGTCAAACGATACAACACACACTCTTATGTACGCAAGAAAACCATATGCAATAAGAAACACTCCCACCAGAAGAACCAGCAACTCCAACAAAACGATTCTCAAACAAAGTGGGGAGGAAAAGAGATGGATCTCGCTCATGCGCCATTATATGCTTTAAGTAACAAAGAGAAAGAGAGGCGGGAAACCACAATGTCTGGAACTGATGTGAAAGGAAGGCGGTATGATTGTAGCAAGGACAAGGCGTAGCATCATCAAGCTTTGCAGTGCATCTGACGAAGTTGCAGTGCTGTGCAACAATGTCAATGTCAACAAAACAGAAAGGATAGCGGCGGACGAGGCGAAAAGTTGCTGCTAGGGGTATGGATCAACATGCCTTGAAGATAAAGGAAAACAGTAAGCCGAACACGCCAATTGTTGAATGGACCCAAAAACACCAGTGAAAATCATTTTTGCCATCCGAAAGAAAATTCAAGGTCATAGTAGAGCTGTAAAAAAAAAGAAGACGAAAGGGAATAATTAGTGGATAAGAAAGCCAGACGACGTTTTATACTTAATCGTTTGGTTGAATTAGATTTGAGAAAAGTTGTAATCGAGTCCTCGATCAAAATGTCCGAAACACCGCGTTTAACGACAGTACGTAGATAGGTCACTTTCTGCCTAAATCTGAATGGGAGACAGTGGAGGCCCAAGTTCCGGAAGTTGTGAGGCAACTTTTAAATTATTATTGTCAATATTCGGGGGTGTTTTTCGGCCCTTTTTCAAGCTGCCAGAGCGGCTGGAAGCCTTGGTAGCGGTGCCGCTAGAACCTCCGTCAATAGGCTGGCTGCTGCCCGAAGAAGATATGGCCCTTTCTTCAACTGCTTCTGAAGTAGCTGGCGCAGGAGGTGCGATTGTTTTGTTCAAAGCAGCCTCTTTTAGTTGCCGTTCATACTCGAGTTCCTTTGCAAGATATTCCTTCTCGGTCCAACAACCTTGCCAGCAGTTCTTCCAGTCACAGACCAAAAACTGGAAGCAAAAGCCGTCGATTTTCATACAGGGCTGGAAGCAGATGCAGAGGTTCCGGTAGTCCATCTTGTTTTTGTCAACATAGGAATGAAGAAGGCTCAAGTGGCAGGTAATAGCGAACAATAGGTAATAGTTGAATGGTGGCAGCTTCGAGAGCTCGTCCTTCAATAGTTGCGGCGCTTTGGTGGCTCCAGCGCATTTCTCTGCTATCATGGCCTGCGTTGCTTTGGGGAATATCTCATCCGGCAACTCGCGAAGCCATGCCTTGAACATCGACCCAATGGTGTTAACATCATACAAATCTGGCTCGTCGAAGAGGTTGATGTCCAGTTCTAATAAAGATATTAGCCCTGAAGATGCTAGGTCATTCAAGTAAATCCGAATTTGTGCCATACCTGTGTCAAATCGTCTCTGCCAGTGCTTGATCTCTTTTCCACTACCGGGGACACGGTAAAGGCCTTCTTCCTCACAGCCCTTAAAGTTCAAATAACTAAGATATAAGGTTAGTACACAATCTATAACACTGCATTAGGCGTGCCTGTACGTACTCAATACACCTCCAAGGCAATGCCGGCATCCAATATTCCGTCTTATCTTTCGAAGCCTCCAGTCTCTTGGAAATTCTTGTCCGTCGGGCTTGTTCGACAAGTGGAAGATTGATAACCGAACAGACATAACTATCATCCGTAACCAACTCTCGCTCATGAATGCTGTTACTCTTCGTAATCTTGCCGAAAAAGCCTTTACCAGCCCTCCCAAGTCTGTCTGCAGCACCACTGGAAGTTTGTTTTAAATTATTAAACAATGATGAACCTGTGACCTGATTAAGTGAAGAGCTAATCATTGCACCAGCATGTGCCCGCTCTCTCCTTGAATAATTGCTGCGTTCCTCGGCGGGAGGGCGATCCGCAGAACGATTACGTACGGTGGAGCCCATGGCGTCATTAAATGATCGTTCGGGCTGCAAAGGAGCTGTTTTCAGGGGCGCCTGCGCCTCTTCTCTGCTAATCTCTTCAAGTCGTAGTAATCCGTTCGAAGGTCGCCTCGTAGCACTTGGTCGACCCGCCGAAAGAGGTTCATCAACACGAATAGACCGGCTTCGGGTGAGAAGGCTGGCAAATCGGGGTTTACTCTTCTTGGGCGTCAGCGTATGGATATTTTCAATATCTTCAGTCGCTTTCCCATTAATGCTCTGCGGACTAGACTGGGATTTGTCATCGAAACCCTCCCCTGAACAATACAATTAGCTGCAAGTGACTATATTTGGAACATGTCATATAGTTTGTACCTTTGCTTTTTCCAGATCCGGTAGAAGCCTTTGCAAGGCTTGATGACGAATTGTTATGACCCTTTGATTTATGAACGATCCTATCTTTTGAGCTGCCCCGGCTAACGGGTTTGTCCTCCGGTCGACCAAGAGAAGTATCAGAAATGTGAACTTTATTGGTGGATCTTGAGGCCTTAAAGTTCGTAAAAAAGGACTTGGATGTATCTCTACCGTGTTTTGAGGTGTCTCTGGGGGAGGAAGGAAAAGGCGGAATTGCAGTTATATCCGGAGTTTGCGGGATATCGCCATTATCCGTGCTGATAGAGGTACCCGGGGACCTTGCACCCGAGGCTGATTTTTCCGACCCCAGGTTTGATCGTGCCGTCACGGGGCGAATGGTGGCACCTTTGAATGTAGATCCGGTCGAAGATAGAGGCGATATAGGTGTCAAGGGAGTCGTGGGATTAGGACTGTTCAACGGCAAAGGAGATTTCGAGTTATCGCTGAAGTTTGACTGTCCCAAACTCAGCGTTGGGGCGCGGGAGGACTTTTTAGTCATGATGTATGATTTTGAGAATGTTGGTTTATGCGAGGTGAAACCTGGGCGCGAGAAACGTTTGGATCCCCCTAGTGTGGACTCGAACTCTAAGGTGAAACGGTTGGGCAGGAGGCGGGAGTAAAACAGGGGAGTCAGAGGAGGGGATGATGATGGGTCGATCTGTTCCATGTCGTATTAAGTTAGCAAAATTTATGCGTGCCATTTCATGATATTACAGGTGCTCTGAATGATGAGCTGAGGTATGTCCGAGTACGTGGGCGGAGAGCTTTTCGAAATATAAAACATGAGACAAGAACCTCACCGTTCAAGAAAGTCACGCCGCACCACAACGCGAAGCAAACGGCCTCACAGCTGGTCAATGCGCACAGTGCAAGCACAGCAAGCAAACACGAAAGAAAGGCTGGGTTGGGGGTAATAGCGTCAACCTCAAGTGGTTGGGGTCACGGCGGAAACTATTAGGGAGCCCAGCAAGGGATTACGCGGGGTGGCGATAGGGTTAATTGCAGCGTCTCAACGCCCCATTGAGGATATCCCAAAGTTCCTGAGCCACTGAAAGGGGGGGGTGGTCCAAGGTGCAAGAGTATGAGTAGCACAAGAATTGGCTGTTGTGGCTAGGTATAGTAAAAAGCTAACGTTATATGTAAGTTGGAATGCACAAGAAGCAGGAACAGACATGGCTTGGGAAGCAAGATAAGGTGACGCAGCAGTTAGAGGATGCAAGCAAAGACGACCAACAGAAAAACAAAGTACACATGTGCAACAACGGTTCTCTAAGTTCAATAATGACAATGATAATGGCTGGTCCCTCTTTCTTTCTCGTGACGCCCAAGGCAGGATTCAGTCTTGGGTTCAGCACCAGATTCCGCAAGCAAGGATGTGAAACAATGGATGGATCAAAGTCGGTGGAATGTTACTAGCACGTACCTTTCTGCAGCGGGCGAAGGATGTGTTGCTCTATATTGGTGATATGGCCCGGATTTCAGTTGGTGGTAAGTGTAACCCGTGTTTATTTACTGTCCTCTGGAGCCCAAGGTGGAATTAACAGACAGTGTGGCCTGCATCAGGAAATCGGAGGTGGACAGCGAATGATCCTGGTCTGCACACGGAGGAAGGGTGTAGGGAGTGATATGCGTCTGGCATACGCGACAGGAGGAAGATCGAGGGACGAGAGCAGAGGTCGAGAGAAAGCGTGGTCAAGAAGGGTCGAGCTGAGATTACGTTTGATAGTTAATGAGATGGGGGATAAAACACCACGGTAGGGGAAGACTGTGCGTTGAGGTGGTATCTCATGCCGGCGGGTGATATTATATGGATGTGCTGCGGAGGGATGGGGATGGTGAGGAGTTGTCCAGGTCGACGTTGGTTGGGTCGGATTCCTATTTTTGCTTGGTCCCTGTCCCTTAAAACCGCCTCTAATCTTACTAGTCCGCTTTGGTCTTTGGCGCTCTCACTAATGCAGGTGCGGCTACCAACGACCACCACCCAAGCTAAAGAGTACCGCCAGAGATCCTCCTAAACAAGCAAGCCATTCAGGGGTACCGCTGCGTGCACGGAGGATTGCTATTCTTGTTCTTGACAAGAGTTCATCATCGTACTTTCTGTGAGACACCTGACTCTGCTGTCGTGGCTCCGGGGGGTTTTTTCCCGGGGGGGTGGTGGTGTCGTTGTTTTACAGTGCCCGTCAAGGGCCCTTTGCCCTCCATTAAGAGAGAAGCAATGATCCGACGAATTCAAGCTGAATCTCGTGCAGATGACGACGAGCCTTACGACATTACGGGGTTCCACGCATCCAAAACTAGCAAAAAGTCAATTTGGCGAGAGTCTCTGGGCCGAGTCCGGAGTGTGGACAGCATGTCCTCCAGCTGAGCGACTCCTCGTTCTTCTCCCGGCTCACATTTTCATTGGCTCGACGGGCTACGGCGTACGGCGTCAGACAAATGATGCAGAAGAAAACGGTCTGTCAACGATCAATCCATCATTGCCAGCAACGTCAGGAAATCCAGGGCCAGCTGTTTCTCGAAGATCGTAGACAAACAGATGCGCGATCGCCGCCCGGAAATTGTTTAAGCCCGCTGTCTGCCGGATTGTATCTTTCCTCGTGCAAGGATCGTAGAACTCGGGTCACGTCGACAGTAGTATCAATACCCCATACCCTAGCACAAAGTTGGCGCTCCGAATATTCGTCGAATCAGGAAGACGGGCCTAAACGCCCTGTCAGGATTCGTCGGTGAAACAATCGTGAGGGGTGAAGGACAACGCGACCTTCATACATATCCTAGCATAATAAGAGCGCGGAATGCACTCACAGTTTCAATATCGTGGATTCGGAGCACTCCGCAATTACGGAGGAGAAGGAGAAAAAAAAATATATTAAAAAAAAAAGGTAGTTAAATCCGGACCACGCAAGTGCCTCCTTTGAAAGGCATGGAATCATGGATAGCCCCGCATGCACGGCCTCGCCGGTTACGATCAGCCAAAGGACGGAAGTTTAGCACGATGATCGTAGATGAGCGATAGAGTTGCGCCCAACCCAACACTTGTCCGAGGGAATGGGACGCAGCCTGTGTGGCCCAGCAAACTCCACGGGCCAAGGATGAAACAAAGGAACCTGCTCAACTATCATTTGTTCGCTACATATCTGTTGTCGTGGTTCAGAAGAATGCCAAGACCATGTGATAACCTGTAGCAGCCCCTTTTGACTTTTCTATGCAACTTCACCACACCCCATTCCCTGTCACCTGTCTTTAACAATCCGCCAAACTGAACTGGCCAAGCTTGTCGAGTGAAATAACATGTCTATGATGCAAAGTACATGAGGTGGATGACATAGCCTATAGTAACTATTCATCAAAGTTCCTTCTATGGTGTTGTGGCCTAGCACTTTTCGCAATTTTTCAGCAAACTTTGACCCATTTTTACATTATCATTTATTGGTCATCATGTCTCTTGTTTCCGGCCCAGGAAGAGGCGGCACTGGAAGCCAAGGTCAAGAATTGTTTGTGGAAAAGCATGTTGATTACATCAAAAGCCTCGATAAAGTGTGTGCGGCCTTTCGATCCTTGCCCCCGTGGTTCTTTTCTTGAGTAGACTCCCCGAAATGGATGTTGACCAGATTCTTTCTGTATCAGCGGAAGGATGAGTATGAATACTGGCTGACAGAGCACTTGCGGCTCAACGGTGTTTACTGGGGGCTCACCGCTCTTCATCTCCTCGGGCATCCCGAAGCTCTTCCCCGAGATGACACCATTGACTTTGTTCTTTCCTGCCAGCATGAAAATGGGGGCTTTGGTGCAGCGCCTGGCCATGATCCCCATATGCTTTATACTGTCAGTGCAGTTCAGGTCCTAGTAACAATTGACGCGGTGGGAGAACTGGATAAAAGAGGTCGTGGGGGCAAAGAAAAAGTCGGATCATGTATGTCATACTTTTCCTTGGTTATGTTTACAATTGGCATGCTGATATGTATAACTGCAGATATTGCTAACCTTCAGGACCCCGTCACTGGCACATTTAAAGGTGACGAGTGGGGGGAAACTGACACACGGTTCCTTTACGGGGCGTTCAATGCACTGTCACTACTAGATCTCCTCTCCATGGTTGATGTGGGCAAAGCTGTTTCCTACGTTCAGTCCTGCGCAAATTTTGATGGAGGCTACGGTGTGCGGCCAGGGGCCGAGTCTCACGCCGGCCAGATATTTGTTTGCGTGGGTGCTCTGGCTATTGCTGGACAACTCGACCTGGTAGATACTGAACGGCTTGCTGCGTGGCTAAGTGAAAGACAGCTAGATAATGGCGGTTTGAATGGCCGACCGGGTAAAAAAGAGGATGTCTGCTATAGTTGGTGGGTCATGAGCAGTTTAGCCATGCTTGGGAAACTCCACTGGATTGATAGGGATAAACTCATCGGCTTCATCCTCAGCTGTCAGGTATCCAGCTCCTTTCCTCTCAATCCTCTCTTTTTGACTAAGTAGGGTGCTAGGATCCTCAACTTGGTGGCATTGCTGATCGACCGGAGGACATGGTGGACGTTTTTCACACTGTCTTTGGAATTGCGGGCCTCAGCCTACTCAAATACCCCGGCATTAGAGAGGTTGACCCAATCTAGTAAGTGTTTGCTCTTCTCTCCTTCATTGGTTGTGGAATTTTCTAGGATTCACTAACATGCACCTCAAGCTGTATGCCCAAAGAAGCCACATCCAGAGCCCTGAAGAGGTAACAGGGACAAATAAGGACATTCCCAAGTAGAACTTGGGTTTTCTCTGTTGCTTAGACTTTGCCAATCGTTTTTCCAGACAATCATGTGTTTTGCATTCTTATCTCCCTCCTGCAATCTAATAACCAATCGGACCTCTTCACCATGGACGGGGGGATACAAGGCAGGAGGAGAGCAGCATCAACTGCGCCTTACATCCGCTTCTGGATCTCAGAGTGTCAGTCTCCGAGACAAATAAGCCGCAGTGGACATCAATTGTCAATGGATAGGCCTGTTTTAGCGTTTTTAAGCTGTTGTCGAGATTCTCAATATGAACGTCAAAGTTCCTCCCCCAACAGCTTGGCTGCTGAAGGTCCGCCACCTGTATATATATATATATATGTGTGTGTGTGTGTTTTTGTATGCGCTGGATAGGCGTGTGGCCGATGTCCTTTTCCGTCGCGATGCCCCGCCAACAACCAGTTCCCTTTTTGGTAGTAGGGCGGTATTTACACCGTTCCTGCCGTTACAGCGGGGAGGACCTTCCGCCCTTCGCTAAGTCCAGCTTTCCTGCTTGTATCGCGAGAAATATTACTGCTTTATTTCAGGTTCCTGCCAGTTTCGATCAGACAAAGCCACAACAGCACAACGTCCCTCGACAGGCCCTTTCGTCTCTCCCCTTCGTTCTCTCTGCAACTTCAATCCTCTCCTCCCGTGTCCAACAGCCTAGAGGAGGGAGCGTTCCACCCTCAGTGCTATTTCTCAAAAGCATTTATTTAGCTTAGAGCGGCCTCTCCCTCGGTTTCAACCTGCGTCCTTTTTCAATTTTGTTGTCTTGGTTGTTATTCGGCCATTGAAGGCCCCGTTTCTGGCATCATGCCGTCTTCTGCCATTCTCAAATGCAATATCTGTCCAAGAAAGCCTAATTTCAGCGATGTGTCTCATTTGTTAACCCACGTTAGTTCGAAGGGGCATTTGTCTCATTACTTCAAATTGCAAGTACGCAGCCATCAGGAGCCAGGAGCCGGTGAGTTGCTGGCAGAGTACGACCAGTGGTACAGTGACCATAACCTTGCTGGGTTGCTCTCCGAACGCATGCTGGCAAAGGAGGCTAGGAAAGTGAAAGGCCGCAGTGCAGTCACCTACAGCAACAATCTACCCAACCGCAGAGCATCGACGTCGATGATTCCGCCTTCCGCTCACGGGCCAGCTCGGACTGACCAGCGTCATATCCCTAGCTACGTGGACCCTGACTTATCCCAGTCGTACAGTATGGCTAAACCTCACTCTTCCGACCCTCGTGTACAGTTATGGCCCGGGGCCCCAAAACGCAGATCCCTACCCACGCGAGCTTCGGCACAGAGCGCGTGGAAGGTCGAATTTCCCGAGTCTGACGAAGGTGAAGATATGAGCCCGCTAGCACATCGAGCAAGGGCGCCATTGGGTTGGTCCATGCAAACCGAAAGCCCTACGGGCCATCGAAATCGGCGACCAGTAACGCCAGATCCTTTCCTCGACGATGCAAGCTACGAGGAGGATGACGATGAGAGCGAACAAAGGGAAGAGATCTCGAAGCTCAAGGGCATACTCTGGCCCGGTATGGATATTTTTGACTCGGCAACGGAGCAAATGAGACGAAAGCGTAACCAGAAGAAAGACGGGAGCGTCTTAAAACAGATGGAGAAAACCTCGGAGACTGTTGAACCAACAGAGCTTGTCTTCTCCCCGGGAGGCACGCTACGAAAGGCGCGTCTTATCTCAGGAATGGTCGATGACAGTAGTCCTCTCAAGGGAGAGACTCCAATTCCCAAAAAGCGCGTGACTCGGCCCAGAAGACAGCCGTTGTCCCAGGTCAACCCCAATCGTATTCTGCGAAGCCACACAAAACTAAGAAAGCCCAACGGTCAGGATCGACCGATGGGATTGGAATGCTATTCGCGACAAAGCCTTTCATTTATGGAGAGCCCACAGCATGACCGCAGGAACGCGCATTTTGGGGCAGGCTTTGGCATGCAGGATGAAAATTTCAGGCTGAGTTTTCAAACTTTCGAGCAAAAGTCCTCCCATGGATTCGAAGTTTTTAAAGATGGCAAAGACCACAACAATGGTGTCGACTTTAGCCTCGGGCCCAAGTCATTCTATAACCCTCTGGGTAGTTCCAGCTCTCTCGCCTTGAATCACCAAGCCAGGAACCTCAATGGCCTTAAGCATTTTTCCGGCAAATCTATCCATATTCCAGAGTATAGGGGCAAGGAAAACATCGAACCCAACCTTACCCAGAGACTTGACGGCCAATATATGGAACCGAATTGGGATCCAATGCATCTCGCAACTGATAGTCGGTATGGCTCACAATACTTATATGGGACAGCTCTCCACAGCTATACCTCGTTCGGTGAGACCGACAGCTTCGGCTATCCTTCAAATCCGCTCAGCTGTTCCCTTGCTCAAATACAACAAAATGGAGATCAAAAGCGCAGTTCAAGCGTTGTGATGACGGGTCTACTCGAATCTCCTGTGCATAACGTCCCGAAAAGCGGTCGTGAGGTTTCGCCAGACGGTACGGTGTCGGAGATAGACCAAGACGACCTTGGGTAGATGTACTTCAATGAGTTTACCGCGTGATACGAAAATCAAGCGGACCCGTGCACTTGAACACATGAGGCTGGGCATCTCCTGGTAGTTTCAAGGGTGGGGAACACAAGTAGAAATGGATGGTATGGGCAGCATTTACTCTTCTTAGTACTTCGGTGCAGTTCTTATTTGCACTTCCCTGGGCCTATTCCATATGAAATTTAGACACTAGCGATGCATCTCGGTTGCGTTAGCGGAGGGCGTTGTGATGACGCGGGGAGGGAGAAGATTGAGTATCCTTGGCTGGCTAATGCCATAGCAGAATTCGATTAGATTGTATGATAGATAGTTATATTAGAATCAATGCCTGTTAACAGGAAGGCTCCTGGTCGAATGATGATTCTCAGTATGATCATGGTTAATCACCATCATCCATGCTGCAAAAGGCGTCTTTATTAAGTGATCCGGATAGTTACGCACATATACTCCGTACACCTCGCCCGCATCCTTCGTCACTCCAAGCTTTCTCACTGCAGTGCAGCCTTCATGGCACTGGACCGCCCAGCGGTATGTAGGTTTGATGTAAGGTTGAGTGAAGGATTTACTGTAGTTATTTGATTTAGGGGCTGGGGCAATTAACTAATGCAATAGGAAGTTTACACGCCAAGCACGGAGCAGCCAACCAGCGAGCTCCCAGCTGTTGCGCGTTTAATTGGTGTCCGGACGCGTTTATTCACGTTCTCCGAGCTTCAAGCTATCGATCTTCTATCGGTGCATTGTTTCGGACCGTCGAAAATATGAGCCAATCTAGCTCCTTGAAGAGGAAACAGCAGCCTACTATTTCGAGTTTCTTCGGCAAAACCACGTCATCTTCCGGTGAAAGTACGAACAAGGCGGCCGGTCTCAATGGGCTTGGACGCGCGAAGCAGAGGGTCAGAGAGGAGGAGAGCAACCTGAGCCCGAGCCCTGAAGATAAGGGTGAATATCTGGACGATGAGGATGAGGATATTGTGCCACCATCACGGAAAAGAGTTAAGAGTAGCCGGATTTCAACGGACGGAGCGAATGCCGCAGCCAAGGGGAATGATGACGACGTTCCCCAGAGCCCGCATAGAAATGTGCCCGCATCCTCGCGAACTGAAAGGTTTCGATTTCAAAGCTCGCCAGTGTCTAGTCTAAACGCAGAGGGAAGCCAGGTAGAAGGGAGGGAAGCAATAGACACCGAGAGAGAACGAAAGAGGAAAGAGAATTTGCATCAGAAATTTGTTAGGAGACTGGGTGGACCTGGTTGTCTTCCATCATTGGACCATGATTCGAATGCAAATACCGCAATGGCTGAAGGAGGAGAGGATGAGGAAGAAGCCTTGGACGAGGAGGACGTTGCTCCGCCTCCATCTACAAAAGCTAGAGGGGCGAGAAAAGCAGCTTCCACGAAATTGACACCGCTAGAAAAGCAGGTCATTGATATTAAAAACAAACACAAGGATGCTATACTTGTCGTGGAAGTTGGCTATAAATTCCGCTTTTTTGGCGAGGATGCGAGGATTGCGGCGAAGGAGCTAAGTATTGTGTGCATTCCGGGTAAATTGAGATTTGATGAACGTAAGTTCGCTTTCACAAGCAATCCTACGATGAAAAGAGATCTATGCTAATCACACCCCCATATCCAAGACCCTTCTGAAGCTCATCTAAATCGGTTCGCATCCGCCAGTATTCCCGTTCACAGACTACATGTCCATGTAAAACGCCTCGTCAGAGCGGGTCATAAAGTCGGAGTCGTTAGACAGCTTGAAACAGCTGCATTAAAAGCCGCAGGGGATAATCGCAACGCTCCGTTTGAGCGGAAGCTTACACACCTGTACACCAAGGGAACGTACATTGATGACACGGAGGAGCTTGAAGGCTTAAATGCAGTGGGTGCCAACAGCGCCGCTCCTGCTACCGGTTATTTGCTCTGCATGACAGAGAGCAATGCAAAGGGCTGGGGCAATGATGAGAAGGTACAAGTTGGTATCTTAGCTGTCCAGCCCGCCACCGGGAATATCATTCATGACAGTTTTGAAGATGGGTTCATGCGCACCGAGATTGAAACAAGGCTTTTGCACATTGCCCCTTGCGAGTTCCTCTTGATCGGAGACGTGTCAAGGGCAACGGATAAGCTTGTGCAGCATTTGAGTGGCAGCAAGATGAACGTCTTCGGTGACAAGGTCCGGGTCGAACGAGTTTCCAAGTCGAAGACAGCCGCTGCTGAGTCGCACAGTCATGTGTCTAGTTTCTATGCTGGGAGAATGAAAGCTACAAGTACGATCCAGGATGAGAGGGCGAGAGACCTGTTAGACAAAGTTTTGAATCTTCCAGAGGACGTTACCATCTGTCTCTCGGCTATGATCAAGCATTTGAAAGAATATAACCTGGAAAATGTTTTTGATCTCACGAAGTACTTCCAACCCTTTTCCGCCAGGTCACATATGCTGCTGAATGGTAATACATTGATCAATTTGGAAATATACCAAAACCAAACGGAACAAACTTCAAAGGGAAGTCTATTTTGGACTCTCGATCGCACGAAAACGAGGTTCGGGCAACGGTTGTTGCGGAAATGGGTAGGGAGACCTTTATTGGATAAGCAAGAGCTTGAGGATAGGGTCGCAGCGGTCACAGAGCTGAAAGATTCAGACGCAACCCCTAGGGTTGGGCGATTAAAGACTCTTCTATCCAAGGTCAAAACTGACCTGGAGAAAAATCTTCTCCGCATATACTACGGAAAGGTAGGCTTTACTACCATATAGATTGGAGTGCCGAACCCTAACATTATCCTAGTGTACACGCCCAGAGCTTCTCACGGTGCTTCAGACGTTGCAGTTGATAGCAACAGAATTCTCGCACGTGAAGTCGCCAGCGGATGCTGGCTTTGATTCGCCCGTTATCAACGAAGCTATCACTCAACTGCCTGCTGTCCTCGATGATGTCGTCTCCTACCTAAACAAAATTAATTTGCATTCCGCGAAAGCTGATGACAAATTTAGCTTCTTTCAAGAATCAGAGGAAACAGATGAGATTACCGAACAAAAACTTGGAATTGGGAGCGTGGAGCACGACCTCGAAGAATACCGCAATACGGCCGCCGAAATTCTGTGTAAAAAGAAGGTGTGCTATGTCACAAACGCGGGCATTGAGTATCTTATTGAAGTGGAAAACTCGTCGCTTCAAATGAAGAAAATACCAGCCTCGTGGCGAAAGATCAGCGGTACAAAAAAGGTCTCACGTTTCCATCCACCAGAGGTAGTAAATTTGATGAGGGAGCGAGATCAACATAAAGAAGCCCTTGCAGCTGCTTGTGATAAAGCCTTTTTAGGTCTACTTGCCGATATCTCTACCAAATATCAACCCTTTCGGGATTGCATTCAGGCGCTTGCAACGCTCGACTGCTTCATGTCACTGGCAGCTGTAGCTGCTCAGCCCGGCTACGTTAGACCTACTTATGCTGATGAAGCCCGCATTAGCGTCCGAGGAGGAAGACATCCCATGGTCGAACAACTCCTCCTTGACACCTATGTCCCGAATGATACCGAGTTGGGCATTGATGGAACTCGCGCTCTGCTCGTCACGGGGCCTAATATGGGAGGGAAATCCAGCTACGTCCGTCAAGTAGCTCTGATATCTATAATGGGCCAGATAGGTTCCTATGTACCAGCAGAGTCAGCGACCCTTGGTATGCTAGATGCGGTGTATACTCGCATGGGTGCTTTTGATAATATGCTCGCAGGAGAGTCTACATTTATGGTCGAGCTTTCAGAGACGTCGGATATTTTGAAACAAGCTACTCCCCGCTCGCTGGTCATCCTTGACGAACTGGGCCGCGGCACATCTACTCACGATGGGGTTGCCATCGCGCAAGCGGTTCTGGACTATATGGTTCGGGATATTCGGAGCCTCACATTGTTTATCACACATTATCAACACCTAAGCAACTTAGCACGTACTTTTCCCAACGGTGAATTACGAAACGTGCATATGAAGTTTACCGAAAGTGGCAAGGATGGACAAGACATTACATTCCTATATGAAGTTGGTGAGGGCGTGGCACATCGCTCATACGGGCTAAATGTAGCCCGTCTGGCAAACATTCCCTCGTCAGTGCTGGACGTGGCGTATACCAAGTCTGCAGATCTTGAAGAGAAGATCAAACGGAAGAACTTGGAAGGGATGGCCAAGGGGCTATCCAGAGTTCTCGAGAATGGAGAGAATGGAGGCGAACTGATGGAGAGGTTGCTGAGTGAGGTCGAGCAACTGTGATAATGAACGGAGATTCCGGCGATGATGTTATATCGTAAATACGGTCAGATATAGGATATATGGACCTGGTTATTTTAGCATTTGATACCCTTGAATTTGAGCTCCTGAAAACGGTCGAAGCCTAGTTTTTGGGAGGATTTATGCAGATGTAATGGGGGTCCGGAATAAAAATAAAATGATGAGTAGATGCCAGGTGCAAGTTTATCATGAGTCCCAATGGGCCATAGAGAGAAAGAATCGCTCGATAAACGATAGGGAATGAAGAGCCGCGATCGATTGTTTTTGGACAGAGAACAGTAGATCGTACGCTGAAAACAATATCTCAAGCCGTAACCATTATCTCATGAAATAAGTACCATCGAGGCTAGATAATTCCCACCATGGTATCTCGGCCTAGTTCTTCCACACGAGATTCTTTGCTCCATCCACAAACCTCCCTACTCAGAATATTCCATTTTCAAGACCCGATCGTCGGCGATTCAAGTCAAGACATCAAAATATGGAAAGCGTAAACAGGACGATCGTGGATATCCTCATTCCCGCTCGGCAGCCAGAGATGTATTCATATCGAAGCAAAGAAAATCCAACACCGCAAAACCCCGCTGCTCCCCAAGTTTTTTGGCATTTATCTCAATCTGCGAGCTTCTCTCTCGGATTCGAGCAGGCAAAGGATGTCGTTGACTCTGACTGTTTGGTTGGAAAAACGCTAGTTAGTATCGAGGTATATCTTTCTTCCATTATGTATCGGGTTGCGCGATAAACAGGTTAACAGACGGCGAGGGTCCTAGATCATACCTGGGCCCTTGACGTTGCGGATAATGCTTCGGTGGGAGTCATCCATGAATTCGACGCGGACCTGAGTGACACCTCCGCGGGAGCCTATTTAAAACATCATATATCAGCCGTCCGCTCGTTTCCCCAATTACCGCATTTCTTCAGCCGAGCTTCTGCAAATTAAACCGAGCTTTCTGGACTTCGACGCCGTGCTCGAAGCGATAACGGTCCTTTTTCCTCGCAGGAGGGGGAACAGGGTAGAAAACGTACCAGTGCGACCGAGGACACTGGTCACTCTCGCGTACTTGACAGGAACCTTGCCGGCGGCATCCATGTTGTCTCGTTGATTTGAGTAATTCGTCTAATGAAGACTTGCTGTTGGGGATGGCGGAATCAGCGGCAACGGCGCGTGGGAATTGTCGACGACAGGTTGTCTTTGGATCACCCGTCGCTTTTTTGGTGGTTGAGGATAGGGCTCCTAGATTTGTTGTGGGGAGCAATTTCTGCCGAGGGAAGTTGTCGAGACGCTCGATAAATGGGAAGTTTACGCGAGCCTCCAAAACTGCGCCTAACCCAAAGCAGGTACCACTACCCTAGCCCTAAAAAGTGGCCGTATTCGGAATGGTATCCAGCCACCCGCAAAGTTGCAGCTCAAAACAAAATCCGGCTCCGACGCGACTTGCCGATGAGTCAATCGCGGTCGCGACGGACACTGAGACAGTAAGTTTTCTAAAATACACCGCGCGAGCTTTCTCGGTGTGAAGTTGAGTACTGTAAATAATTCCCGGTAGCAAGTTATTTGTTAATTGTTTGTCGGGCGGTTCCACGTGCTACCATTCGCCGCATCTGCTTCGCTGGCGGAGATCGATAACTAAGACGGCGGGGAACCAGAGATTGATAACGGAGTCACAACTTCAGAGCTCCTTCAACCAAATCCACTGCATATGACTGACGGCTCCGCCATTATCCTGGGCAGCTATCTGGATTATTAAATCAGGGGATACTCTGGAGTTCAGACTTGTTCTTGACATTCTTTTTCAGCGAAAGCTCTCTGTACTGACACGGAGCTTAGACTTTTTGCAATTGCTGTCCCAGATCAATCGAACATAAAGCTTTCGAGTTGTATACCTCTCCCAGAAGGTCCAATTTGAGCATGGATTTAGTTAATCAGTGAGTCGCTGGTGTTAGCGAAACATTGTCTGACCAATTGTTCTGAGCACTGACTTTTATGTACAGTCTCGAAGGGCGCTTACTATTCGCAATCCCTAAAAGCAAGTCGTCTCCTTTCCCCCAAATCGCTATCCTGTAATGCTCTTGAGGGTTCTTGGAGACGAATGCGTGTACTGGGCCTTTCAATTGAAACTGTGTCAACTCTTCTACCCCTAGCCAGGCTTCTAACTAGTTTTAACAGAGGGACGTCTCCAACAAGCCGCCCTGGACCTCCTAGCGGGCTGTGACATCCAATTCCGTCGCGAATCCCGCCTTGACATTGCTCTGGTTAAAAATCTTGACATCGCTCTGATTTTCCTTCCTGCGGCTGACATTCCAACCTTTGTTGGAGATGGATGCGTCGACCTAGGTATCACCGGTCGGGATCAGGTGGGGGAACATGACGCCCGCCTCCAACCAAGCGAACAATCCGGCGTCAGAGAGATTCTCGACCTTGGTTTTGGTGGCTGCAAGCTTCAGGTCCAGGTCCCAGCGAAAGGAGAGATAAAGGCGGCTAGTGAGCTAGTAGGAAAGAATGTGGTTACGAGCTTTACCGGCTTGACTGAAGACTATTTCGCACGGTTGGAAGGTGCGCAAAGGAAACAAAACGGTCGATGGGATTTAAAGACGAAGATTAAGTACGTCGGAGGTAGTGTGGAAGCTGCATGCGCTCTAGGTGTGGCCGACGGAATTGTCGATTTAGTCGGTGAGCGATTCTGCTCTCTTACGAGTATTGCAGACCAGTATTTTACTAATACACGTTCCAGAGTCTGGTGAAACCATGAAGGCGGCTGGCCTTCAAGCCATCGACACAGTTGTTAACAGCACCGCCGTTCTCGTAAAATCCCGCAAGACTTCCAATCCTCTGGTTGAACTCATCACCTCCAGGATCCAGGGCGTAATCAGTATGTTTCTTAATTATGCATCCTCCTCAAGCGCTCATTCTAATTTTCTATTTAGCGGCCAAAAAGTACGTCCTATGCCACTACAATATTCCCCGCAACCTTTTGTCCCAAGCAGCCAAGATCACCCCAGGAAAGCGTGCTCCAACTGTAACAACTTTGGAAGAAGAGGGTTGGGTTGCCGTCAATTCTATGGTGGAGAAGAAGCTGGTGGCTACCGTGATGGACGAATTGACCAAAGTGGGTGCAACGGACATATTGGTGTTGGATATTGCGAACTCTCGGACCATATGAATGACGCAGCGAGTCAAATTCTTACCCTTTTCTTTCCCTCCCCCCCCCCCCCCCCCCCCCCCCCCCCCCCCCCGCCGAATCGAAGGGAGTTTTGGTCTGCGAGATTGGAAGTGAAGCTCCAAGTACGTTATCGTGCATGGAGGACATGTCCCTTTGGATCCGCGGATAAAATTTCATAGATACGGGGCCAAAAGATGTTTTGACTAAGACAAGGGCCGCCTTTTTTTCCATCTAAATAAATAATTTAGGGTTAAATAATTCTTCCGGTAACTTATGATAATACTTTATGTCTGAATTCTCCATAGCATTCCAGTCGAAATAACCGGGGCGCTATATTTTGTCAACTGGATTGCACATCAATTCTCTGGCAGGGTTCAAGTATGTATGTAACTACATGTGCTGTCCCTTGACACCTCCTAGGATCTGCTCTGCTGTTGAGTCATAATGCATACAGAGTGCATCTGCATAGTTTAATCCTGACCCGGGGAGGGAGTCCTTAAGAATGGCACAGTCTCTGTACAGTTTTCTCGGTTGAGGCTTCACAAGCTGGTCCAGCTGTGGCTTGTCGAAGACAAAGTGAAGCCACACATCACTTCACAAAACAATTCAGTTCATCAGCCACAGTAACTAGTTAGTGGCTGAAGTCAACTATGTCGCCATAAAAGAGCCCCTTTTTCTGCTATCTGCTCACTTCCTCCCTCTTCTCTCACTACTCATCAAGTTTCAACCATGCCTATTTACCTTTACACCATCTTGCAGCAGATGTATGAACGATTCTCCTTAAATGGAGTTCCTATGTTTTTGTGACTATGAGGTTCTTTATGACAATCCAAACCCCGAGTTTCTACCTCACTATTTTCACTCAATACCAAATCTCACCTTACTGGCCATACTTACAGAGTATTTAACCAGAGTCAAAAGCTCAGTGGAGTCTCACTTTCCCCATCACCAAGATTAAGAGAGATCCTTAACGATATCATGCTTTGGAAACCGTGCTGTCGAACAGGGCGAGCATGCACGCACGCTTTGAGGCCCAGTGACTAATTTACTAACACTTACAACCGCAGAATTGACGAACCAACCGAGCCTCAAATGGGTACTCAGGTCCTCTACGTACTACTTCAGTTTTGGGGCACTATTCCCCTACGACTCCAACTATAAGACTGTCAAAATAAGGGCAACTTCATACTTTACTCAGAATCTTTGACGACAAAAGTATCAAGATTTACTCCACTGTTCCAGTGGCATAACTATTGGAGGCACGGAACCACCTGATGGGAGCATCACACAAAACTCATCCAAAAATAAAATGGTGTCTTTCCATATCTCCGCAAATTGCATCGGGCCGTCTTGTATGGACTGTGCCGGCAATTCTGAGCATGATATCCCCTGACCTAGAGTGACGTTAATCTCATGAAAAATTTCACTAGCCATTGTGGTCCGCCCAGTGCTACTTCATCGTTAGAAGAAATAGATAGAGCTGGAAAGGGATACGTTCTTCCGAGCGGTCCCGTACACCCACTCAAAGGAGAAGCCGAATACAGAGGCATTGAGGGCACATACACGAGGCTGCTCTAGAACTCTTGCGGCGAATAAATGAAAAGAAATTCATAAAGCCTCATGTGGACTTGGGTTTGGTTCTAATCCGCAGACATTTCATTTTACAATAATCAACATTGATACTTGCTTCAAGCTAGGAACCCTGGATTCTTTCGATGTTGACACAACATGGAAACATTGAATCTTGAGCTAATGCTAAGTTCATTTATACTTGCTAGAAGGTACAATTTTCTTCAATGCGTTGCCGCCTACCGCCAAACGGTTTTTTATTGGGAATTTGCAATCACTATAATACCCAGGCAATCAAAATGATTATAGACAACTGAAGCCTTAACTTAAAACCATCGATGACCACCAGTGTGCGCTTCGAACCTTCATGAAGGATAGTTAGAATAGCTTTCAAAATTGGAAAAGGAATTCGGATTACCTAGGAAAACATTCCATTAAGGTCACGACATGCCACCCGGGTGCATCCCTTCTCTTCCACTCGGACTTAAATCGGTTTCCACGGCCGAAATCGTGATTCGGCGGTTGCATACCTAATCGCAAATAGCAAGGACTGTGAGAACCGGAATGCCACCCACCCTCCCTCTTCGAAATAACGCTAAGAAGTTAATTAGCAGTGACATCTTGAGGAAGCCAAAGGCAAATATGACTTGCCTAATCGGCCCGACGCCGGACTTCCGTACGATTACCCAGCCTTTCCTATTCATCGCGATCGACAATATATCGATACCGCGTGCACATCCGAAAATGTGCATGCGGTTCGGAGAGAGCGTGCGGTTAGTAAATGTTTTGAATACAGGAATCGAAATGACTACTTACCTCCGAGTACAGCGAAGTAGAAAAATATTCCCGCCACCCACCCGGAGCTTACGAGCTCTCGCAAAAATGAGGAGCCATCTGCTTCGGTAATGGTAAGAGGGGGGTTACATAAAAGTAATGGAAATGAGTCGCTTACCCTGACAGCTGTTCGGAATCGCCCACCGCCCTCGCAAGGTTGTTGGAACCTTTGCAAAAATCGTTGAACCGGAATTGAATGTTGAAATGCGAACTCAATGTGGCAAGACCATAAAATCGTGAACCGACCTAAGATATAAAGCAAACCAAAAACAAAAAACAAAAAGCAAAAGAAGGGGGGAAAAAGCACAGAAATCCAGACCCAAACCCAAAAGAGCGTGCAACAATGTAATGGACTTCTCGTCCGAGATTCTCTAGGATGATTTTTTGTTTTTAATTTTTTTTTTTTTTTGGGGGGAGTTTTCGCTGAGAATCACGACTTCAGCGTAGGCTCAGAGAGCCCAGCCTCCACGCGATCTCAGTTTTTCTCGGCGCTGGTTCCAGAGTCTGTACACGTACATCGAAGGAATGTCTCGAGGGTCGTCGTCGTCGGTAATACCGTTGCGACGGTTCAGCTCTCGCTGAACCTGACCTAGTTGGGAGTACGCGCAGCTCCGTTCGCAGGAGCGACCTGAATGAGAGCGTAACTGGGTGAGCGAGGTACACCAGTATTCGATATATTTGTCGGTCTCTCCGTCGTTATCGGGTGCCGGTAAAGGAGTGACTTTCCATCCACCAAGTTTGCCAAGCAAGCTTGGGGTATGGTCTCGGTAGGTGTCGACACCGGGAACGATCCATCGATCGACTATCTTGACGTGGCCGCCGGAAAACTGGACTCGCTTCTCGGACTTGCTGGTTCCGGGCTTTCTCATGGCGCTTTTCAGCACGGGGGCTGAAGGCGGACCGCGAGATCCCGCGAATCGTCCAGGGTACTTGGCGTTGAGACGAGCGAGGACAGCTTTGGCGCTGCCGCGGAAATAGCCAGTCGACTCGAAGGGGCCGGAACGAGTGGATGTGCCTGTGGCACGAGAACCTATTGCCGCCGCGGGTTCTGTCGAACGAGGGAGGCAGGCGGCGGTTGAACGAAGGGACGTGGTAACGCCACGAGTCGAGAGAGCGGTGCGCTCACGAGGAACTAAAGAACGTGAGGAAGCAGCAAACCGAGCAGAAGAAGAAACAGACGAAGAAGCAGAAGAAGCAGAAAGAACAACAGAACGAGAACGCCCAGAACGCCCAGAATCAGAACGAGAAGAAACGGAAGAGGAAAGCCGCCCAGACGAAGACGAGGTAGAGGAAGAACGAGAGTGTAAAGTCCTAGAGGGACGAAGGGCAGAACGAACGACAGAAGAGCCAGCAGCAGAGAACGACTGATTACGTACAACAGAAGAAGTGGCAGAAGCCGAACGAGTGTTTGAGATCCCAGAGGGACGAACAGCAGAACGAAGGACAGAAGAACCGACGGAAGAGAAAGACTCATTGCGCACAACAGAAGAACTAACAGAGGTGGAACGAGTGGACTTGGGGATAGAGGAACGAACGGCATTACGTACAAACGACGAACCAGCAGAAGAGAAAGACACATTGTGCGCAACAGAAGAAGAACCAGAAGTGGAACGAGAGGCAGGGCCGGCTGAACGAGAGGAGCGACTCATCTCAGTGGGCTTGAAGCTCACCTTGTGAGGGAAGGGGTTGAACGGAGGTCCGTTGCGCCTTCGGGCCGCACGGTCGTTCGGGATGACGGGGATACCAGGGATGTGGTATGAAGAAGACATGATAACCTTATGCTTTGATAAAAGGGGATATTATGATAGTGGTATGGCATGATATGGATGGTATGGTAAAAGCATGAAGGTTGGAGAGGAGAAGAAGAGAGAAGAAAAAGGAGAAAACGAAGAGAAGAAGAGAAGAAGACGGGTTTATAAGCACAGCAACACATCCCACGGGTCCAAAAACAGAGCGACGGCTGCCATAACAGGGAATTCTCCGTGTCTGGGAGAAGGCGCGCTGCGACGTGCTTTCCTCCACAACTTGCCCCCGACTACTTCTTCGGGAAGGACCACACCCTGGTTTCCCCAACTACGCTTTGTTTACATGCTCTTTCGCATGGAAGGGCAGGCGCCTCCCACTTTTTTTGAGCTGATTTTGGGCGAAAGAAAAGGACCGTACGGCGTCACGGGGAGTGATACAGGGAAATCTGCGTGTCTGCGTATCTAGATGAAATCCAGGTGTATTCTTTCTCAAGGACTGTAGAGAAATGATCAGCATGCAGAGAGGAATCGATTGATATCAAGTTTATGCAGGATCCGCCCAGGAATGACGGTACAGGAAAGGAGCCGCTCTGGGGACGTCTCGCGTCGGCTCCACGAGGCAAAATTGACGGCGGCAACGTGGAATAGGAGCCTCATTATGTGGTTCGCTGTGCGAAGGGATACGATTCGAGCTCAAGGTCAACGAGGAGACTAGGCAAAATATATTAACTACATCTAGGATTCAAGGGGCCGGCCATCCAACCGCAGATACCACAGATGAGGATTCAAAATCTTTGGGATGCAAGCTACAGCCTATCTATAGTGTCTAGCTACATTGAAAGAGCGCCTACTACTGTGAAGAAATGCTCCCTGGGGGGAAATAAGCCATCCTCTGGGGCAGCATCTCTCCAACCGCTGGGGAAGGAAAGCCACCGGTTCATATATCACAAAGCACACAGGTGGAAGGCAACACATATCACCGGCAGACTCTGAGACGCAAAAAGAACAATGTAAACGACATTTCAAGGAAAACAGCCCGGCATTTACTTGACCATTCCTCTGCTTCTTTGCTGCAACATCCTTGCTCTTCTTCATCTACTAGAAGATATTGACCGTATTCGAGGCAGATATGATTGTATGGAATGTGCGGGGTATGTCAATATTGGGTCGGTCACTTAGACCTTTGAGAGAAAGCAAGCCATTAGTTCTTTTTACAGACCCTATAATGTTCGATATTTAACAATATATGTATGTACAAATCTATTTACTTGCTATTTATTTAATATCTATGTACTGGCCGCTTGACTAATACTTGCAAAATTAGCATACGTCCTTCGCTACATGGGAGGACGTTGAGCAAACACAGACGACGACGACTGCCTATTATCAGACATGGGAGAAGGTGGGAATCCGGCCCTTAAACACACCAATAGAGTGGCAAGACATATGTTTTGAGCATGTTATTTCCAGTAGGCAATGCCGTCCATCAATCTCCTCGCAGTTCGATACACTGTTGCTCTCTCTACTTCCCCATTATCGTCAAGCTTTGCACCGACCACCAGCTTTCCGCTTGGATGCCCAATCACCAACTCCTCTTTATTTTCAACGCCAGACCGAGCGTGCTGATGGACAATAGAGCCAGGAATCTTCGCAGCGACCGCCAAACTCAAACTTGTCGTTATTGGCAACGCCTTATGGGGCTGGCCCACAGAGATCGCACGCACAACAACATCAACAGAATCCGCTTCCAGTCTCTCACCAGAGAGCAGCATATGCGAATTACGCTGGGAAACGAAACATATCTTCGGAATAGACGCCGGTACCTCCTCGGGGGAATCGGCCATTCCCATCATCATAGTGGCCTTTTGCCTAATAGACTCCAATCTCTCCAACAGCCCCGGCATATTCTGCGTTTCGTCCGGAAGAATCGTTCCATCAATCCCAAGCTCTTCAGCGGACACAAATACAGACGGATTCCCTACATCCACACACGTGGCACGGATGCCATCGATGCAGTCCACCACATTCCCCGTGGGGAGCATCCCACCCGTCTTCGACCCACCAGGGTTCATAAAATCAAGCTTGACCTTGGAAGCTGTGCCAGCTACCCCATCAATCGCGAAATCGCCCTGTGCGACCGCCTCGCCATCGCACACCGGAAATGTAGACTCGATAACTTTTCCCGTATTGGTATTGAATATCCGCACCGAGACATCTCCACTGTCCTTCAATGGTCTGAAGATCCCCGAGTCAACAGCAAAGGGCCCAACCGCACTGCTCAAATTCCCGCAATTCCCCGAATAGTCGATGTCAGAATTTTTCACACCAACCTGGACAAAAGTGAACTCCACGTCCACACCCGGCCTGGTCGGTGGGCCGACGACGCATATCTTGGATAGACTCGATATTCCACCCCCAAGACCATCGAGCTGGCGCCCATTTGGGTCCGGAGAACCCATTATTCCGAGGAATATGGGTGCCCAGTCTTCCCGGGATGGGGGAAGGTCTTTGGTCTGAAAGATCACGCCGCGAGACGTGCCGCCGCGGTAATAAGCGGCGGGGATGCGGCCCAGTTTAAGTCCACTTTTAGATAATGAACAAGACTGAGAAAAGGGTCTTCTGCCGAACCAGGAGTGCTACATGGCCTTATATCAGTAAAAAGTTGGACGCTACATATGGCTCCGTAACCCAGGAATCCCAGAAGGAAGCTTCAACTCCCATACGGCTAGAGTAGCTTACTCTACATGGTTTAAAAGCGTGTACATTCCTTAACCCTGCGCCCTGTGGCCCCATGGCCTCCGAAGCAATGCGTGGCCTGCACCGCGGTGGTCAAAAGCATTCCAGGAACGTTTCGTCGAGCATTACCAGGGACTGTAAGTTTCCGGAACTCACGAAGAAACTCAAATGTCTTGGCATTCACACGTGATTCGATATTTCTGGAGTGACATCATTGGCGGGTGTGGGAAGGAGCTCTATAAACAAAAGTATAGCTGCTCTTTCTCTTTTGATGGAAAGGGGTGGAAAAATAATAAATGCGGCTTTCCAAAATAATGGAAAGTACGTCGGCGCACACATCCCGATAGCGGGAGGGAGGCCGGTCCCGGAGACATCTCGAATCCTGAGAATCAGCACAAAAGGTTTTCGCCTCATTCCAACTGCTTTATCACTTGCGTACCCGTTGAACTTCAACACTCCACAGGATGCTAAGATTGACAGGCGTTAGGATAATTTGATTCCATGACTCAAGGAGGTGTGTCTTTAATATAGCAAGTTCACGGGTTTTTGCTTCAAAGGAGGGACGAAATGCGTTTGGCGGAAAGCCCATGAGTTTCTCTCGCGCAGAGACGAGGTCTTTTAAATTACTGAATTGATCTCGGGCTTCAAAATTAGCCCAAGAGTTCGCTTTATGGAAGGCTTAACCTTGAGTCAAGTGTCTATTCGGCCCACACCCGTTAGTGGTGGTGCCCGCATAAAACGCACGTCTCTCACCCTTGCTCGCAAAGTGACACATATCGTTGAGTTCTAAATCGAAGCAGTGAAATTGATTTTGTTTATACTTAGCGCAAGCTTCTTAGCTATGAAAGTTATCATGAGTGCAACACTAGCCCTTAAACAGCAGAAAACAACGACGGATGGATATCCATGCATGTCTTGCTAACTATAACTGCGCCCATCCCTCCATTACCGATCCGACATCCCCAAGATACGCCACAAAAAACGCCATATCAGCTAATGATTAAATTCCTCCGACGATTCCACGGATTTTGCGACTGTAGATATGCGTGAAGAAGTGATATCGCCGGCCTCATCGTTCGTATATATATAAAAGGGGGAAATGAATGAATAAGGAAAACATAACGAAATAAGGAACGAACAATCCACTTTGCAAGCCTACGCCGCAAAGCAGTACGGGGAAAGAAAAATCCGTCTAGATGAAGCGAAAAGGAGAACCGAAACGTATCGGCTTGCGATCGCATGTTAGTTACTAAGCTCTCGACGGGCTCAGCGATAGCTTCGCCAACGCTTTAGTGCGTGAATTCGGAGTAGGCCTAAAATCTCCACCCGTCGCAGAATCGCCGGACGTCAACCTTAGCAACATATCTCCCTATGTCCAAAGCCTTATGCCAGCATTGAAGGAGGTGTTCATGAAAAGAATATATGTCGAAGATTTTGGGAAACAAAGTTGAGAGGGGCTTGGCAGCAAGAATGATGGCGACGAGGAGGGTAGAGACGAAAATAAGAGTCGGTACGTACGATCTTTTACGATCCTTCTTTTTCTTGAAGCGGTCGATTATCCGCAACATCTCCCTCCTGCCTGCAGAAGCATTGACTTTCTTGCCACTAAGACTCATGCTGACTTTTTCGCTTGTGCATGCCTTCAACAGTCGGTTAATCAAAAGGTGTCGCATGGTCAAGCAGACAAAAACGCCACAATCGCTACTATTTTCTTGCACCGGCGAGTCGTCTAGTTGGACGAACCGGAATCCGCGATCGAGAAGGACACTGATCTTTTGTGCAACTCTGAGGGCTTCATTCCGATTTCCTGGCGGGAGAGAATCGTAGTGAAACGCAACGTTGTCGACGACGGAGACCAGAAGTAAGGACCAATGTGTTCCGCCTTCGGCTTCCGTAACGCTACGGCAGTCATTTATGGGTAGAAATATGTGGCTCGCCCTGCTGAATTCGGGCAGGGCGCCTCTCAAAGAGCGAGGGTCAGGTGTCTGATAAAGAAGATATGACATGCTCGGCCGGAGAAGGATGATCCGGGTGGTCTGGTAGTGGGAGATAACCTCGCGCTCAAGGTACCTAACGAATATTAAACAACTATAGGGTGAATTTGAGAGGACCAGTCGGGGGCATACTCTTCCCAAAACGCGATGACCTATTATGTTATAATTGTCAGTGCAAAACGTAATTGATTGACCAAGGAAGCTCACATTGTCGGTCAGCCAGTCATTCTTCAGTGTATCAACATCCTCATTCGTCACTACCAACGGATTTTAGCCATGAACATCTCCAAGCATTGCATCGTGTCATCTGTCTTGGAAGACGCGGCCACTTACGGCTGATATCATAATCTAAAAGGATACAAAGTCAGCTGGATGGTCCTAAAGGTGCTAAATGTAGTCGAAACGGGGACAAATGCATTCCCATCCGATCCAGGATCAGATGAAGAAGCTGGAAAGAGGCTCACATACACGTCACATAAGTATCGTCAGGGCTCGCCTGCATCAAGTCAGCCGCGCTGCCTACCCCAATACACATCCAAAACCTTCCAAGAATCATGGTAAATATTCGCTGAATGGGAAACTCGCGATTGTATCGTCTAGCATCTCGTCTGCACCAAGCAAACCCCAACCCCCGCACATACGAGAGTGGAAATCGGACGAATCCAGCGAATCCATGCTTAAAAGGACCGAAATTTATTATAGGGCAGCACGCGATTGCGCGCCCGAGCAGTCTAGGTGTGATATTCTCCAGACATATGAAGTGTCGGGTACTGGAGTAGTGGTACAAAGCAACCATTCGAAACACCGTGAACAAAGGGGAGTGTTGTCAAAACCTTTTGTTGTGGGTAAAGTGCAGAACGGGGACGGAGTAGTTACTCGATCGTGGGGGAGAGAGAACGAAGATCAAACCTACCGACTCGCCCAACCGCCCACGCATCCGATCTCGAAACCGGTGGAAGCTGCTTTCAGTCATATCAAAGGTGCTGTTCGGCGCGATCAGTCCCAACCGTCACTGGAGGCGAGACCGTAGCGTGACCTGCAGGTACTAAAGGCCGAGGTAGTATGTATATTCACGAGACGAGTCTGGCGCCAAAAAGCACAAAGCCGAATAAGAATCTTATAAAGCAGAGACTTAGGTGCGGCGGCTCGAAATGTGTTTATGCTTCGATGGAAAAGCGTCAGTACTCAAGAGCTCAACCAAGAAGCGTGCGGGATGGATGTTGCAGAAGGGAAATCCGGGGTAATGCCGGTTGGGATGTTTTAGCATGAAGCCGGGAAGCTCCGATGTAACCGTGCTCGGCAAGGAGGAACGGGGCGACGGTTTAGGGACGAAACATACCGGCCCAGGAGCCCGCAGTTTGTGGCGGTATCAAACACGCATGGAGAGTTCAGCCCGTAAAATGCGCCAATCTCCCGTCAATGAGCAGAGCGGAGGTGGTTTTGACGCTGGTGATCGGGCGATGCGATGATGATGATGATGATGTAAGGATACAAACTTACCACCAAACGGCTTGCCTCACGTGCTCTCGGCAAACCGCCTGTAGGGTAGAGACTGCGCAAGTCGAATATAAATACAATATGCTCCGTACAATATACCCTGTATGCATGAAAAAAAAAGACAGCGCTGGGTAGCCACATGCTTGTCTGGCGGCACTATTGGGCGCTCTGCGTGGCAGCAACCAGGCTGCCGAGTCCCCGTCTCAGGCGAGGCCCTCATTTCCCGCACGTCGTCCAACGGCATCACCGGTGTGCCCGCAGTGCCACTTGGCGCAACGGTCTAGATTTACACTTCATTTAACAGCTCCCCGCCAATAAAACGCCAGAGACCGGTGATTCTGCACGGAAAGCCGGCTTGGAGGAGGTTCATAACTTTCATTATTCAATACAGCATTCTCCTAGGTCTAATACAGGACTAAGGTTTTATTGGATCGTGGGTCTCTTATGACGAGAACGGGTATCAAAATGTAGACATTCTGGGATGTTATGTGGAAAAAAAGAAACAAAATATGGGAAAAAAAAGAGGAAGGAATGAAGAAAGATATCAAATATTGGAGCGGACAATCTCCCTTTTAACTAGCCTCGGGAACGGAACCGGCATTAAAAACCCAAAAAAAAAAAAAAAAAAAAAAAGGCCGAGCCACTCGACATCATTCGAACAAGCAAGCCCCGGCCAGGAAGATGAAAGAGAAGGCGAATGAAGGCCGAGCAATCGATAAGGACTCACACACAGAACAGTGGCATTGACGCTGGGGCCCCGAACATGATCCATAGGCAAAGTCACACAATATGTCGTCATAAAATAACACAGAAGGACATGGTCACTCAATATCAAAGGGAAGGCAGCCAAAGCTCTGCAGAGGAAAACAGGAAACGAAGAGGGGAAAAAAAAGGTGGTATAAATAATGTCAAGGGCCTGTCGACCTTTGACGAAGCGAATTTCCTGATAAAAGAAAAGCTCAAAGATTTGGACATCATCATCATATTCGGAAAATAGACCCTGATTCATAGTGCATGCGCCCATATATGCCATTCGCCTTTGCTGAAGAAACAGACACAACATATGATCGTGTGAACATTGGGAATTGGGGGGAAAAAAAGAAATAATAGAAAACTATTCAAAGACATGCCAAAAATTTTCAGGAAAAAAAAAAGGGAAAAGAAAAAGAAAGAAAGAAAGGGTGAAAAAAAGGGAGAAGCGCTCTAATTTGAGAAAGAAGCAGCTTTGCCGAAAGTCTCGATAAAAACAAAGGATTGAAGAAAGTTGCATCGCATACAAATTTCTGGAAAAAATGTCTCTTTCCTCTCCGGATCGACTGACAATTCCTTTATCCCGCTAGCTTAGCAAAGTGTTTCGTCCAGATCCATCCAACCTGGTGTGTTGGATCATCCTGGTTCCTTGCCAGCCACAGGTCACCCTTTTCGCCGATGACATCGAATATCTCCCCAGCAACATAGGTCAGATACGGATAACCGGCTTCCCGACGAGCACGATCAATATTAAATTCAAACATGCTTGCCGCCAAGAAGAGAACTTTCGGTTCCTTGGGTCCAAGCTGGGAATCTGGAGGTGTTGATGGCACGGATGGTTCCGCCATTGGCATTGCAGAGGAAAAGAAGCCCGAGTACCGGGGGGCATCAGGCGACGAGGGATGTTCCGCGAGATCAGGAGCACCAGGTCTGTTCGCATTGCTCTGAGAGTTATTGCCCGAAGTAGTGGGATCAGAGAAGAATTCGGGAAACCGCGGTGTATCGAGAGAGAGCTGCGGCAGGAGGGGAGACGCATCGGAGGTTCGATAGGAAGAATTGCTCGTGGCGCCCGTACTGGGGGTGGTACTGTTGCGCGTCTGCGGACTTACGACAGTAGTCATAGAAGGAACATGAGTACCGGAAAAGTTGGAATTCGTACGTGAGCGCCCGCCAATATGAGCATGGGACCCATTGGCATGATGCGTTAAGCTTTCTCCGTGAGAAGAGGACTGCATGAAGCTCACGGGTGGGTTTGAGCCAAATTCGACTGAGACTTTGGGAGATGACCCGTGTTCAACGGAGAATGTCCGTGTTGTGGTACTGGAAGGGCGTCTGGACGACGACGTATCCACTCCGTGCGATGTCGATGGTGTGCTGAAATTTTGGACGTTCGCTGAATCTGCAAGCACCGTTCCATTGCAGACTCCAAGAGAGAGAACTTGTGCTTCGCTGAATGTGAAGTCACCAGACCAGTCACTGATGATCTGGCCCACATCCTGCGGCATTCGATCAATGGTGTAACCAAGTCTCTTTTGCATCATCATGTTCCACACTGTCTGGATTTGAACGAAGTTATTCAAGCAAGTCTCCATCAGCTTGCCCGTCAACGACAGAAGTCGAGGAAGCTCTTCCTTCAGAGTCACATTCAGTGCGATGAATTGCTCTCCGAGCTCTGTGGTCTTCTTGTCTGGTCTATCGCCTCGATCCTTGACAGCTTTATACTTGACGTAATCCAGCAATCGCTTGTTACGCTTCTGCATCACCCTCTGCGGACCGTCGTGAAGTTTCAGGAGAGTCACCATTGGATTGATAACGCTCTTTCGAACAGAAGCAAGCTAGAAGAAGCTCGTCAGCTCTTGAATCTTCCAATCATATTGAGAGCAACTTACGTGGTCAACCAGTGCAACCGTCATAATGTCCTTGACCGCGAGCCTAAACCGACACCACTTGCTCTCTAACTCCGGGTAATTGGACGGCGCAACCGTCATATATGCCTCTATTGCGATTATGAACTCGTTGAGCTTGTTCATGGAATTTTGCATTTCCGTTGTATAAAGCTCCACATCGCGCATTATCAGCTGCAGTTGGAAGAAGTTCTCGCCAAACTTTTGTGCGAGGATGTCATAGTCCTTGTCGGTAAAAATCTCCGAGAGACCAACATGCTGCTTTAATTTCTCCGTGCGCCGTCCAAACGCTTTTGACAAACCCGCTCGGACATCCGACTCCTTCCGCTTTCGACTGCTGACGACCTGGCCCACGACGTCCGCTCGTTTCTTCATGTCGTTGATACGCACGGACATCGCGGTGGTTTCTCGGAGAGCATTGGCGATGGCTGCATGGTCAGGATGATCGGCTGGAGTTGCGCTAAGCAGCTCCGTCAGTAGCAAAGGATACTTCAGCACTCGCTGCACCGGTTTCACTAGCAGAGAGTCGAGATTCCATGCGGTAGTAAGATCCGAAGCCCAATCACGACATTCTTTTAGCCAAATGCTCACATGTTTATTTTTATTCTTCAGGAGCAAATCGAGAGTCTTGTTTGCAGCGTCGTGATTTTTTAGGTATTCCGAATAGACCTTTTCCATTCGACCGATCAGCTCCATGAACGCCTGGCCGATGGTTGTTCTTCGATCTTTCTCGTCGTCTGATATCGGTTGGCTCTCTTGATTGTTGGTATTCGGAACATATCTGCTCCCACGCTTACTCAGCCAACGTTGTGACTTTGGTAGCACGTATACACTCCTCGCAGCTTGTTTCAACGCATCCTGGAAGTCTATCGAGAACTTTACGACCTGCTCCGAGTTCCCGAACAAAGTCTTCACGTCCTCCGGAGTCAGACCACAGGAGCTCGATGTCCCCTTGTAGATGTCGACAACCACCGTCATATCTTGACCAAAGGTGTATTCCGTATCGACAAGCTCCTTGATGACCAGAAATCTTTTTCTCAGGCGCCGCTGCTCGGGTGTCGGGGATGCTTTTGGAGAGGGAGCTTCAACTTTCTCCTGCGGTGCGGGCTGGCGGTCCTGAGAAGTGATCGACGAGGCAACGGTCTGAGGCTCCGGTGTGGCTCCGGTGTGGTGGAGCCAGGAGTCGTTACTGTCCCTGGCCTCTAATTCATAATCTTTTGGCACAAATGTGGTGCTAGGTAAGGTTTGAGGCGGCGAAGGTTGTGAATACACACTTGGTGACGGTTGTGCGAGTGGCGGTTGTTGCAATTGTTCCGTGCTGTGTTGTTGAGAAAGCGAGCCGGGTGGAGGTGGAGGTGGAGGATAATTTGGTAGTTCGGGAATCGTTGGAGAGTCGCCATCCTGTGGGGAGTGAACCTGGATGGACACACCTAGGCCATTGCCGCCCGCCGCAGGAGCTGAAATATTTGGACCGGAAGTTGATATTTTAGGAGTCTTGGCGTCATCACGCCCGAGTACAGTGGATGCGTGATCCTTATCAACATCACGATGCTCTTCGGCTACATCTTTGTCAGTAGCTGCTAGGTGCATCCAATCTGCAATTGACGGTGAAGCACGCTCCCAGTCATCTCTCTGATTCAGATTAGCAAGGTGCTGAACATAATCAGAGGGTGGTATTGACTTTGATTCTGGGAGAATAACCGCGTCCTCGACTAAACCGTCTTCTTGAGGTGCTTCGTTGGAATGGCCGGACAACCTCTTCTTCTCTGTCTCAGTTTTTTTTACAATCGGCTCCGGAATTCGTGGCTGGCCAAATCCAGCCTTCGCGAGCTCCTGTAGGTAGAGCTGAGTTGCGCGCTTCGTGTCCCATCGAGCCTGTTTGGCCAGGTCTGGATAACGATGCATCAAATTCAGACTAAACCTCTCTCCCGGGCGCGTTTGCTGCGTTGATCCATCGTCAGTTGCTTCCTTGGGCTTGGTGTCCTGCGTCGTTTCAGCCGCTTCCTCAGGACCGGGCTCATGGGGCGGTGGCTGCGGAGTGACATTCCTATCACTATCACATGTCGATTGTGCCGTCCTATCGTCGTCCGCAAAAGTTTCTACTTTCGCTTCTTCTGACATCGACCCCTCAATGAGCTGATTATTTTGGATCTGAATCGACGAACTCCAAGAGCTCATGCTCCATCGCTGCCTATCTCCATGACCCTTGGATCCATCCGGATCTTCGGCGAATTCCTGGGTTTCACTGCTCGTGTCTATGGGGTCAAAGTACGTCTGTCGAAGCATGATCTGGATCGATTCCTTATCACGTCCAGAAGACGAGGTGTCTTCGTCATCATCACTCGAGTCGGTGATATCGGGGCTCGATTCACGCATTTGCATAATGTGGCTGAGCATAGACCGATGGGACTGCAATGGTTGAGGGAGTTCAGTCTGCGGTTCCATATCAATGGGCGTCGTATCCGTCAAAGCGGTGACCGCAGACTGGGGCGCTGTATCTGAGCATGCCGATGAAGGGCGCGCATCGGTCAGGCGCTGTTGGGGAGCATCATGGGTATCTGTGATCGGGAGTTGCTTTTCCGTCAAAACCACATTTAAGTCGCCAGCAGGTCCAACATTCTCTGCTGCGTCGGTTGAATCGGGCGAACGACCCTCATCTGGTGTGAGAAACGCCTCATGCTCTTCTCCAATATCTGATGATTCAACGGTCGGAACTCGCGATTCTACGGAGGCCTTCTCTGCGATCGTTGTCACCAGCTCCTCGGTCACTTGGGATTCGTTGTTTCGTTGATCATCCTTTTTTTCAGCCTCCTTAATGCGGGCGGCTCTCTGTGCCTTCCTTGCAATCTCTTTCTTATTACTTTCTTCGATCGACTTATTGAACGCCTGCTGGATTCTTTGACGTCTAGCGGCGAAGTCCACATTTCCCAGCTCTGGAAGCCGTCGTGATCTGGCTCGACTGGTGCGAGGCGACTTTGAAAACATGGCATTATTCTGAAAATCTGATACTCTATCAACAACTTTTCCACGGGAAGCCGTTGTGGTAGCGGTTGATACAGGCTGGCGTGGTCTGGAGCTCCTCAGCGGAGGAGATTTCTTTGGGGGAGGAGCTGTGATTATGGCTTTCAGAGTTGGGCTCTTGAGCGGTTGGATATTGTGTGCATGTCTTCCCGGCGAAGTGATTCGAGGGGAGACAGGGGAATTGGATGGACTGTGGAATTTGGGTGATGGATTAAGTTTTGGAGACGGTTTGGGTAATGCACTTATGCCTTTGGGGGGTAACGAGATATTCACTGGATGCCGATCCATCGCGGAACTTGTCCTCGTCGAGGGGGAGGAATTACCCGAATCGGAAGCCTGGCTTAATCGGCGCGTGGCAACTGGTATTCGGGATTGAGAGCCTGATTTCCGGCGAGAACTCGAGGGAGACGTCGCGGAAATTGGGGATTTGACACCCATGTTTGGGTTGAAAGAAGTAGGGCTCATTGGCTGCGAACAGTTCCCCAGCTCACTTCGAGACCTTCGATGGAGCAGTTGCGGCTTAGTAGTGTTGGCGCTATCGATAGACGGGTTGTAGCCCAGGTACCATGCTGTTGGAGAAGTCGGGGACCATCCAGTAGAAATTTCTAATGGGATGTCAAGAAACATCGGACCTGGCGAGTGCATGCAACTGTCGGAGCCCCGTCTTTGATGTGACGCCCGTCTTCGTTCCTGATGTCCGGCAAATGTGTCTAGTGGCAATATCTCCCCGAAAAGTGGTTTTCGGACGGTATTTTGCGGCGTCTGCGTCTTGTGTCCGCTGTGTTTTGTTGAAGTTGCGCTATTCGCCGACGGCTGATTGTACAGGATGGAAGAGTGGGATTCGATCGTGGTAGGCCTGTGGCTCGATGATTGGCCTGAACGGGTGTAGGTTTTTGGGGCCGACGAAGGGCTCTCTGCTCTCGATGAGGTGAAAGAAGGCCGATTGGGAGGTCTTGGAAGGACCTCGTCGGTAGCCTGATTGAACCTGTCTACCAATTCCTTCAAGGACGACTGCCTGCTCCTGGTGGCTGAAGGTGAGACCGGAGCGCGACGGGGCTTCTGGGGGGAGTAGTCTTTGGAGTGGCTTGCGGGACTCGAACGGAATTGATGTGCGCGAGAGGAGGACCTATAGCGTTGAGCGTTAGATGAACCGTTGGAACGGGCTGAAGACCTCCTCGAATATGAGGCCGTATTCATGTCTACATCGTCGGGACCCGCTCCATCGCTGCCAAAGGGGTCGCGGTATTGGAGGTAAAATTCCCGAGGATCAGGCGAGAGTTCGTCTCGGACATTGTTGGGTGCCTGATCTACCAAATTAGTGGTAAGAGAGAGGTGTTTCTGGCGGGAAGCACGTGGAGGAGAGTAAGTGGTTGCAGGGAGGAGCGGGAGTGGAGGAGAGGACATGGACGGGGGTTGTTGCGAAGCGGCATTGTCAGAATCATCGTCAAAGCCGTTCTGCGACGCAAACTGATGTGTTGTCGGGTCTGGTTGGTAAAAAGGATGTAGGTGGTGATTCAGTGAATCGTAATTGTGATCGACCTCCTGGACAGGCATCTTCTGGACGGTAATGGCCTGATAAGGAGAAAGAAATTAATCCGACATCAGGCACGGAGTGTAATTCTGCAAAATGGAAAAGGGGGGGGGAAAGTTTAAAAAAAGAAAAAGGGAAAAAAGAGTAAGTAAGAGAAGAAAGGTAGAGAGAACGGATGCCTGAGCAGCGACAGGTATGGGTCGTGAGGTAATAGAAAGAGGGTCTTGCTGGGAGAAGGTAGCGTCACGACGTGGCAGAAAGGTGACAAGGGTTACAACTTTTCAGGGCTGTCGAGCTTCTAGCCTGCTCATCGCGAGACTGCCATGGTTGAGACCGGTGGTGGGCGGGGAGGATTTTTCCTTCTGGCAGACCGAGGAAGTCGAGTAGATTTAGGACTGAGAGACTCGGAGAAGAGCGCCCGGGGGTGGGGAGCGGGGGTGGATTGGCTTGTCTAGGTTATTCTTTTTCTTTTATTTCTCAACCTCTCTCTCTCCCTTCGATGAAAGCGGGAGGGCGAGAGTTGAAAGAGGTTGTCGAGAGAGGGCGCAGCAGCAGAGCGATCGTGACTAACGGGCGCCAGGGTTCTTGGGAGAAGGTAACGCCGCCAGTTTGCACAGCAGAGGAGGTGCAGAAGACAAGGGGGTTATTGGCTGCAGCACGGCGAGTAATCAAATTAGTACGAGTGATGGCATGGTCAGGGCGAAAGAGGGCCAGGAGGTGATCCTTGAGGCAATAACGGACGGAGATTAATAGTGCAGCGAGAATGAAAGGAAGCGTTCGTTGGGCAAAAGGTTAGGCAGGGATTTGCAGGGCGGTGGAGTGGGAGGCCAGGGAGAGGGAGAGGGAGAGGGAGAGGGAGAGGGAGAGGAGAGACGGGTGAGGTGACGGAGTTTGAGTGAGCGAGTGAGAGTTGGCGAGTGAGACCATTCGATCGGAAGAGAACTCCTCAACAAGACCTCGACGATGGTTGGTGGTGATTGGACGTACCGATCACCTCTGGTTGGATGTTTGTGTAATGGATTGGCACAGGAGATGGGATGACGGTCATACATACATGGGCATGCGCATTCTGGCAACTTCGCGGTTCGTATTTCTGCCAGATGGGATTAACCTCACGACGACGGACGATGGTGATGGCTGAAGAAAAGCACAGAGTAGGGAAATGCAGGGAAATGCAGGGCAGAGAGGGCGGGCGGGCGAGCAAGAGAGCGAGGAGAGCGAAGACAGACCGGGAGAACACACAGTCAGACAAGGACTAAAAGAGCGGCGGCGGCAGGACAGAGCAGGGCGGGTGGATCACGACAAGCACGCAGAGTAAAATTAGCATCTCCAAGCATGTCTGACCCTGTAACGCTGTTAATCCCCAACCCCCCAAGAAACCTCGCCTACTATAAAACACCTGGGGGCCCTTTTTCACAGGTCAACTCTGTCTTCCTGCTACCAGAGTACAGAATTTTGGGTCTGTTGATCAGTAAGTGTATCATGCTCAGTTGGACTATCACGAGGCCAGAGAACCCCCTTCAGCTAGCTGGTTATTCGAGACGTATCAACCTGACCGATCAGAAAGACGACGACGACGACGACGACGACAAACCCTTCCGCATCCCCATAGATACCTGTGCGGAGTAGCTAGCTAGCTAACTACCTAACTCTCGACTACTCCGTACATATCGGCTATGACCAGCTTTGCCACTCACACTCCATAACGATCTTATTACTTTCTTCAAGACAGGCTGCGTTTTCCTCCAACAAAGAAAATTCCCACTCCACTTCGTAAGCCAAACCAATTTGCCGACGGCGCCGGCTTTCCTCCAGTCCGCTTCTTCTTGTTCTTCATACATATCCCCCTTCTTCCTCTTCCTCATTCTCACTCTCCATCCTCCTTCTCCCCTTCAGATAAAGAAAGAAAGCAATTACTCCGTACTTTTTTCTGGATCTTCAAGCCACCCCATCCTATCGAGACACGCCCCAGAGATGATCGTCGCCTGGACAATCGAACCACATCCCGATAAGATAAGTCAAAGCGGGTGATCTGCTCTCTAGTTCCCCTGTCTCCTTTTGATCGCCTTTGCAAGAAAATTCCCCCGCCGCCTCCGAGATAATTCCTGCCCTGGATCACGCCCTGTTCTTTATGTACGGGAGTACGGAGTATATGACACCAGGATCAGCGGACTCTTTGCCGATAAAGATGGAATTATCAACGTCTGCGCCCGCCAGATGCCAACTTGCGGCAATTAAACAACAATACGTCAATTCCGCGGACTCCCACCCAAAGGCCCATCGAGTCTGGCCCTGTCGATCCCACCGTGGGCTCCATCATCGCTCCCGGGCAAAAAGCGCAAAAAGAAAAAAAAAAAAAAAAAAAAAAAAAAAAAGGAAGTGAAAAGGACAAAACCAAGGAAAAACTTGAACCAAAGGCAAAAAGACTAAATTGGTTTCCACATTGTAAGTTGGTTGGCATCATCGTTCGATCGAATGTGCTGTTCACCGCAAAATCTCTGTCGTCACCGCCTTTTCTCCATAACGATTAAAAAAAAAAAAAAAAAAAAAAAAGAAAAGAAAACTCTTCGTCGAACGGATTGTGCTCTGTCGCAATGCCATTTTCGCCCCCATGCACACATGGTCTTGCCTTGAAGAAGCTCGCCGTTTCGTCTTAAAACACCCTGAGCTTTTGACACAAAGTCTTGCTAAGAATAGCCCGTAGCCCCCCAAACCCCCTTGTTTCCATTGTTTTCCTTGCCAGAGGACAGAATAATTGTAGAAAAGGCCAAAACAATCTCCCGCTATCTCCAGTTTTAATTTCTCGAACCTTGGTACGGGCGGGGGTGGTAGCCAGGTACACGCGCATGCGAACCGTGGCTCCAGCGGCGGAACCGCATCCCAGATCATCGTCATCCCCGAGCGTTTGGCTCTGTTCCGCTGGAACCCGGGAGATTGGAGAAGAACAATGACGGCTTGGCCGATGGAAGTAATAATCATAGCTAGTTAACTGGTTCCCGAGCCGCGTTCCGGGCTTGAAACAGGCTGTCGTTCATCCAGATGAACTTAACTACACATTTTCACTTTCATTGTAATTTTTTTTTTTTTTTTTTTTTTTTTTTTGTTTTTTTCTTTTCTTTTCTTTTCTTTTTTTTGCCCCTCGTAACTAACCCTTCGACCTGTTTTCTTTGTCAATATATCGTAGTCAGAGTGGTTAGGCCGGAATTACATGTATGAAGAGCAGCCCAGGAGGCGGGTTCTAATCCACCCCAGAATGCTGCGAAATCATCGCCTATGTGTAATGTATTCCAACCGTATGATTGATCCGGCTGCACTGTGCCTTTCCGAGAGACGCACAAAACCTCAAATTTCTGGAACGCTGCGGTGTGTGGGAGTACGGTGTAGGTAGATTGTCAATTCAACTCCCCGTTGTGCATACGGGCTGCTGTATCACACGTGCGACAGACTCCATTGGGCGGTAAACTGCCTTGCATCTTCAAACCCGAGCCATCGGCTATCAAACATGATGATGATGGGTGTTCTGGAATGATGCCGGAACGGCGGTGAAAATGGCATGATCAGGTGCTACTCGGTCGCGGGTGAACTTCGACGCGTCTCCCACAACTCCACCACCACAACTCTTGCCAACATCTCATGCCCAGATAAACACTATCAGCCGACGTCCTGCAAGGTGACCGGGGTAAAAGCCCCATGGGGAAGAAGAGAAAACGGCCAGCGCACGGCGCCGGCCAGAGCAATAGGCCCCAGAAGCGACCCAACACGTCACCAGGACCTGAAGCAGCAGGCAAACCCTCGTCCTTCGAGCCAACCTCTTCTACATCCACGACACACCCAGTGCTCTCATTGTACTATCCACGCGTCGTCAAGCTACGGTCGTACATCTTGGAACTCCTCCCGCCAACCTCCAAATCACGACGACGGAAAGTCGCGTCTCTCGGCTCCCAAAATGGCCGAGTCAGCAACATCGCTGGCAGTCGCCGTTCTACTGCGTCTCAAAGCCAAGCGCGCAATGGAGACGAAGCGGATCGCTCCCGCGCCCAAGGGGTCGCAGAGCTGCTGGACACGACGTTAGTCGGTGTTTTGAAACAGCGAGATCATGCAGATGCTCATTCCAGAGAGCGTGACTTCGCTGCTTTTACCCAATCACAGTTCCGCTCGAGTCGACTGCGTTGTACGAAAGTCTGTGCGACGAGCTCCCAGAGCGAGGTTAGTGAGCGATCACAGTGATACTCCTACGTATTGTTCTCGTCTTGATTTACCCGGCGTGGTCCTTTTCCAATTCAAACTCCCTTTTTCTCTTTTACCTTTTTTTTCTTTTTTGGATTGATCGACCATTGTAAAACAAAAAGCTGGACATGTCGACATTGGGACCGTGGTTATATTACAAGCAATTTCAACGGCTCTGCAATTTCGACCTTAACAATCCAAAGCTAAGTTCGCTCGCTCAACCGACAGTCATACTAAGAGGGCTGTTTTTCGCAGATTGTCGACTTTGCCATATTGACCCTGTTCAAGCAAAAACGAGCACCTTACTCTCGGCATACTCATCTGTTATGCCACGGGTTTCAGCGAGCATCAAGTCACTATGCTCCGAATCACGAACATGGTCCCGGCATCGTCCCACAGTATCCGAACAAGAATGTCTCGATGCTGAAGAGCTTTCCATGGACAGATGTTCTCAATCTGCTTGGTGAGAGTTGCGAAGAGATTATGCTGCATCTGCTGCTGGATTGTGGGCTATTTGTCTCCCTGAACTCGAATAGAGGCACTTACTATCAACTGAGTGGTAAGCTGCGAATTTACCCTCTTTTTTAATAATTTCTTCCCGTTTTTTTTTTTTTTTTCCCGGAGATTTGGACGCTAAACGTTTTAAATAGGGGTTCAGTTGGTAGAGCTAAATCTCCTTAGTCAGGAGATATCTGAGAAAAAGCCGGCTGACAAGGGGGGAAATGAGAGCGCTGCAAGTCACGTCCGACATGCATTGCATTCTCCTCGAAGTATCGTCTTCGTTAGGAGCAGGATCTTTTATGCCCGCCCCGCGTTAAATGCGAAGGGAGAAGCAAAGCTCGGTCTACAGCATATTCGTACGGTTCTTACAATCGCTACATAGCTGCAACTGTTTAGGCTGACGCAGAAAATATAGACGTTTTAAATCGATATCCCGACTGCAACGATTTAAAGCACACTGTACATATCATGAAATATATATTCCCGCGTCAGTTTGGATTGCACAACGTCTTCACGTCAGTCGTGGACTCCAAGCAAACTGCTCAGTCTTTCAAAGACTACACGCTGCGCGAAGAGGAAATGGCTATGAAAAAGAAAACATGCCCCGGCAAATTTTCCAACGAAAATTTGAATAAGCTGCCAAAGAGGCTGCGGGGCAACTTGGTTGGGTTGATACAGAAGTTACAGAAGAGACATCAGCGCTGCTCATACGTGGAGTTACTAAGGCATTACTGCCCTGTGGAAGTACGATCACACTCTATCCCTCGTCCCGATCTTATTTTGGCTTTTATTATTATTTGTTTATTTACTTTCTTTATAGTTGCTGACCGAATCCTTTAGAAGTCGCCGCCAACTGAGGTACAGCGGTCTGGGCCACCATTGACGGACTTCGCTACACCGATCGCATCTGTCTCTGCATTCTGCCGAGCAACTTTGCAAAACCTAATCCCCAACGACCTATTCGGGACTGGGGACGATGGGGCGCTGAATCGGGATATTGTCATGCGCCAGGTTGATGGTTTTATACAGCTTCGCAGGTTTGAGAGCATGTCTCTCCATGACGTCGCTCAGGGGTTGAAGGTGCGCTCCGATTCGCTTGCAATGGTTCTAGATTATCTCTGGTTTTGTAAAATGCAACGGATCTAACCTGGTAACATAGATAACATGTGTCGAGTGGCTCAAGCCACCACAGAGGACCGATAGCGCCGATAAGCTCTGCCTATCAGACAAGCAGAAGCGGCTTGAAATCTTCCTTGAATTCATCTATTACATCTTCGACTCGCTCCTCATTCCCCTGATCCGCTCGAATTTCTACGTCACCGAATCCAACGTCCACCGCAACCGCCTGTTTTACTTCCGCCACGATGTATGGAAGCGCCTCATCGAGCCGTCGGTCGCGCAGCTCAAATCTACGGTTTTTGAGGAAGTGAAGAAAGAAACAGCGGCCAGGATCCTGTCGAGGAGGACCCTGGGCTACGGCACCCTTCGAATGCTCCCCAAGCGCACCGGAGCTCGTCCGATCGTTAACCTGAGAAAGCGCGCCATCGTCAAGTCCAGGTGGAATGGAAGGATAGAGCTGGGGCACAGTGCCAACACGCTACTTGCACCTGTTTTCCAGGTGCTTAATTGTGAAAAGGCTTCGAAGTCGGGGTCTCTCGGTGCGTCGATGGATTCCGTGGGGGACATGTACGTTCGACTGAAGAGGTTCCGGGAAAGACTTGATCAGAGGGGAATCAGCAGGAAGGATCGGCTGTATTTTGTTAAACTTGACGTGCAGGCTTGCTTTGATACCATACCTCAGAAGCGACTGCTGCGTTTGGTTGACGGCTTGATCTCCGAGAATGAATACCGCGTGAGCAAGTACGCGGAGGTTGGGGCTCTATACCAGCCGGGTCTCCCGGGCCAGGCGAACGATGAGGGAGGACCAGCGAAACCCGTGAAAAAGTTTGTCTCCAGGGCCGCTCCGGCTGTGGACTTTAAGAGTGCATACGACTTCGTCGTGGAGCGAGCAAAGCAAAGTACGAAGAGAAACACGGTGTTTGTCGACACGGGGAACCAGAAACGGCACGAGGCCGACGACTTGCTGGCGCTGTTGGAGCAGCACGTGCGGAACAACCTGGTGAAGATCGGGAAGAAGTATTTTCGACAGAAGAACGGGATCCCACAGGGCTCGGTTGTGTCAAGCATCCTGTGCAATTTCTTCTACGGCGAGCACGAACGAGCGGAGCTTGGCTTCTTGGGCGGCGATGAAGAATCGCTCCTGCTGCGTCTGATCGACGACTACCTGCTTATCACCACGAAGGAGGACGCGGCGACGCGGTTTCTACGGGTGATGCTGGAAGGGGGCCAGGAGTATGGGATCTTGGTGACTCCCGGCAAGACGTTGGTCAACTTTGAAGTTGAGATGGGCGGTTACGACATCCGGCGGCTGGGCAGATTGTCGCAGGAACAATTTCCATACTGCGGGAACCTTATCGATACCAGGACGCTGGCGATCAGCAAAGATCGGACCCGCCGACAGGACGACGATCTCCACGTGTGCGACTCGCTCACGCTTGAGCTGAGGAAGACGCCCGGACAGGGGTTCTACCGCAAATCTCTGTCTATGTTTAAACTACAGGCGCACGCGATGTTCTTCGACGTGAAGCACAATTCCGCGAGCGTGGTGCTGGCGGGTGTATATCACGCGTTCCTCGACTGTGCGATGAGGATGTATGCGTATCTGCGGTCGCTCTCGCGGCGGCAGCGGAACAGCCGAGAGGTGAGGAGGTCCTCGATGGACGACATGCTCACCCGCACCATCGGGGGGCTCATCGACTACGCGGTGCGCCTGATCCGCTCCTGCACGAAGAGCTCCGGGGGTGACGACGGCGAGGGCAGGAGTGGCAGCACAGGTAATAATGCTATTATTACAAGGGTGCAGATCCAGTGGTTGGCGGTGCAGGCGTTCAGAGAGGTGCTGGGGAAGAAGCAGAGTCGGTCTGGGCGGACGATACAGTGGCTGGATAGCGTAGGGAGGGCGTCGAGGCCGACGGGGCACAGAGAAGCGGGACGGCTGTGGAGAGTGGTGAAGGATGCAAGGGGGGTTATGCAGAACTATCGGATTTAACCGCCAGAAAAACAATAAACGAACTAGTTACTCCGTACTCCGTACATCACTCCGTCACGCTCCGCAGATGAAACTTTTTTCGTGCTGAACGAGAGTTGTCTTTTTTTATTTTATTTTCTTTTCTTTGATTCAGTCTCGGAATGCCGGATATCCAACCTTTGCTCCACCGCTTCTCGAAAGGGCGTCGCCCTGCTTAAGATGACGATCGCAATCAGCTGCATGTTGTCCTCCGTACTCCGTGTGGATGTCAACTCTGTGTGGGGTTTTTTTTTTTTTTTTCGTGCGTGTGTTTCTCTCGGGGCGACGAAGCATCTCTCATCTTCCTGTTGTGCTGATGAAACAGCGCGGGATCCGGTGAAACTGCTTAGTTAATTTGCAGGGCTGGCAAAAAGGCGCGCCCGCCACGTTGCTGTGGCTGTTGGTCTTGGCGCGAATCACGAGCCACTGTAGGGCGAAAGTTGCGATGCGGTCATTTCGGGTGTTTAAAAAAAAAAAAAGAAAGGTTGTTCTTTTTCCTTTTCTCTTCTTTTTTGAGTTGGAACTCATCAATAAGAGGCACGGAATGGGGTGTACCCGGGAGTTCAGAGAGGGAGAGGGAGCTCCATGCTCAAAAATAACTCCCCTGCAACCTCCAACAGGAACACATGTTGCTCATTGCTTTTTATTGGTTGACTCTTTTTATTTTATTTTATTTTTATGCTTCTGTTTCTTCGAATGAAAAATGACAGATAAGAAACAATGGTGTATGGAGTAAAACTGAGAGTGTTTAATCTGCCTCATACCTAGAAGATGAGTAAACAAACAACTAGGTCATTCTTGGTTAGCATGTGGGCCCGACCAAGCCTGTTGGGGAAGTGGATCACAGAATTTGCAGCTGTGATTGGTCATGTGCGAGACTGCCTCTTCCCGTGCCAGAGGTCACAGTCCCCGCCGCCAGGACAAGCAAAGCAGGAAATAAACAGCCCGGCCAGCCGGCGGCGTGTTACGGTACAGGTGTGATACGGGGGGGAAGAAATTCCAGGGCGGCGAACTGGGGCTGACAGACGGGACTGGATTGACACTAAAATGACACGACGGACTGGAATGGGACGTGGAATGGGACTTGGAATGGGGACTTCGGACTGGGACTGGGAAGGCCGGACCTCAATTCCAACCTTCACTCGATCTCCTTCTCTCTTTCTCTCTCTCGATCTCTATCTATTCTCTCCCTCTCTCTCTCTCTCTCTCCGCCTTCACTTCTCCTGTCTCTGCTGCTCTCGTTTCTGATTGTCCTGTGTGCCCTGCTCGGTGCGCTCTGTCGCCACTCCAGAGTTACTATCTAGCTTAAACAATAAATCAACCTTGAACCTAATTCTTAAATTGCCTGATGTTCTAATCGCCGTGCTGTTTCTTCTCCATCTGACCTCTCATGTCGCTCGCTTGAATAAACTCCCCCAAGGTCCGGGGAGGGAAGATCTCCCATCGTTCGTTCCCCCAAAAAGGGAAAAGAAAAAGGAAAAAGAAAAATATATATACACACTGCACCCCTTAATCCAGCACATGCCCTGATCCTGTCATTCGTTTAACATCCTAACATCCCTCCACCCCCCAGTACAGAGTACAGGAGCCTGTATAATTTAATTTTCCGGTTCTTCTTCTTTTACAGAGGAGATTACTTATTCTAATACACCCTTCGTTCTTTTTATTTTCTGTCTTTTTGTTTCTCGTTTCTGACATGGTTTAACCGTGCTCGGCCCTTCAGCGTACCCTTGTGAAACAGAACGGCCGATCGCTTCGATTGGATCGTTGTTCCCCTTCTCCTTGTCTCCCTATCTCCTTGTCTCCCTGTCTCTGTTCTTTTTTTTTTTTTTTTTTTTTTTTTTTTTTTTTTTTCCCTTTCTCTCGGCCCAAGATGATAGATAATGTCGTGACCGCGATCTCTGTTGCCCCGGACTCCCCGCCCGATCTCACCGGCTCCAAATCCTCCAAGTCCTCCTCGTTCCACTCCTCCTCGCGCCGATCCATCCCCGATGGCATCCTCTCCGACATCTCAAACTTTGAAGACATTGGTCTCGATGAGGATCTCGATGTCCCTCGCATAGATCACACCCATCTGGGTAAGGATAGACTGGCCGCCCGGCCCTCCCTGCGGAGAGTGTCCAGTGGTGGGCATGCGACGATGCGAAATATCACCCCCCGGGCTCCCGTGCGAGAGCTCACCCTGCCGGAGAAGAAGAAGAACAACAATGACTATCCGCAGCTCAAGGCCCAGATCAACGGCGCCCTGAGCGCAATGCAGTCGCTGGCCCTGCCCCGCCGCGACGTCACCGGAAAAAGGGGCGGCGCGTCTGGTCCCTCGAATCAGTCGCTGCAGCCGCGCTCGCCGTCCTTGTCGAGGCCCAGAACCCGCTCGCCTTCGCCGAACAACAACAGCGTCGGCCCCTCTCGCGTCGTCCTCCCCGTCAGATCGCACAGCAGACCCCCTCCGACCCCGAACGGATCCCTGCGGTCCTCCTCCAAACCCCGGAAGAGCGTCCAGGAGCTGGAGGATGAGTATCATGACTCGGACGATGAGCTGCCAGAGGATGCGGCCTTGTGGAACGTGCCGATATCGCCGCGTCCGCCCCACGAACGCCCCCCGGAGAGCAACAGCAGGTCCAGCAGTCGGAGTCCCGGTCCCAGGCCGATTCCGCTGGAACATACCGTCTCGAGCCCGTCGGCCGTGTCTTTACCACCGTCTACGTCACCACCCCCCAGGCAGCAGCAGCAGCAGCAGAGGGGCCGCCACAGGCTGCCGAGGTCGAGCTCCATGGGTCACTTGCGTGGACAGGGCGGCCGGCTTCCACGGGCCAACACGTGGAATGTCGTTCTGTCAGATCTGTCCGAAGAAGCAAAGGTCCTGACGGAGGCTCTTGAATTCCATGCCGATGAAGCGGCTCGCGAACACGAGGAACGCATCCAGGGTGGCAAGTCGGCCAAATCGAGTTTTGAAAAGCCGAAGCGTGAATCGGGAGGCATGATCGAACTGCCACCGCTCCAGAGGCCGAACATCATGATCGACCCGCTTCCGATAAGTAAAGAGAAGGAAAAAGTGCTGTCGCGCACAAGACCCAGCTGGCTACCCCCGAAGGATCAAAAGGAAGAGAGGAGGCATTTGAAAGAATATAAGAAGATGATGGCCTTATCCCGTGAAGCGGGTAAGTGAGAAATCCTGCTATGCATAGCTATCCCTTTTTATTTTTATTTTTATTTTTATTTATTTTTAAAGTCCTCAAATTTGTTCTAACTTGATAGTATAGAGAAGCGGAAAGCGGCGCAAGCTGCCTCTGCGCAATGTAAAAGGGATGACACGCGAAAGATGCTGCAGCACATTTGGGATGAACACGTGTTTCCCAATTGGGATCGGGCTATCAAGGAGCCTCGCACGCGAGAACTCTGGTGGCGCGGGATCACACCACGATCGCGAGGAGCGGCCTGGCAGCGCGCCATCGGTAATGGTCTTGCATTGTCGGAGGAATCATTCAAAAAAGCACTTGAAAGGGCAAACCAGCTTCGGGCGAAGTGCGAAGAAGACACATCCGGCGTCCACAACAACATGCGTGGTCGGTTTCAGGCGATTCGATGCGACGCGGCCAAGGCGTTCCCAGAATTGAGAGTCTTTTCGAAAGAGGGGCCTCTGTACGATAGCCTGGTTCAAGTGCTCGATGCATATTCGATGTATCGTAGCGACGTCGGGTATCTCTATGGCATGCATGTATGTTGCATAACCCAGGGCCCCCCCCAAAAAAAAAAAAAAAAAAAAAAGAGCCAGCACGTTTCTCGTTCTAACAAGTTTTTCTAGACGGTCGCCGCTCTACTTCTGCTACAGCTTCATACCCCCGCTGCAGCCTTTCAAACTCTAGCCAATGCCCTCAATCGCCCTGTTCCTCTAGCTTTCTTGACCGCCGACCCTGGAGCCACTGCCCGCGCGTATTCACTTGCCTCTGCGACACTTCGTCTCAAATTCCCGCGCTTGTCAACCCACTTATGTGAAAACCTGTGTCTTACCGATCATCAGATCTGGGAGCCCATGTTCAGGACAATCTTTACTAACGGTCTTGATCTGGAACGGCTCAGCCGTGTCTGGGACTGCTGGGTATTCGAAGGAGATCGGGTCCTGTTTAGGGCCGGAGTCGCAGTGCTGGGCAGTCTGGAAGCGCAACTGATGAGCCTTGCACCTAGCGAGGAAGGCCAAGCAGCAGCAGCGGCGATTCTGGGATGGGGTTCCAAGAGCGTGGGCATAGGCCGAAGGAGGTCCGCCCCTGTATCGTCGACCATGCCCTTGGCGGCGGCGGCCATGACCGGGCAGAACGGGCAGTATTGGGCCGTTGAAGTTGTGGGAGATGAGGATGTGTTTATGAACATTGTTAAAGAGGCAGGGAGGTGAGCAATACACGCCATGGGGAAGTATATCGCTTTTATCCAACCAACCCCCTCGTTTGATCTGATAATAACATTCTTGTTTTAACATATACATGGTTCTTTATGCTGTTTCTTACAGCAGAACCAATATAATGACTCGTGCTGTTTTTGTCTTTTTTTCTTCTTCCTATTTTAGCATTCTTTTGATGTTAGATCTGGGCATGATGAACTCAACTACTTCTCACCGAGCACCAAGCCAAAATTACTCTCCTTTTTTCTGTCCCTTTTTTTGTGTATTGCACCTAATTCTCACTCTCTTTACGAATTATTATTTTTCTTTCCCCCTGTCTTCAGCTTTGAGACTCTGGTTTGTTTTTTTACAGTGTAAAGCTTGTATGTACTGTACATACTCTCACACATACACACACACACCCATACATACATACATACATACATAGACGCACATGCATCACTAGCACTACATGTGTACAAAACATTTCATATGTATGTGATATTGGGACAATGTATTCAGCTTGCTCTTTGTATATTCCTTACCTGCAGGGCGGGGAAGAAATAACCAGCATGCATCAAGTTCAGTGAGGCGTGTCGTGCTTAAAACCCTAAAGGAACAGCACGCCCTACCTCACGCCTTACATCAAAAAAGGACCATGGCTTCTTCCAATAAAACCAAATTCCTCATGGTCATTCGGGTGAATCTCCCATCAAATTGCTTGGGAAGTTCTCAGGAGGCCTGGGGCTTTTGCAGCTTTGCTTCTCTCAAAAGTCTTTTCCCATCGTCACACAGCGCCAATGAGTTTTCCCCTGTGACACCTGCTACCAAAATAAACTACAAGCTGCATTATCTCGACATTTCTAGACAAGGTCATGATCAACATGTATCTCTCTCTCTCTTTTTTTTTTTTTTTTTTTTGAAAAGCAGGAGGTTTTCCTCAGGAGATTCTGATGAAATATGCGCCAGATGATTTGATGTTAATTGGTAGGCATGTGACTTAACCACGTCCATACATACATACATACATACATAAATATACTCCGTATACCTCCCCCAAACAGGCTTCCAACCCTGGTAGAACATAAAGGTTGAAGTGGAAGCTCGACGACGCCCGAAACCTACCCGCATTGACACGAGCTTTTCTCTGCTCAACTGACCCCCGCGAATTTCTTCGCTCCCTGCTTGGAAGAAGGGAAAAAAAAAAAATTGTAAAATTGTGCACTTGATCATAGCTTCTAAAAGATGACATACAAGCTAGACTAGATGACCTGCTGTGAGACACTGCATAAACAGCAAAGACTACTTGGTAATGTTGGCAACATGAGCAAGAATCCCACACCCTCATGAAGGTTATAACATCCCCACTCACTGCATAAGCTTTTTTTCTTTTGTTTATTTGTTTTTTTTAAAAAGAAATGATAATATCAATGGGTCAGCAGGACAATCAGGAATTCCATTGATTAAAAAGATGATAATACTTCTGTATCAGCTGGACAATTGCGCACAGCTACAGAGCAAAAAAGAAAAATAAAAGGTATTGCTAGAAATGAATGAGGTGGAAAGAAAACCCCTGGTCAAATTAGAAGGTCAAATAAGCATAAACACATAACTTCCCTGCAAGAGAGGCAATAGAAATGAATTACACGCAAGAACCAGAGACTTTGAAAATTCATTAGGGAGCGAGGTGGAGAATAAGCATGAAAACATCAACTCTGCTCAAGGAAGAAAAGAAATAGAAGTAGTGTAGAAGGGGAGTATGAAACAAATAAAAAACACTCCAGAATAATTGGTATAAAACCGTAGAAAGCTTCATAAGCAGATGTGCATAGCTCAAAGGATTAATCTTCGTGGCATGATGCGGAAGATATTCCAGGAATAGCTATGCGATTTGTTGAAAATAAATGTCCCGACCTTCTCAGCTGATTCATCACAGAGATAACCGAGATAAATCCAGTAGGCATACAGAGAGATATCAATCGGTGGTCTATGCGCCTTGATGCGTCGTCATCTTACATAAACCTTTCAGATGTCGGGCGAGAGCTGGATGCAAGCATGCATACACCATGCCCTGTTCAGGCTCCTGCTCTGATCTCTGCTTGTGGAGTGCCCGGAGGTGACTGAGGTATTTGGCCCTGCGTCTGTTCCTGGAGCCGTTTGCGCTGGTTGAGAATTTCTCTTATATAAAATTCCACCAACATCGTCGCGTATGTTTGTAATTCGTCAGGGGAGATGGAGAGACGGAAGTCGTTGAGCAAGAGAAACTGGAGCTCAATGTGGTTGAGTTCGCGAAGTGGTATGCCACCAACCTATTTACAAAATAATCAGGGTCAGCAAATGCACAAACCGCGGGTTAAATAGCTAAGAGTTAAAGCTGGGCTAACCTTGGAGTATCTTGAATTGGTCCAAAACGCATCAGAAAAGTATTTGGTCGCGCACGTAATACCCGCTATAACGAGACGGTGGATATTGAGACTATCAACAACGAAATAATGCGAGAAATCTACTGCATCGGCGTCATCATTGTTGTGATCATGGGTATAATCAGGATTGTTGTTATCAACTTGCATGGAATCTGCGTTTGAAGTCGGTGGTCGCTGTGGATCTTGGATCATTGGAGATGGAGGTTCGCTGTGGGTAAGTGGAGCGTTGACACCGGAGGAAGGGGGCGTGATGAGGTGAGAGGAGCGCCCACCAGGAGTGATGGTGAGCGGGGGAGCTGGAGAGGTAGGCCGTTGACTATTTTTGCCATCGTGCTGTCGTTGAAGGTTCTGAAGGTGGCCCTTATTGACGATTTCGGCCATACGGTCAAAATAGACGAGTAGACAGAGGAAGATCTCATAGGACGACGGGCAGTACCGGTATATCCTTATGAGATAGTCATAGAGCCCTATGTTGGGGGTGTTTTTCCCATGGAAGGCCAGTACGCTTGCGGCCTGCGGACTGAGGCTAGCAACACGTTCCGGCGAAGGGATGTGACGGTGGATATGTTCGTGCTGAAGGTCGTTTGTGGCGGTGATCTTGTTTAGGAGACCTGCGATCATCTCGATCACATCAATGACTGGCATCGATCGAATATCGTACTGTCGACCAGCATTTTGAAAGGGACGAGTTGCCATCCCTTCGCGCGAAGACGACAGCATCTCCTCGCTGGCAAAGCGTTGGATGTGTTTGAGGTCGCGTACTTTGATGCGCTCAGGAGGGGTATCTGCGGAAGCACCGAGCGATCGGGACATCCGGTTGGCTGGGTGGGACACGGGAGATGAAGGGGACGATTGGGACGTTACGGCTGGTGCATCAGGCCGGTCTCCATGTCTCTCCTGTTGGGAATGGCTGGATTGGAAAGAGTGGTGTCGTTGGGAAGAAGGGCGCCTGCGGTCGGGCAGGCTCGGGGGGGCAAGGGACGAGCGGGACGCCATTGAGGACCGGGGCTCGTCTGGGGCTGACGAGGGACCAGGAGCACGCCGAGGAGGATTTGAACGAGGAGGATTCGACGAAGTTATTGAGGCCGAAGCAGCTCGGGCGCCGGCATCAGCTGAGCTCGAGGTGGCGGCATCAGGTTGCGGACTGGGACGGGCAGCATGTGAGGAGGAAGTGAAGGACTGGTGGGATGTCGCAGGAATCCGGTTTACTCCATCACTGAACATTGTGTACTGGGGAGATGGGATGGGATGTGACACGGTTCAACCGATGGGCAACGATCCCATATCAGAGCTGAGTGGTGAAGAGGTCTGTTTGACGGGCCAAGATGTGGTGGGGCGGTGGCAGAGAGCAAACAGGCTGGATAAATGCAACCACGGGAGAGAATGATAACAACTGAATTCTCCAGCTGCAAGATGTTCTGTAAGGATCAATGGAAAGAGAGATATGCTGGATCAACAGAAGATCAGAAAAGCTGTGAGAGAGAGCGTGAAAAAGCCCAACAAGGATGATGGCAGTCTGGTGAAGGGGTGCGGGTGGAAAGTTAAAGCCAGCGAGCTATGGAGTTTTCAAGGAACAGGTAGCGCCGATCTGTTGGATGCGCATCTGTGATTTCCACCTGACAGGATTGTTGCTTTTTCTGGCTGGGCCGGCACAGATCAGATCGAAGAGTAGGTGGCTGATGAGAGACAGGACAGGATCGTCGCGCTACCGATGCAAAGTGTTGAACAGGCAGATGGTGAAGGACGGAGTTGACCACTCTGCATTTATCGCCACTCCGCGCCAGCGCTGCAACATGTGGCAACCTTCAAGCAAGAAGGCAAAGCCTAATGAGAAAAGACAGTTTGCAAAAAAAAAAAAAAATAAATAAAAAAAAAGAAAAGAATTTAGAAAAGAAAAAGGTAGAGTAAAAGCAGCAAATGAAGCAAACAAGACAAATGGAATGAACTATGGGTGCTATTGTCATGAAATGAGGAGAAGGTGAAAAATTTGTTAAAAAAAAAAAAAAAAAGAAAAAAAGAAAAAAAAGTGAGTCCAGAACTGCAGCCAACACTCCTCTCGCTCGATCGCTCGGGTTTGGGCTCTGACCCACACGGGCCCCAAGAGGTGGACGGGGTTCATGTTATGTAGCTGACTCGAGCGCAGCCAGCAAGACTCGCCGACCCCTGTAGGAACGTGGGCTCTTGGACTCGATTCTCGAGCCCCGGAAGCGGACTGGCTTGACGGCGTGGCCGGCGCTCACCCCTGCAATTGGCTTTGGGGAATTCGCTCGCTCGCAGCCCTGGCATCGTGTTTGACCGCTCGCTCCGTGGTGTTTTGAGCCTCCAAAAGGTCGAGAGGTAGTCCGTATTCAACGTTGCTTCAGCCATTGCGGCCTTTTATCTTCCTGTCATCTTTCTACAGCCATTGCTGCATTTTATTTTCCTGTCATCTTTCTACGGCTGTGGAGAATATTCATGATGTCAGAAGTGCACTCGTTTTTGTTCCAGCAAGACTAAGTACAGAGCAGTCAGTTTATCGCATACATCGGAGATTTGGGTACTACTCGTCTCGCTGTCGGATGGATTCTACAAGCAGCTCGTCGGGAGAGACTGGCACCCCTTGAACCAGCATTTGATGAAAATCTGGAAAAAGGGCTTGGTGGCACATTCAAATCCAGCCAAACTGGCCAGGAAGCACCACGAGCCTCGAGGGCATTCATTTTTGCGTCTTGCAGTTAATTCGTTCTGCCACTAAAATGAGTTGGGTGACAGATATACATATATATATATATATATATACATACAATGCACCTTGGAATGGTTGCAGAAGCAAATGTAACACGCCGCAGTGGGAACCATGCTGCTCGTCTTGAGGAAAGGGTTGAGTTGGGAGATTACAATTTACACGTGGGAAGGCTTAAAGTTGTACATGGATTGTTTGTTCTCTACTCCGTAGTTGTAAGTAGAGTGTTGCTATCCCCCCCTGGACAGGAGTGAAAATTGGTACACGGTCCCCGAAAGATGAGTTAAATTCCTCAGGTCCATCGCCAAGTCGCCCCCTCCCTTGTGGAGAATCCCGCTTGAGGAGATGATATCTGGATATCTACTCTGTCATCCGTACAGGGTTTCAAAAAAAAAAAAAAGGATATGGAGAATCACGTCGATGAAGTGTATTGTCCAAGGTCAAGACAATGGCTGGAAGACCCCACAGAGGGAGACAGGTCATGATAATTTTGCCAATAGGATGAGAAACATGTTTCTCTCCCAGCAGGGGGTGGACCGTGAGCTCACGATCCACCTTACTCCGTACACACTGCCCTGAGAGGTATTTGCGGCGGTCAGCATCGATTGGAGGGCGTCGGCAAGAAGCGCTGTTCAGTAGCAACATAAGGGAGTAGGGCCTGGTAGCGAAGGGCTGGAACATTCTCTCTGTTTCGACATCGCTTTCTTTTTTTTCCTGTCGCTTTTTTCATCGTTAGCTGTCGCCCGTCTGGCAGCCCCTTTTAACAAGCGGCGTGCTTGGCAACCATTCCCCTCTGGGCCGGGCCTGAGCTAATCACTCGGACACGACGACGCAACCAAGAAAAGCGAACGGCGAAAAGCAGCCCGCGAGACCTCATCTGCCGCTCAACCCCGTCTCTCCTGCTGAAGAAGTGACCCCCGTCCGTCCTACATTCTTTTGCTTGTATCTTGCCGCCTGTGCTCTGCATCCTCCCTCTCTGGTTGCTGTTGGCTCCGTGGCAACTTAATTTTTCTCTCGACTTTCCCTTCTTCCCCCTCACTTTGTTACTCTCGTTCGACAATGTTACATTCCATCGTGTCTTGATTGAGCCCCGTTGCTGATTCCGCTCCTCGCCGTCTCTGCCGCTCTTCGCTCGCTTACCGCCTCGAAGACCCCCGCCCCAAAACAATTCTTATCGAGTCCTGATCTGAATCCCTTTGGGTTGCTTGCTTCTGAACCAGGCGTCCACGTTCACCTCGGATCTCCACGTGTGTGTTTGAGTTTGAATCCATCTCACGGAGGGGGGTTGTTCGATACAAGAGTCTTCCCAATCGAGTATTTTCGTGGTCTGGAATTTGTCATGAGAGGACCTCGAGGTGGCCTGGCCTCGAGGCCGATATTGTGTCTTCTTCTGGTTTTGTTTCTCACGAGTTTACTGGCTGGTCATGTCGCCGCACAGAGGGACGACCCTTCCGACCGACCGGATACAGACAGGCCTCAACCCACGAGAGAAGTCACCCAGACAAACTCGCCAACCAGACCGGACAGAACACAGACGCCGCCTCCATCCCCGCCACCTACTGACAGGGAGACCGCGACCGCTCGTACACCCACACCGCAACCGACCGAAACAGAGTCCCGAAACCTCCCTGGCCTTTCTACCGAATCTAGCACCCCTACAACCACGCAGGACAGCACATCATCGAGATCGAGATCTGGGCCGGCTTTCACTCTCCCATCACTTACGGGCGGGCCAACGATACCAACCCCGCAAATTCCACCCAAAGAGGGGGCACCGTACCTGCAGAAGTCCAACCTGCCTGAAGGCACGATCTTTATCGCGGTTGGCGCGGCTCTCGGACTTGTCGGTGTGATAGTGGTTGCATGGCGACTTCTTGTCGCCTGGTCCGTCAATCGATCCGTCCGACGTGCCACAAACAACTCACACCATTCCGACGCAACCGCCCTTTTACACGCCAGTAACAGGAAATCGGTATATCAGAGCTCTGCTGGGGCTCCGGCGTCAAGGGAGAAGATGAGCAAAGAGCGCCATTCTCGCGTCGGCCCCACCCATACCACGAACCAAAGCCTCTTCTTCTCCCCAACTGCTGGCGCGAGCATGCACACGGCAGGAAACAGAGGCTCTGGCTACCTGCCTGCTGGTTACTATGCTGCAAGCGGCGCCGCGCCTGGAGGAGGCTCTGGCTTGGCACATCTTAGCGGCTCGTCCATCGGCCTGTCGCCCTTGGGACCCCAGTCTCAAGGCTATTCACGTACAAGATCAGGGCCCAGTCCACCGGGATCGCCTGGCCTGCCCCCCGGCAGCCGTGGTCATGATCAGGCCCACCTATCAACGAGCTCGCTGAACCTGTCCGTTGCGCCGCAAGGTAGAGCACCGAGCGCTTATCTTGAAGATCTTTTCGAGAACCATCCTCCAGGACGGTGAAAATTGAAAAGCTAAGAAAGAAGCTTCGCGAGAGCCCTCGTTGATACAGCGGCATTTCCGATCTTGATCGAACCCTCCAACTTCTCATACCGCCTTTCCGAGCCCTCACCGTTCCTTTCCTTTCCTTTTTTTTTTTTTTTTTTTTTTTTTTTTGCGGCAGGAATAATTCTGATGTCGGTCATGTCTGGTTCTTGGCGTTATATATCCTTATCAGCGGAAAGATGTTTTGTCTCTTTTCTCGGCTCCTATTGACTTGCTGTCGTGCCATTTCCTCATTTTGTCCCTCTCGACATATCCACACTGGACAGGGAGATTCCCATGGGCCCAACTGCAATCCTAGGGGGTTCAACCCCATAACCTTCTTCCCTATTATTGTTGTCCTTTGAGTCAATAACCCTGCACTTGGACGACGATTCTACGAGCCGTGTTTTGTGGAGATTACGGGTGTTAATACGTCTCCCGAGACTCATTTATTTTTTGTCCCTGACGTTTAATCTCTCAATTTCGTAACGCAGAACGTTCTAGCGCCGCGCTCGGCTGATTGCAGACTCGCCCCTAATGACCGGTCTTAAACGAATAAAATAATTCCTCTTCAAACGCCGGTTTCCTTGCTACCAAATCCATCTTGTGCAATCCACCCCTGACCTTTCGTCTTTTCAGGAGCCTTGTACAATGTCAGTTTTCCTTTTTTCTTTTTTTTTTTTCTTTTGATTCCCCTGCCACCAAGCTTCTTTTCCATTGTACTGTGGAGGAGGCGATATCTCCATAGATATTTCTAATAATCTGAAAACGGTCCATAGTTAGGTTATCTCTTTTGATTTTGTATATATTGCGAATGCACATACATAGATATTGTTTTATTTGGTTTGATCCTTACTTTGATCTAAATGAAATGTCAAATTAAATAGTGGATTGTCCTACCACACACTCTGGTTTGTCTGACCGGAGCCTAAAATTATGCTCCTGTGAATATAGGCACGGATTAAAGTCTATCTGCATACACGAGGAACTGAAAATATTTATTTGAAAAGTGAACAAGATATACTCTGTACACTCAAGTGTTAAAAAAATATTATGTTTTGGGGAAAAACGAAGGCGGTGTCTAGATGGTTTACATAGAATTATGTGGAAGATATACCATCGTAGGAGGAATTCCCTAATAGGGCGCGTAAAGAGAAATGATTCAATGATGTATAGAGAGAGAAAATCCGGTATTTGGATTAATCTTCGTCTATTTTCGGCGTAAATTCTCCCAGGAGAATATCATCCGGTGACGGACCCCGAGTACTTCGGACTAAAATCGTGGAGAGTCAGCAACTATGCATGGTGCAAAAAAAGTTTGGCTGTCACAGATAATTCAGGATGATGCAAGTGTGAGAGAAAACTTCCTGCAAAAGGTACTCACCCCACTCTGTCTCGACTCGCAGGAAAATCCACATCCACCGTCTTGCTACTTCTAGAAACATAAGAGCAAAGACTCCGCTCTCCAAGTCGTGAATCCAGTTCAGTCTGACACTTAGGCGGGACATCCATGTGAAGCGGAGTATAAAATCGATTGCGATAGCTCCATAGTAGATTCCATCAGCGTGGAAGAAGCGGTGACGGCGGAGTCCAAAGGGGCGATCGAGGCCTGGCTCGAATTCATGGGTTTGGGACAGGGCGGAGGCGGAGCTGACGTGATGGTATGGATTGTGTCGGAATTGGGTGGTGATGTCGGAGAAGAGGCAAAGGTCCCAGTCCTTAGCCACGTCCCAGTAGAATGTGAAGGATGATTGTATTAGCGCGGATAAAACCCTATTTTCGTCGCATTTTTTACGATCAGCCGGAATTGCAATAAGAAAGGCATTGGACTAAACGTCAGAAAAACATACCATAGTTTATGCAAACCAGCCTCGCTCAGGCCTACCCTCGATGGATCATAACCCTGCTGCAGCGCGGTTAAGATAATGACGGGAAAGGCAGTGGAGTACTTCAACGCGTTAGCCAGATGTTGGCCTCCCCAACCATCGACATTTCTGTTCCCACGCCGCTGGACGCGTGAATATTCAATTAAACATTGTCGCAGACGGATAATACTCGGGATCGAGATGAGCAACGGAATGGCAAAGTTCCCACCACACGCACGATTGGGAACACCAGTGCTCGATACCCCTGAGGAAAAGAACATGCATTGGGTGACAAATAGGTCACCGAGGACTTTGGCATAACTCGTTAACACGTCAGCAAAAATTATGTCACCGAATTTTCCATCCTGCGCTTCTGCAAGTCCGCCGAAACCGACCCGTTTCAGGGTTACCAGCAAGCGATGACGTCCGGCACGCGAGAGGCGATGAAGTGGAAGAAAGAGTAAGATGGAGAAAATGAAGAGGTAGGACTGCGGGAGGACTTCCCAGGCGAGAACCAGCTCGGGGGAACGGTGGGTGATGGCCCAGAAAAGAAGAAGGGAAAAAGCGAGTGGGATGGAAAGGAGGGTAGCGAGATGGTACGTCGACTTGTAGACGGGAACGCTGCCAGCTGAAGATCGTGAGGGATAGCGAATTAAGGCGGGTACGTCCTATGCTTGTTAGCTGTTGACGGAGTGGTTTCGGTGTCGGCTTGCGAGGACCTTTGGGATCGGGAATGCATTGCACGTACAATCTTTACTGCGGATAAATAATGCAGATTTAAACCCCATCCCCAGACACCTGTGTGAGGAGTTAAAGCCATTAGCTTCATAGAGGTTCTCGGTCAAGGCGTCAAAAGCATGGGGAAGCTTCCTACCAGCAACCAAGATCACCGCAACGCGGTATGGGAGGGGAAGAACAAGGTTGAACCCTTCTGGCTTGGCCGCATGGTGGTCAGGGTCCATATTCCATCGCAAGCCCGAGAACCGACTCCTTGCCAAAGCTAGACAATAAACAAAAGTTGCCCTGGTTTGAAGCTCGTATGTGTTCTCCCGAATATTTACCAGGTACGGAGCGCCTAGCACCAAAGAAAGTTATTTGCTACAGTATCACGCTTGGCCGAACAAGCAGACCTCTGGATTACATAACCCGAAATGCCAAGAGGCCAATAAACCTTAATTACTATAATGGGTTATCTCACGTGACATGTTCGACGGCCGAGGTATCTTTCTGTCTTTGGGAAGGGCGGCTTCAGGTTGGAGTTTCGCTGGCGATGGCAATCTTCCTCTTGCATGCTTGATCTTCGCAGGACTGAGACCCCGTGAGAGGTGCTAGCAAAGGACAAAATGTCGTCCGATGACTCTCAGCATTCCTCCTCATCGCCTCCTAGCTCCAAACCTACCACTTCGCATTGGCCTACCTCCCATTTCTTCCCTTGGGCAACTTCCCCAGATATAATCCGAGCTCACGAAAAAGATGCCTATATCACCGGAACATTATCCACTCAAGTCCAATCGATTGTACGAACCCTTCGCGGCGCCAGATTTGCCCATGCACACACCGATGCTATCAAAAACCTAACAGACATCTTATACCTGTCCCTCACTACCCTCGTCGGGAATAGAACGCTGGGGGAGGAGTACTGTGACGTTGTACAGCTGGAGGATGACTCCCTACGGTTTCCGTCGCTGGCTCGACGGGCTGGTTATATTCTCAGCAGTATTCTCATGCCGTGGACACTGCAGCGAATTCTCCCCGCATTCAGACGTCGGTTGAGGGCAAAGCTGGAGCGGAGTATTGCGCGCAAACAGGCAAAGTCTGTATATTTCTCGAAAGAAGAACAGCAAAAGAAGAGACAAAACCTGGTCCTTAAATTTCAAACGTACATCCTTGAGCATTTGGATTCCCTAACGTCGCTTTCGCCCGTTTACGCCATCCATCTCGCGGCGTTCTATTTCACTGGTGCATACTATCACATTTCCAAGCGACTTTGGGGCTTACGATATGTGTTCTCAAAGCGGATAGAGGAGAGCGAAGAAAGAGTCGGATACGAGGTACTGGGGGTATTGATGGTCCTGCAGATCGTTGTACAGGGAATTGTACACGTGAAAGAGGTCGTTGAATCTATTCAGGAAGATACCCAGTCGAAGGACAAGCACGATTTCGGATCACACGGCCAGCCAGGAACAACTTTAAAAAGCATCTGTAACCCTCCGTCCATACCTTCTTTACCGCCGGACACACCCCGATACGACCTCTCATCGGATGCGGGCACAGCTCTGAGCTGGATACCGGCTGGGCAACAGCGTAAATGCACTTTATGCCTCGAGCCATTCAAAGACCCAAGCGTATCTACCTGCGGACATGTCTTCTGCTGGAGCTGTATCCGGGACTGGGTGCGTGAAAAGCCGGAATGTCCATTATGCAGACAAGAGGCCCTGGGATCTAAAATCCTGCCCTTGAGAGGCTGAGAGTCGTCGAACATGCGATGTATCAGAGTCGGGAATTAGGTTATTCATTTTGAACATGTATGATACCTCTTAGAGATATAATATCAGATAATGCAGAGATGTAAATGAAATTCCGAAGTGACTTGAAGGTCAATCAGTTACAAAGTACATATGTTGGTATACCAGGTTATCCCACGGTTTAGCACCGCCCAAACCAGGTAAAGCACTGTATCGCCACTTTCACAATTATAAAACCACTCTTCTTCCACCACTTGATCTTTCTCCTTCGTCATCCCTACGTTTCTTCTTGTTCTTTCCAGTTTTCTCTCGCTCATCTCTGCATCTCTCTCTTCTTGATTCCCCATTCTCAGTTTTACCTGGAACAGCTGTGCTGCAGCTGAATAATTCCAAGCCTTGACTATCAGACTCCTCTAGGAATCAAGGCAAGCAGTATGCTCAACTTTTATGTCTCATCAAGAGCAATAATGCATCCTCCCTTGTCACGACTCTCCAAGAAAATGCTCAAGCAAATACTGAAGAATGCTCGTGCATCAATCTCATTAACAAGGGGCTGCTTAGATTGATGATAGTCAGGGTGCCCTTCTCGAACTCCCACCCTGCTTCAGCCATCTTCCCCTCCATGGCTTGGTTCTTTGCCCATATCTTCATTTTCACCCCATGCGCTGTACATCCGGCTGCATCGGCCTTCTCGACGTCGAGCAACGATTCATGTAGGCGTAAGCGCACTTTGAGTGGATCAGACTGTCCCTTGACCTAGCCCTGAGAGTCCAAAAGGGATTTGAATTCCTTGAAATCGAACGCTTTGCATCTTCAGCCATGTCGCGGAGGAATTTAGTGACAATCTGGACGTTGATATGAGAGTGAGACATAGCGTGGAACTGAAGATTGTTTCAAGGTTGACGGAAAGCCTCCACGTGCAAAGGGGCTTGTCCTTTCTCCAACAGCCATCAAAGATTTCATCATCCCAATAATGAAGTGTCTTTCCATAACTTCATGGGAATGTCCTATTGCTGCTTCACAACCTCCAGCAGTCCAAACAAGTACCCATACAACCTTATCATACGGGCGAAGTTGCTGAGTGAAACCAGCACGTGAACAGTGACGCCAGACGAGCACAAAAGTACACAGCTTCACATAGCTGACCAGTTTCGATACCTATGAAGTTGTCACAGCACAGAACTAATTCAGCCAGCGGCGTGGCAACCTTGCCTGCAATCGACAATACCATGAGCGAATTCTCGAGCGTGCAGGACAAGCTATGACTCTTCCCTCTATGCTGGCTATCTCGAATAAAGGTAGACCACGGTGCGCTGATATTTGCGTAGACCAGAAAATCCTTCGCACCTTGATGCTGGTGCTCGTCATCGTCCTTTTTTGCCATGATTTCTGTCTTTCAATACTATCTGGCGAGTTTCCATATGTCTCAAGGCAGAGCCCCATCAAGCCGTCCTGAGCTAGGGCTTCCATGCTGCCAAGTTCCTTGGATCCATTGGCGTTATCTAGGACAATAGTCTCAAGAACAGAGGAGCTGCGATGAAGAGTGGCGTGGTCCGTAGCTAGTCAGCTATCAAGCTAGCTCCGTTTCCTCCAGAATGTTTCTCGGCGTGGTTAGGCGAAGCAAGGTGGTTAAGAGTATCTGGCGGATGTGTGGCTTAGGGCGCCATTCTGGTCATAAACAATTCGACCAGGAACGTAGAGGCTAATAAAAGTAATCTAGAAGGAAAAAAAGCAAGGGGCTGTGGAAAAAAACAAAGAGACAGGGTAATATATTCCTGTAGCTCTCCAACTGTGCTCTGGGTGTGTCGTGAGCCGTATGGGAGAAGAGCAACTGGATGAACAGGGGGGATTGGATATTTAAAATGTGGACCGGAACGGGGGATCTAATGCAGTCCTCTAGTGGAATAATGGGGAATGTCTCGTGTCCAGCAGCTTTCAAGTACAGGTGCAAAAAAAGTTTGGTGAGTGTGTCATGGTTATAAAAGCCAAATCCAACACGAGAGCAGCTGTGTTGAGGCTTAGTTGATGAAGGGTTCCCAGGATCGGCCATCTCCACATACTACATTCTTATCTTTGCAATGCTCTGAGCTCCAGGATTGGGCCCTTCAAGCTGAGTTGTGACACATGTACCACATGTCTGTCACATATGTCTTATAGATATTGTCATCTCCATAGGTCTTGTGTTCTGTGAAGACTGGGCCTAGTTTTCACACTGTCTGAGAGCGAGGATTCATAAAAGATGGAATGCCTTGCATGCAGTAGGATGATCTGTTGCGATAGAGCTCATCAAGGTTGTTGTTTAGCTCATTAACATCCAGCATTAACTCCTATGTGGAGTTTGCTCTTTTTCAAATATTTGTTTGGAACAGAGGTAGAGGGAAGGCTGAAAATCCATCAAGATGAAAATGCAGGAATATGAACGCCCATATATGGAAGCATGGACTTGCTGGGAAGCCTTTTGTTTTGATTAGCTAGCCTAAGACCGGTCGTTATCACATCACATCAAAAGTCGTTGAATGCAGAGTCTAGACTGCGACTGTTCTTCAAGAAGTAAATACCGCTGTCTACTAAGGGGGTGTGTACCCGATAAAGTGTGGCGGAGATGGCTTCTTCCCTTTCATTGTCTTTGACAGGGATACCATTTCTGAGGACTTGAAAGCCTCCAGCTCTCCGGGAATGAGAAGCAACATCCAGGGCATGGTACGGAGCAGTTGGATGAAGTTTGAAAAAGAATTGAAACTGACGGTCCATGAACTTCCATAAAGCAGTGGCGTACACTTAGGGTCACGTGGAAGTCATAAATATAAATCTCACGTGACCATCTCATTCAATGGACTCTCGTTCACGCCATATCAATTGCTTGGGAACGACCTTCCAGAGAGAATCGAGCTGACAATTCTTAGCGGCCTGGAGTCAACCACAAACCTTTGATGAGCAGGGGAGATCATCTTTACCATTCGTGTTGAATTAAATATATTATACATCATCTCTCAACATGGCGTCGCAACTACTCCCACTTGGTAAAATCTAGAATTCCATACTTTTCCAAATACTTTTGCGTGATCGCTAACATAGAACTGATGAATAAGAATTAATTGATAAATGCGTTGGATCCAAGATCTGGGTTGTTATGAAGGGAGATAGAGGTGCGGTTTGTCTATTTTTGGCCTCTTCCACAAAGCTCTCACTCGGATGTGCCAGGAAGGAATGCTTTTACTGACTTGCGTTCGACGCTGTAGAGTTCAGCGGAACTTTGCTTGGATTCGATGATTACGTTAGTATGTATTTCCTTTTATCCTCCTGAAAGTTCTGATATGAAATGGGCAGACTAATAGCTACTCATAGATATGGTTCTGGAGGACGTTACAGAATTGTATGGACACATTTTCACATGTCCTGCTGCAGCAAGAAAATCGCCTTGCTGACAATATCCTAGTGACTATACAGCAGCTCAAACTAAGCTTCCTAAGATCTTGCTAAATGGAAATAATGTTTGCATGGTGCGTTTAGCTCAACCATTCTCTTCTCGTCACACATGAGGCTGACGTGTTGATATCAAGTTAATTCCCGGCGGTGAGGGTCCAGTCGGCTCTGCAAGCTAGACCAGGGCTGGCGCAGTTTGGATGGAGTCGGTTTTCCTTCATGTCTAGACTCTGGAGTTTTGGGGTATTATTGCATCATTCTACGAGATATATGAGCATTCTTAAGTCCATTATACTACATGGAGCATCATTTCCGTACGAAGTAAATCAAAACAAACGGGTATTACATACTCTTTCCACGGGGTTACGCCAATCGAGCGGCATTCAATGATCAACCTACAAGCTATATCTCAGATATCTCAAAAGGTTCACCCAGGAGTAGGCACAATCTACGTTACAGGAAACACAGACCGCCAAGCACGCAAAGGTGAGGCTGGGTCTCTCTCCCGCCGCCTTTGGTTCAATTTTTCTGTTTTCCCTTTGTCCAAGGATCCGCTGGGCGTTAACGTTGGAAAGTTGCTTGTTGTCTCTCAAAATATCACGGCTATGACCTATTACTACAGTGGAATGAGGCTTTTACCGGTAGAGAGTACCGTCACGATATATATCTCTGCAAAGCATCTTCCTGTTTTAAGTAATAGTAGATAGCATCGAGCACTAGTAACAGTTGTAAGAGAAAACGACAAAAGTAAGGAGGACGGAGTACGCAGAACAGATTTATTTTCACCCTAGATGTTATCAAATGATTTCGACTACGACACCATCTGGTAGCCAAGGTTACAAGAAAGCTGGTTTTGAGTTTCTGAAGAATGAATTTGGAGGAGATGAAAATTTTTACCCTCTCGATTGTCGCGGCGTAATATCCCCGCACTAAAGCGAAATTGGGGGTTTGAGGCTGAATCACAGAAGGACGCGGGGATGCGCGGATGATGCAATGATTAATCGCGTGGCCTTCACCGCCAACGATCTGGTTTGAATGATTTTCCAGGAGCGGGTTTATGCAAACCTGGAAACAATCAAAAAAACAGTCGAGCTCGAAACACTCGTGCTGCAGGAGTGTGGCGACCCAGGCAGGATCCTATCGCTTGATAGCGCGCTTCTCAAAGCTAACGACGGACCGAAGGATGTCCTACGTGCTTGGCTTGTACTCTCGAGTCTGTCCGCAACACACGAGCTACACGAGGCCGGGGCGGCGGAGTTTGTACGCAACGTGAGCACGTTGTGCGCATTTGACACCGGAGAAAGCGCCGATTTGCCAATGTTTGGGATACGTTAATAGTGGGCCGACAGGATGACCATCTCGGATCATGGGCAACCCCTGGTGTTGCCAGCTGGATTCTCTTTTTTTTAACCTTGACTGGATGGAGGCCAACCGGAATGTAACTTCATAGCATTCACGTTGCTCGGAACCCTGCTGTTTGTGTCTTGGGATCAAGCAATATGAAAGATTTCTTTTTTAACCCCCAGATTTCATTTCTTAGCATCTCCCGGCTTCTCGATTAAATAGCCCACGGGCTACATAACCTTCAACTTTTTGATCCTAGACCCTCAGCGATGAGTTGACCAAGGATCATTCTCCACTACCCCCGCTTTGGAACCTTGGTTCCCTCTTGGTCTCATTACTGGGAACTCGGGCAGCCATTCTATTATTGTGCAGCGTGCTCTTGGTTGAATACGCACACTTTTGTCGAATGTGCCTGCGATGAACGGTGCAGCAGCGCCCAACTACCGACAAAAGTCACCCTCACACCTCCAGATTAAATCATCGGAGCCCATGTCACAGCCATCCCTGTGATAATGGTCGCATCGCATTCCGGGAATGCTCGAAAACCAGCGAGGTCTTTCCCCCGGACTGTCCATCCAACCCCTTCTTTTCCAGAGGTATCGCTCGACTATGACGATGTTTCACCCAAAAAGAATGCCTGGCAACGGCTCTTGGACAGTTTCAAGCGAAATCCGCACGCGCAGGTTTCCAAGCTTGGGCAGATAGACACGAATGGAAAGCTGTTCGACCTCGAAGAGGCTGTCGCGAATATAGCTTTGTCTCCCCTGAAGAGGAAACTCAAGGGCCGGCACTTGCAGATGATTGCTATTGGAGGTTCTGTAGGTATGGACTTTTTTTCTATGTGAACAAAAGATTGATGGGAGTTCCTTGCTTCCGGACCTAAACGGAATATTAAGTTATGGATCCCGCATTTAGGCACTGGACTTTTCGTAAGTTCTGGGAGGTCACTGGCTATCGGTGGGCCTGCCTCTCTCGTCATCGCGTTCAGTCTCGTCGGCATCATGGTCTACTCAACCATCCACGCTCTAGGCGAAATGGCCGTTTTGTTTCCCGTTGCTGGCTCGTTCTCTTCCTTCTCCACTCGTTTTTTAGATCCCGCATGGGGATTCGCTATGGGATGGAACTATGCCTTGCAGTGGCTGGTTGTTTTGCCTTTAGAGATTGTCGCGGCCTCTTTGACGGTATCATACTGGCCATCTCATATTTCCCCCGCCGCCTGGGTTGCCATTTTTTACACTATGGTCATTACAATCAACTTGTTTGGAGTCCAAGGCTATGGTGAAGCGGAATTCATATTTTCTATAATAAAAGTCGTTGCTATCGTTGGATTTATGTATGTCACCGTGTCTTTCTCTGGTATGTCCGTTGAAAATATTTCTGACGCCTTCTAGTATACTAGGAATCGTCATTAATATTGGTGGTGGTGACAATGGGTCATATATCGGATTTCGATACTGGCGGGACCCCGGGGCGTTTAATCACGGATTCAAAGGCCTCTGCAGTTGCTTCGTGAACGCAGCATTTGCGTTTACCGGGACCGAGCTTGTTGGTCTAGCTGCCGCTGAAGCATCCAACCCGGTCAAAGCGCTCCCAAGTGCAGTCAGACAGGTATTTTGGAGAATCACTTTATTCTACATCGTGGCGTTGATAATTGTTGGGCTTTTGGTCCCATACACCGAAGCGCGTTTACTCAACCCCGTTTCGCAGGCGGATACCAAAGCTTCACCATTTGTGATTGCCATCAGGGATGCAGGAATTCAAGGATTAGATTCGGTGATGAACGTGGTTATCATGCTTGCTGTCCTTTCGGTGGGGAACTCTGCGATATATGGCTCCTCGCGGACTCTAGCAGCTTTGGCCGAACAGCATCAAGCACCTCGCTTCCTCGCCTACATCGACCGTAGAGGGCGCCCTCTATTCGCGATTATTGTCGCATCCGCGATCGGTCTCCTCAGTTTCCTCGCTGCGTCCTCGAAGCAAGAAGAAGTATTCATCTGGATGATGGCTATCTCAGGGTTATCATCCATCCTCAACTGGGCTTCCATTTGCCTTGCGCATATTCGATTCCGACGCGGCTGGGCCTTGCAAGGTCACAGTCTTGACGAACTAGCTTTCACATCCCAACCTGGGGTCGTCGGTTCCTGGATCGGATTTATATTCAACATACTTGTGCTCATGGCTCAGTTCTGGGTTGGGGTTGCACCTATAATTCAAGAAATGGACGGAGACCCTACTGTGGCTGGTGTTAAGAATTGGTTCTCCGTCTACCTTGCGGCTCCGATCGTTATCCTGTTCTACGTTCCGTATAAAATTCGGTTTAAAACAAAGATCGTCCGCGCGAAGGACATGGACCTCAAGACTGGTAGGCGGGATCTACATCTGGCGCACTTAATTGCTGAGGAAAGGGCGGAGAGGGCGGAATGGCCGCTGTGGAAGAAGGTGTATCGATTCTTCTGCTGAGTTGTGTATACGGAGTACTGGACGACGTGGCGCCTGGAGCAGAAATTCGTGAAGGCTTAGCAGGAAGCACTATGTTTCCTTTTTTTGCTTTTTTCTTTTTCTTTTTTCCGGCGCAGACAATAATGATAATGTTGTATCTATGTATATACCCCTGGTGATATTGTTTGTCTGTTTAAAAGCCTCTCTCGTCCGTTGGCGTGGTCTCCCCCTCGTGGCAGGCGTGTGGAGGCGGAAAGCTGGTTGATCCGGGCGGCGGCTGCGGCTGAAACCCAACCAACGGGCGGGTAGATTATTATGTAATATTACAATTACCTGGCTGCTCATTTCAGCCCCAGCCTTATTCCAGCTCTGTTGTCCTCTATGCTCCGTACCAGATACCTCAAGAGAAACTGGAATTCCCTGTTAAGTCAGGTACCTGATACCTTCACCTGCGTTCGATCCGGTACAAGCCACCTCGCCACGTGACTTGGCTGCTGACGGGCGCAGCTGCGGATGCGCAATTCAGTCCAACACCGTTCAACGTCCAACGAAAGCGAGGTCAGGGATCCATCACTTCCCCTGGTCGTCTGCTTCTTCCTTCTCTCTGGGTTTTATCTTGACATCTGCATTCCGTCTTCTTCTCTCCCCCTTCACCTCTGCGTTAACTGCGTTCTTCTCGTTCTCCACCCAATCATCCTCTGAGAGGCTGCTTGTGTCAGAATCAAACTTAACTTTCGTTCCTGAGCCGCCCAGTCCAAGCTCTCTTTCAGAGACAGCACTTTGCGCCTTTTCCTCGTCCTCCGAGCCTCCATAACGTGCCCATTAAATCTCCTTGTCTCGAAGACACCCAACGATCTACGCTTCCAGTTCCGTCTCCGCTATCGTATCGAAGCCTTGTCGCCTTCCCTTTTCTTTTTCCGAGTTTGAACCCTTACACGACCTTCACCCTCCTTCACAATGCCAGGTTTCGCGGATTGTTTTTGGTCCCCTGATTATGCCAGCGGGCTTGGCGTACTCTTCACCAAACTGCAGCAGGGCATAGTAGAGAACCAGCAAATCCTTGCTATTGCTCGTATGCGCGCAGATGCAGAACAATTATACAGTGCAAGACTGGGGGATATCGCGCCATCAATCGATCGGATGTCAAACGGTTTTGCACGGGACGATGGTGCCAGCGTACGAAAAGTAAGTGGGCTAGCCCAACTGTCAAAGAAACCACGGGTGCATTGGGGATTTATCTCCGATCCTTTCTGACTTTGCTGACTTTTCTGTGGTCTAGGCGTACGAAGGAGTTCGAAGTGAGATGATAGAAGCCACAAAGAACCATCAGAAGATTGCCTCCAATATTCGCGATCTCGTTGTAACCCCCTTCGGTCGTTGGGCAGCACAGCACGAAGCGCGGATTTTGAATAGCCAGGAGGAGCTCCAGACGAGAGTCAAAGAGCATTCAAAACAAGCGGAACTAACGAAGAAGTTACGGAGCCAGTATTTCAACAAATGTCGATTGGTGGAAGATTTGGAGGAAGAGAACAAGCTTGCCTTTCAGAGCCCGGACAGAGAAACGGGCAGTCCAAAACAGGCACCTCCGACGATTGTTTTGCCCGATGGTGACGAGGAACCCGAGCCGATTGAGCTGGGTGACCAAGTTTACCTACCCGACCAGCTAAAGAAACTCTTAACTCACATGCTTGAGACAGTCAAAATTGGAGAGGCTAAGGTGCCAATTTTGGGCACCTATTTGAACACTTCTACTGGCGCAGATATCGTGGAATATATCCAAAAACATTTAAACGCGTCCAGCATCAGCTATGCCGAGCGGATTGGCCAGGATATGGTGGACAATGGCTTCTTGAGACTGGTTGGAAACGTCGGCAGCACCTTCGCTAATAGCTCTAGAATGAACTATCAATGGCGCTCTAAAGCTTTCCAAATAACCGGCATTCCTGAGAAAAAGAAACCGCTATTGCGAGTTTCGTCACTAGCGTCCGGTAGCGACGACAATGCGGACTCACCCACCGTTGCAGAGATTTTATCTGGATGGAATCCACTCAATAACCCTTATCCAAACGAGACACCTGCGGAGAAACTTCGACGTGAGGCCCGCGAGACTGATGAACGCTATAAAGCTGCCGTGAAGAAACTAGACCGCATGCGATGTGCCATGGAAGAAGAGATTATCGACTACCTAAAATTCATGGAGCGATGCGAATTGGATCGTCTAAAAGCGATTAAAGCTGTCATCCTCGACTTCTCAGGCGCCATAAGCAATGTGATTCCATCTTTACGCAGCACGGTCGACCAAATGATGCTTTACCAAGAGACCATCCAACCGCTCGGGGATCTCAGGTACCTATTGGAGAATTATCGGACCGGAGCCTTTGTACCTCGTGTTCAGCCGTATGAGAATTACTATGGCTCTGTTGACGGTCTGTTAATCCCATTGGTACTCATTATATTGTTTGCGGCTGCCATACTGACAGCTGGATGATAGATCAAACCTTTGGCGTCGATCTGGAAGCTAGGGCTAGGGCGGACCGCAAAAGAGTTCCTATCATCGTCACCAGCATTTTAACGTACCTTGATAATCGTAAGTTTCATCGCATGTTGACCCTTTCTAGGTATGTGCAACCTAACATGATGCGTAGGGTATCCCGATCTCGAAGGCGACGAAGCTCGCCGTGCAATATGGCTTCATGAAGTACCGCTCGCAACGACACATCATCTCCGCAATGTTTTAAACAACGGTCAGCCAGTTATGCCAGAAACCTTAGATCGATACGAGATTCCTGTTGTTGCGAGTGTGCTGAAGTTATATCTGCTTGAACTACCAGGTATGTGCTTGACTATTTTTCGGTTGTAAATCCCCCTTTCTTCATATTTTTTGAGACTAAAATCAGTAGATTCCCTTGTGTCTTCCCAGGTATATGAGATCGTGAGAACCATTTACACCACCACGAGCGACGCATCCGAGGAAGGTCGCGTGAAAGTATTACAAAACACCCTGGGCCAGCTCCGTCTTAACAACATCGCAACCCTGGATGCCGTGATCACTCATTTTACGCGGCTAATCGACCTAACGTCGGCAGACGATGCATACGTGACCGCTCTAGCACAAAACCTCGCCCCATGCATCCTCAGACCACGTGTCGAAAGTAACCTTACAATGGATGAACGGCATAATTACCGCCTTCTCCGGGACCTCTTTGATCATAAGGAGGAGATATTTGGAGAGCTGAAACGACAGGCTAGTTCCCTTGGTAGTTTGTCGTCGGGGTCTTCTCGACCGCGCGCTATAAGCACGGACGAGAGCAATCGACGTGCAAATATGGAGGCGAGGAACAAGGCGATTGCTGATAGAAGCCGAGCAAATAGTCCCGCTCCTGGGTACCGTCATCGACGCGATCGATCGATTGGCGGATCGGAATCCACTCGCTTCCCGATTAATGTCGGTAGCCCAACAACGGCAGAGAGACGGGTTGGTCGACAGAGTCTAGAGGTCCCCGGATCCGTAGGCTCCCCTACCACAGTCGACTATCAACGTAAAGCGGAACCTTCGGGAAACAATGCAGCGACAAACGGTAACGGTGATTCTTCGGCTGCTCAAGATGACGCTACCCCGTCGACGCCAGTCGCTGTTGTGGGCAAGAGTAATTCTCTTTCCCGCTCCGGCGGCAGATATTCTCGTATTACTGGATTGAATAGGGATAGCGTTGGTAATGTTGTTCCAGAGAGCGCTGGAGGTGACGCTCAGGGAGAGGGAGCAGAGCAAGCTCCGCCCAGACCAGTAGGAGTGACACTGGAGGACAAACCAATGGATGACTGATTTTAGAAGAGCTTCTAGAGATGTGATACTTTGTTCAAGGGGTGATATCCATTATGCGAAAACAAATTTATAATTCTGTTTTATATAAGTACAGAGTATTGAGCGGCTATTCCTGAATATTTTCTTTTTTTTCCTTTTCATATGCTCTGATCTTGTCTTGTTTCTTATCTGGTTTGCTGCTTTTTCCTATGGTTCCATGCATGCCCTGTCTTCCCTATGTAAATACATATGCCTATGTAAACCTCATGTTTTATGTGTCTTGGAGTCCATGAATTCTCGGTTGTTTGACTGCTGCGCTCGGAATATGTAACAAAGCCTTGCATACACACAATCTCTAAATATAATAAACCCTGTTAGCCCCTTTAGCTGAAAAACTGGTGAAGAATCGAGCCAGGGTGAAATTAGATGTATCTTTTAGCTGTAACTCCTCCAGCTTGTAACTAGCAACCCACACCTCTCAGGCTGTGGTAGGAATCACTCATTTGCTCATGTATTCGTCTGAAATATCTTGTAGTGTATTGGATAAGGAACTTCCAATGCATATTGCTTCCTTTGATAATCTTTTTATCGGTAGCCTCTACTCCATACCCGGTGTAACGATGTAGGACACAGTTTATAGAAGCACCTGAATGCCCTAGAAATGCACAAACCATTCCCCACTACCTGCTCCAACATACAAATATACCCATGCCTTGCTAACAATGCAATGACATTAAACAAACAAACGAACAACATTAGCAATAAAGACACAGCAAGCACAAACTCTACTCTCGCAATAGGGCTCTCAAAATGCCCTCACCAGGTCCTGTAATCTGGGCTTCAATCTCTGCTTCACCAACATAGCAAACCAGGCCACTTGCATCAACCCCCATTTTGGATGGAGAACCAGTGATACCTCGTCCGGTCCTTGTAGGGGTGCGCAACATCACCGATCCGCTAGCCATGGCGGCACCCCCTCGGCCACCACGTGTTTGAGCTTCGCCAACTAAGCCCATGGTCTCTAAGCTACCGATAATGTCCTTGAACTCGGTGATTGATAGGGGCTGGAGGACATTGTCTCTTCGACAGAGGGAGGAGTAAGTATCAAATAGCTCCTTTACGGTTGGGGCAGTGGAGCGAGGCGACTTGGTTGGGGTATTGGAACCATTGAACGTTGCTCGTCGTTTTCGCCCAGCCGAGATTAGGGCGCAAAGTGTTGCTTTCTGGTGTAGATTCAGCCCCTGTAGACGTTCTGTAGTCCCATGCCCAAAGGCGGCAGATGTGACACGAGCAACATGGGCCACAGTGGCCCGAGGAGCGGTGGCAGCTGTATAGCGAGACACAGGCTCTGGAGTGTCTGGTGGCGACAAGGGTGATGCGAGATTCATATTCTCCAGCAATGGAGGTTTGGAGGAAGTGGCTTGTACACCATCAAACTTTTGCTTAGGCTCCCGCTCAATCAATTCGATTGTGCGTCGAACTAGATCAAAGGCCTTGCGAAGGTCGCCTGACTGTGATGCGACCTTTCGCGCGCAGAGCTGGATGGCCGTAGGGTGGAGGAAAGGGACAAATCCTTTGGCAACGGCTGCATCGTCTAATAAAAGGGACTGAAGACGAGTCGTGATTACGTTCGTTATCTGTGCTGGGGTGTATGGTAGGAACGGAAGCAATTGTGGCTTCAAGTTTTTCGCTTTTAGCCTAGGCAAAAATCGATCCGTGAGGTCAAGAGCGTTGGCTATTCCGATTAAAACGAGGCGAGAATTCGTCTGCAGAGACCATTCGAAAAAGTTGTAGAGAATCTCTTGATCACCTGTCAATAGGTGGTCGATTTCGTCCAAAGCAACGAGGAAAATGTCACTGCAAGATTTCTTCTTCGGGAAGAACATGCCCCGGAGCCGTTCAGCTTCACTCTTTTTAAATACTTGAGATTCATCACAAAGGTCTTCAACTAATTTCCGGTAGATGTCGCGGGCGCTCGTCATACTGGCACAATTTACGTACGCGGCTTTAGCTGTGATTCTGGGTTGTAATTCGCGACAAACTTCTTCGACCAAAGCGCTTTTGCCGGTGCCTGGTGGTCCACTGACGTACATGCACCCGCCGCGCTTCGAAGAGACTGCATTCTGGATGAATCGCGTCAATTCATCTCTTTCAGCTTGACGACCGACTAAGCGACCGGGGTTTGCACTCCGCACAAAGAGCTGTCTGGCGTCGGTGTAGACAGTTCTAGCTGAGACTGACGGAATGGGTCTGGGTGTCCGAGGAGTCACTGGCTTTATGGCAACCTGTACACGGTGTTTAGGCGTGACGGGGGGAACCGTAGATAATGCATCTCTGAATCTCCTGGACTGAGGAGTTGCGAATTGGCTCGGGTCCGCGTTTTCATCTGTCCCAAGTCAGCTCCTTGATATTGGGGAATTGTCAACTCGGAACAATCTCTACTGACCTGTTACCAGTTCCTTGGTCTTTTTGGCCTGACCTGACTTGGGAAGGGGCTTGCTAGAAGCTGTACAGTTTGGTTGTTCAGAATTTTTTGGGCGCTTGGCCTGTGGTTCGTCTTGCGGACTGCATGTTTGCAGGCGTTTTGACCTGCGCTGGCGTGTTGGCAGGCTAAAGGGATCATCACTCTCGCAGTCATGGTGTATCTCGGGCTCGTGCTGAGCAAACCGTCGCTTCCTGGGAGAGCGGAGTGTCGTGCCTTGGAGGATTAATCATCAGTAAAGTGGTCTGGCAGGCACCGACGCGACGACGAGGGTTGAAATTTGAAGGAAGAATGACAGAAAGGAGACGGGAGGAGTGTAATTACCATGAGGATCAGCAGCACTGCGCTGACGCTTGCCGAGGACTGATGGGGCCATTGTTGTGAATGTATGGAGGGCGAGTGCGTGGTCGAAGGTGATGCTTTCTGGATTGCCAAAACAGCGAGAGCAGCGGGTGAGGCGGAGGAAGTACCTGGGCAGGTACCTTTTTGAGGGTCGAAAGTACCTTCCGTCGCGTCGCCCTTTAGCGCGTCGCGAAACTCATTAAAACAGCAAGAACGCGACTTTCGTGAATGGCCGTGATTTGGGAAGGTGAGCCGGACAATAGCCTTGGCAGGGGCCACCACTCCGCTCCAACACATGGCGCTACCGGCCATTGGTATTCCAGGAATTCCAGGTATTCCAGGTATTCCAGGTCTTAATACCAATTTTCGGGTGAGGTTTAGAGCTTATTCCTGTAGTGTACCAGAGTACGGAGCCAACTACTCCTTACCTTCTCTCGGATGAAAGAGACTAGCCGCTGGATATTCATCCTTCAAAAATGCGAGTTTTCAGTGATGTGTGAAGCCTTCTCTTGTACGGAGTAATGGGGGTAACTTCTATTACGGAGAACGAAAAAGGTAAATAGTGCAGGATAGTTGCATAAAATTTGTGCATCAAACTGCATTTGTGGTTTATATCCCGTACCGTACAAGCCCTAAACCCTGGGATTGCCTTCTGTTACACTCCCCGGTGCATTCTCCTGACTGGGCAGCGGCCCAAGGTTCCAAGTGATCTGGACGGAATAACATATTTACCGAGAGCTCTGCACGTGCTTTGACGTATTGTGTCATTCTTGTCCGCCTTGCTTATCAGCGACTATCACACTGACTGCCTGACTCTCATTGTTTGCCTCGCGCCATCTGCCTAAATCCATCCTCCATTCGAATCTCTTTAATTTCAGACAGTTTCCCGACCATGATCTCTGCATTTCGAGAGTTGTCGGTAAACTAAATGTTGATCTCACCCTTTTCTTTTATGTGACTTTCTCCTTCGGAGCTTACTCCAAATAACTGCCGGGTTAGCTGTATCTTCCCGGCAGTGCTTTAGCTCACCTATCTATCTCCCCTAGCCGCGAACCTCCCCTTCTTGTAATACGTTGACTCTCTCTACGAAATAGCAGCCATGGAGGACGCCGCTCTAGCCCAGTTCACGGAGGTTACGGGTTCTCGCCCGGAAACCGCGCTGCATTATCTGCAGTTGACAGACTACAACCTGCAGACGGCTATGCAGCTCTACTTTGAAAATGGAGCCGTTGATTTTCAGCCTGAACCGCAAACTGAATCCGCTCAACGATCCCCCAGTCGCCCGCGAGCCTCGGCTGGATACGAAGACGAGCACGGCGTCGTTCATATCGACTCCGACGATGAAGGTGCTAGTATACCTGTTGGTACCTCGAACCAGCAAGCGTCCACACGTAGTGGCCCAACTTTCGAAGACGATCTGGCGCTGGCGCGTCGTTTGCAAGAAGAACTATACGCTGGTGGAGAATCCACGGAGACTGTTCGGGCCCCCATTTCTAGAAGAACGGAAACCCTCGTAGGACCAGACGCCGATTTCGATGATCCACACTCAGGATTACTGCAGGAGGTTCGAGCTAGACAGCGGGCCCGGGCGGGTATGTATCGAGTTCGACCCCGCCGTTGAGCTATCAAACGGGAGAATTAACGACTTGCTTTGATAGGACGCCCTGGCATTTTTAATCAGAGAGATGTTACCTCGTCGATCTGGAATGACGAAGACCCAGAGTCACACAGAGCAACGCTCTCTCGGGCTACAGGTGGAGCGTCCGAATCATCGTCTAAGTCTAGTATGCTGGCCGAGATGTATAGACCCCCATTCGAGATTATGTCAAGGCTACCCTGGGAAGCTGCACGCAGTGAAGGTCGGGAAACAAAGAAATGGCTGCTGGTTAACGTCCAGGACCCATCCATTTTTGACTGCCAGTTGTTAAACAGGGACATTTGGAAAAACCCCTCGATTGTGGATACGGTGAAAGAGAATTTCATCTTCTTACAGTTTACCAAAGACGACGAACGCGGGGCTCAATACCTCCAGTATTACTTCCCTGCACACGACGTGCAAGACAATTACCCGCACATCGCCATTGTCGATCCGCGAACCGGAGAACAAGTGAAAATATGGTCTGGCCCACCAGTGGTCAAGGCCTCCGATTTTCTGATGCAGCTTCACGAGTTTCTCGATCGATACAGCCTTGACAATGCTGTGCGCAACCCCGTTGCGAAGAGGAAACCGGAGGTCAAACCTCAATCCAAGCTAGACACAATGACGGAGGAAGAAATGCTAGAGATGGCCCTCCGGAACAGCTTAGAGGGTCAAGAGGCACCAAAACATGAGGATCCAGATGAGCTCACGCGAAGCATCAGTGACCTCAAGGGCAAAGGCAAAGCTACTGCGTCCAATAACGATCTAATAGACATTGAGTCCCTGGCTAAAAACGGGGAGGAAGAAGAAGATCAGTCTTCCAAGCTGTTCCGCTCCATCCCATCCGATAAGCTACATAAAGAGCCAGAGGCGGACCCGGCTACCACGACCAGGATCCAGTTCCGACATTCCTCGGGCAGAATAATTCGGAGATTCTCCCTGTCAGACCCTGTCAGAAGACTCTATGAATGGCTAAAGGCGTCTCCGATAGAAGGCAAGGCGGGGGTTGAGTTTGAATTGGTCTCCATGGGGCAGAATCTCATCCACATACTTGATACGAGTATTCAGGATGCGGGCCTGAAGAACGGAACCGTAATGGTTGGGTATATGGAGGAAGATTAGAACCGCGCCAACATTGTGGCTTGCATGTTTAGTTTGGGATGTCGCCCTTATGGTAATATTCACGATGTACAGAGTACACAGAGCAAATCGACAGATGGGGATATTTGACATGGCAGCCCCTGAACAAGTTAGTGTGTGTTCGGAATGGCAAGGTTTTTTTGCATGACAATCCGAATAGGCGCAAAATAAAGTATTGTCATAATAATATCAGGAGTAGATGCCACTCGCTGATTTGTTCAGGTTTGCTAATTACTTTTTCCATGTGGACTTCGCGCCTGGTTGCGGCGTGATAACCTTCCAAGGATGTAATATTCCCTTCAAAGTAACTAGTTAACTAACTAACTAAATAATACCAAGCCAGCTGACAAATCCGAGACAATACAGTGAAAATTACGCAGTTTTTTTTTTTTCTTTTTTTTTAATTTTTTTTTTTTTTCCCGTGCCTGAAAAGCTTGGAGCGTAGGAGATGAGATTGATAAGATAAGATAAGATGGCTTGCCCCATGCACGTGTGTTATCGATGTATTGTGCGGAGTACGGGAGTACCGTACGCATGATACGGGAACCGGATTAACCAAATTCCCAGAGGCTTTCCCGTTCCCGTAATTTCCCACCAGTCAGGCTGCGTGTTTCGTCGGGACTCGGGAGCAGCCCGTGTAATGCGCCTTACTAGCGGTTTCGTTTCATGAGCGAAGCTCCCGCGGCTGTTTGTTTGTTTTGACAAAGCTGAATGGGAGAAGAGCAATTGTTGGCGAACAGAGCGGTGTGCCGTCATATCAGCGCGTGGTGGGCTGTTGCATCCTGCTTCCTGCTGACGACACAGATACATATGTACTCCAGAGAGCACTGCAACAGGCATCACCAAGCGGACCCGCTCCCATCTTCTTATCTGACGGCTCCTCCATCCGTGCGCATCGCCACTCTCCTGGACTCCCCTTATTGCCTGCCCCTCATAATTCGTCCACACTTTCGCACCCGCCCCTACGCTTTCTCAAACAAACAAACTGTTTGCTACTGGTTTGTGAAGCTGATAGGTCGTCCTTTGGTGGACTCGAAGGGAGAAAGGATTTAAATAATACAAGTGTCTCAAAATGGAGGGTCGTGCTGTAGACCCGGAGACGCTGTATACAAAACAAAACTGCATCGGTATGCGATGAGAGATGAAAGGAACCCGTTAGCCCTGTTTCCTGGCTGATTCCTTATGTTCTTACAGGTGGTGGAAGTTTTGGTAAAGTGTACAAAGGGTACGATCTCTTCCTTCTCCCACCTTGATATGGTTTGGGAATAGCTGACACGGGCTGTCGGACCTTCAATAGAGTCGACAAACGCACGGGCCAAGCGGTTGCCATTAAGATAATTGACGTTGAAAATGCCGACGACGAAGTCGAAGATATAATCCAGGAAATCTCCATCTTATCAGAGCTCAATTCTCCCTATGTGACGAAGTACCATGGGTCGTACCTCAAAGGTTCCGACCTATGGATTATAATGGAGTTCTGCTCCGGTGGGAGCTGCTCGGACTTGATGCGCGCAGGCAAAATCGAAGAGGATTATATTATGATTATCCTGCGGGAGTTGCTAATGGGACTGGATTATCTTCACACCGACAATAAGCTACACAGAGACGTCAAAGGTGGGGCGCATCCCAGAGCGAATGTCTGCTCTACCGGAAACCAAGGTTGCTGACTGCGTTCACCACAGCTGCAAACGTCCTTCTTACAGCAAGTGGGCAAGTCAAACTTGCAGACTTTGGTGTGTCTGGTCAGCTTTCTGCGACCATGACGAAGAAGAATACGTTCGTCGGCACTCCGTTCTGGATGGCACCGGAAGTAATCAAGCAATCCGGCCACGACCACAAAGCAGATATTTGGTCTTTGGGGATTACGGCTATAGAACTAGCTGAGGGACAGCCGCCGTACTCTGATATACATCCGATGAAAGTTTTGTTTCTTATCCCTAAAAACCATCCTCCCACATTACAGGGAAACTTTAGCAGGCCCTTCAAGGACTTTGTGGAACTATGTCTCAGGCGGGACCCTAGAGAACGCCCAACCGCCAAAGAACTGCTGAGACATCCGTTTATAAAACGTGCGAAGAAAACGACTTATCTTACAGAATTGATTGAGAGATACGAGAGATGGGTCACTACACATGGAAATGAGCTATCCGACGACGAAGATGAAGTGCCTACTTCTCCTCATAAGCCCACTCCAGAAGAAGAAGATCTTTGGGATTTTGGCACCGTACGCCCAGCTGGCTTGGGAAGGGCTGCCGGATTACGCGCCATGAATGATGCCGCCGCGAATGCGAGGGCTCAAGGTATCGAAGATCATCGCCGCCATGCCATCAGCCAGGATTTCGCTAGTTCTGAAAATTTACAGCGCAAGCCATCTAATCCCACGTTGAAAGCTCCACCGTCACCTCAAAAGACTCCTCAGAGACATAACTTCCCCCCCAGTTTATTATCTACATCTCAATTGCCACCACCGTCCAAGATTCCGCTTCCGCCATCTCCGCAGAAGACTAACTATCAAGAGCAGTACAGTACTCCAATACATCATTCAAAAACATCATTCCAAATTGAAAAAGAAAGTCCCAATAGTATGGACTACGATAGGGCTTTGCAACAAACGCTGGCCCAGGATCTAGGATACCTCCAGCTGGGAGGCAACTCCTCCCATGCCGCTCCCGCTTCACCACCCAAATCCCTTCCAACGCCCCCGGCAAATGAGCAAGCGTATAGAAAACCGGTCTCGGCGCAGATTCCAGAAATACCGCCATTCAGGGGCCAGGCGAAAAGGACGCCCTCTCGGGACCTGCCCAGCCAACCCCAACCATCAGCGCGTCCGCAAGCTCTTCCCGGACAGTTACCCCTTCCTCCTCTTCAACATGAAAGATACGCAGCAGGACCTAATCAAAAGCCATTACCACCCTTAGTATCTCACCGACAAACCTCACTCTCCTCCCTCCAGTCCACAGAAGCTCCACCGCGCAAGTCTGCCGATTCCACGACATCCCAGTCCACTCTTGCGTTTTCTGCCCACCCAGCACCGCCAGATAATGAAATCACTGCTCTAAATGGCGTTATTCTCCCTGCACTTGAGGCAGCGCTTCGTCGCCGCACCTGTAAACTTCATGCACTGACACGCAACTCCGGTGGGAAGCAAATTACCCCTGCTGCGGCCGAGTTAGCACAAAAGCGGCAATATGCGCATGAGAAGTTGAAGAGGTTGGTCATCAAGGCGGCTGGTGTGTTTAAGGAGATTGAGAAGTGGGATGATGAGGCGCCCGTCCCTATGGGCGGAGAGATCAACTCGTTCTTGGAGGGCTTTTTAGAGGAAGTACTTGTCAGAGTTGAACCAGAGGATGGAGAGGGGAGTCCTCCCAAGAAATAACGATGAATGAGTCACGAAGAGATGATAGGAATGCAGCTGTTCCCCCTTTTTATCTCTTTTTTTTGGATTGCATAAATTATGATGTATGACATGGGGCTTCTTCTGTTTTATGCATTGATTGATGGCTTCATTTGTTTATTCTCTCTTTCTCTCCTCCTTTTTTTTTTTTGGTTTGTTTTGATTGGCATTTTAGCTATTATGGTGCTTTCAACTGGGGAAACGGTTGATCTGGACAACAGCTCATTGTCTGTAGAGTGGCCGGGTAGACGACAAGCAATCAGACGGGCATTTCATGATTTCATCAAAGAATAAAATCAACGTCTCATAATTTGACATAATGGACGAACACAGGACTAGACCAAATAAATGTCAAAAAGCAAGGATCCACCCTCGTAAGTCATAAGAATGTATATGCAATGAAAGTGTCTGCGTGATAGTCCAACCCCTGTTGCTCGTCTATACTATTCCGTCAAGAAGCAGTCCTTGCAATAGTGCCCTATCTGGTCTGATACCTGGATTTCGCCTAGTTATTTTCATGGACTGTACTAGCGGCGTCATGCCACTTACCAAGGTAGGAGCTGTAAACCGGCAATTTCTTCGCTAGTTCGCAGTTCATCCACTCGGGAAGCTTCTGAAAGTTAGTCCCTCAAGGGCGGTAAGATGATCTTTGAGACTAACGTATCAAACCGGGTTCGGCACAGCTGCCCAAGGCCGGCAACAGGGGACGCAAACGACGATGCTTCAAACGGCAGCGAATAAGCGTCTGACCTCAGTTATTATATACACCCAAAAATTATTAGAAAATAAAATAAAATAAATAAATAAAAATCGGCTCTTACAGCCTGATGGAATCAATTAAAGCGCATGTTGCCTGCACCTTTGTCTCGTAACTTCTAATAGCCGGCTTGCTTGAGGTAACTATGCTTTTTCAGGACATTCTTTATCACAGTGTCAGGAAAAGAGAACTTCGTTGGAACTATCGGCGGGTAACCTGCCTTGAGGAGACTCAAGATTTTGCCTGATGAGAAGCACTCGACAATTCTCCTGCTTGTTCAGCTTCTAGTTTGGTCGGCCTCCAATCTTCCATTGTCTCAATTGGGCTTTTTGTGATAACTGGAAGAGAGGAGTCTCCGGATATAAGCCATGGATGTTCGAGGCAGCCCTCTATGGTCAAGCGATCCTTCGGATTCACCAAGAGCATTTTGTCGATAAGATCCAGCACTGGATCGCCAACAGAATCCCAGTACGGGGATGGGTAACTGAATAGACCTTTTAAAATTTGTTGTGTAATGTTATAAGGGAATTCTGGGGTGTAAAGTTCATCTGAAAATGGAGGGAATCCGCAAAGGCAGATGTACAACACCACCCCGAGAGACCAGATATCTACGGCATGTGTATATGGCCCCGTACCAGAGGGTCTCGTGAGGATTTCAGGCGCAGCATCTGTGGGATAGTTAGTAACAAGACTATATCAGCTTATGTGGTAAACATACAACCGACGGACCCGAACCTATTTCAATAGTTAGCTGATAGTTCATATAGGGGCTGTCAGGCGGGCTCACATGTCCGTTGCGCTGTTTGCAACCGTCATTGTTAATTCGACATGGAGCTTGATACGTAAATCCTTGTCAAAGACCAGGATTTTTTCTGGTTTGATGTCTCGATGTATAATATTCCGTTCATGCTTTGGAACCAGTTCTTAGTTTAGATTCTAATAGACGAGAAGACGGCACGAACCAGATATTTGACCCCTTGAAATAGTTGAAAGCAGACGATGCGGGTTTCGGACTCGGTCAATTTCTTGCGCGACACGATCTGATCGAAAAGGTCACCCTCAGGGGCAAGCTCCATGACCAAATACAATGCATCAATCTCATCGAATGGCTCTTCCAGAGGAAGGAGGGCGGGATGTCTGATCGTCATAAGCGCAGCAATTTCTCTTTGCATACCCAGCCTAAGTGCGTCATTAGGCTTCTCCAGCTTCTTTACCGCATACATAATGCCCGTGGACTGTTCAACGCAGGAGTATATTGTCGCAAAATTACCCCTTGCAACTGGTTTAATGATGGTGTATTTCTCGCTGAAACTCTTCGTGTGGGACTTTCGTGAGTACTTGATAATAAACCGATACTCGAGGGTGATAGCTATCTCATCTCCATCCGCAAGTTGCCGCCTATTGTTGCGCCTTACGAACGTTTCGTTAACAAAGGTCCCGTTGGAGGAGAGGTTTTGTAGGAATGCAACAGTAGCTCCACTCTTCTCTTCGCAATATATTATGCAGTGGCGATTTGATACTGTTGCAGACTTGAGAATCAAATCTATCATTCGGGTCAGCGTGTGGAGCAACTACCGAGTAAAATGCATAATAATGATGATGATGATGATAGTAATAGCTAGGTGGCCATCAATAGTCGAAACCTACCGCACTCGGGATGTCGGCCAATTAAATATGATTTTGCTGAAAACGGTCTTCGAGCAAGAGGTTTGCTCTCATCACTGATTGAAACAGCATGGGGGGCAGCCTCATGTTTGAGTGACATAATGCTACCACCATTGCGAGTTATAGGCACCAAATAGGCCCAGGTACGTTCAGGATCGTCATCTTCTATCTTTTCATCTTTCATATCTTCGATTTCCTTCTTTCCAACTTCAATGCTACCCTGAGATGTTGGTGGCAGGTAATCGGATTGAAGAACGGGTTGTATATCGGCCGGAAGCGTGAATTCCTCCAATGGGGGTGTCACGGATCGTGGGGTGGTTTCAAAACTTAGGGGACCGAAACTAGCTGAATGAATGGACTCTCGGGCACGAGGTCTTGCGGATTGGTTATCAATATCGGATTCGTCCTTTCCGTCGTCCTTTGGGATAATTCCAGAAGTTGAAAAAGTCGAGAACCGCTCTAGGTGGAAGGACAGGTGCTTATCTAGCCGTTGGTAGAACTGCCGCTCTAGTAGGCAGATGGGACATTTTTCTCGCGGGTCTTTAAGACTAGATTCTGAAATCTCAAGGAAATTCTCAATTTGGGCCCCAGTGATATTGTTGTGCTGTGATTCGAGATGATCACGCAAATCGGATTTCGAATTAAAAAGGAGCGCTTGATGCTCAAAACATTGCCACACACGACGGTGCGCCAGTCGTTCGTGCTCGAGCCAAGCATGTCGGGTAGTGTACATTTGCAGTCCATCAGGGCAGGCTGGGTAAGTGCAAACATACGGTTGAAGGTCTCGAAAAATATGTGCCTTCCAGGCACGCCCCCTTGCATGACTGGATGGGCACATTATCCCACAATACGGACAGAGAAACTCCGGGCTCTTGTTGGCGGCAGAAGGAGGAGGTGGGACATCAACTGGTTCTCCGTGCATATCGAATGTCGTGGACGCATACGATATGAAAGATTGTGTCTCAAGCATGTCGTCGAGTTTCCGATCGTACTTGGTGGCAACAGTCTCGGATAAAAGAGTTGTTTTGGCGGTGTTGTGAGTCGGTGCAGCGTCAAATTGCTTGGGCCCTTCTGTCGAACCGTGCATCTCTAGCTTCCGTCCTAAATTTTTGAGCGCTGTGGGAGTAGGCCGAAGTGGAACGACTTCACTGTCTACAGTCGCAAGCTTTTGTGCATGCCTTTGCCAGTAGCGAATAAATTTTCGACGTTGTGTAATTGTCGTTCCCAGACGATCGATTAGAGCCCTATCCTCTGCTGTTATCTTAACAGCTTCTGAGAGGTCCATAGACATTTTTTGGGCAGCTTCCCTCCGGAGTTGGATAAACGAGTCTTCTACATGCCGTATGTCGAAATAACCAAAGCCGGCAAACACGTCAATGCCAGTCTGTTCGTCGACCTCCCTGTAGAGCAACGGTTTTAGTGATCTCAATCTCGTAGCAGTACTCCTTATCCTGAAAGCAAGTCTGTACAAGTCGGCAAGGATCTCCGTAATTGTGCTCATATGGAGACCGAGTTCTGTCAGAGGCTCTTCATCGGAGTCTTCCGCGGACGACTCATCATCGCTGGAGTCATTGGGTAGCGAAAGTTTCTCCAAGGGTAGCCGTGTTCCGGCTGCAACTTCGACGCCTTTCCCAGTCGTCAGCAAATGAGCAATACGTCTGTCGTTATCCATCAACGTGAGACTCAAACCAGAAATACAGCCTGAAAGGGCGGGTTGGAGTTGTGGAGCAAGCTCCTCCAACCGAAGTTAACATACTCAAAGTCAACGCCTGCTGCAATTTATTTAGCAGCTTGAGCACATTCATGCGCACCACGGTCGACTCCCGCAGCCGAAAATCCAGGGAGGCCCTTTCAGTCTGCAAAGCGCCCAGATTCCCTGACCACAGCTTCAACCGGTCATACTGGTTTTCAACTTTACCGGGGGGCATCAGGAGGCAATGTTCTGGGTCCTTCAGCGCAGCCGCCAGCTGTTGGAAGCTTTTCCAGCTGGCGGCCGTCGCGCGGTATATCGAATCCATTCCCTGTGCTTGAGTGCACCATGAGAACAAGAGGACGAGCAAGGCGCAAGGGAGTCATCAGTGGTGTGAAGAGTGTGGGTCTTCGTGAGGCGCGATGATGATAGGATTGCAGATGAGGGGCTGGGCTGGGCGCGCGCGTTGCCTTCTTCGCCTGGCCGCTGGGCCTTGCAAGAGCTGAATCACGACGGTTGGCGAATTCTTTTCCACGCTGCTTCGCTCTCCCTTCAGTTGGACCTCGTTGGGTGAGCCTCTACATTGTTGTTGTAAAAACGCTTCTGTGTCGGATGCAGTGGATACCCTAAGCAGCTCCAGTGACCCAAGTCACCGGCCAACGTTCTCGCTTGGCCCAGTGGCTACTTGGGAGTGCTCTGGCTCCGCTCACACTGAGAACGAAGGTGCGGACAGGTCGTTCAGGTCCCGTAGGGCCCGCAGCACAGAGGGACCGTAAGGGCGCATGCCTCAGCAAAACCACTGGTCCCTGAGTCTCCTTCGCTTGCACTGACGAAGCTGGACACTGGCAATGGCGACTGGAGTGGAGATTGCTGGCCTCGTGCTCGGGTCAATCCCGCTTGTCATATCCGCCCTTGAAAACTACGAGAACCTCCTCGACCCAACCAAGGCATTCCTTAAATATCGTGGCCAGCTCTCTCGAGCTACGCGGGAGCTCGTCAACCAGTACACGTCATACGAACAGTCGATGCAGATACTCCTTAGTCCTATCACTGATCCGCAAGAGCTCCTCGATATGATGGAAAATGCAAATAGCGAGCTATGGAGAGACAAAGAGATAGAAGCCGCGCTTCGAAAGAAGTTGGGGAGGTCATACCCCGCATGCATGAGAACAATCCGAGACATCGAGAGCACGATGAAGGCGATTGCGGGAAATCTCAACATTGAAGGCGCAGACAGGATCACCCATGATGGCCTTGAGGCAATTGTTGCAGCCAATCCACCCCAAATAGAAGTGGGGAGACTGCCTAGATTCGAGTTTCGCGAGCGAATCAAGTTCACAATGAAGCGGCAGAGCATCAGGAGATGTCTCGATGACTTGACGAAAGCGATCACCCAGTTAGACACATATTTGGAAAAGGCCGAGAAACTCGAGGAGCCTTACAATGCGAGGAGCAAATCAAAGTTCGCCCTTCCGCTCCGCGTGATGCAGCAGAATGCAGGCAGGCTGTTTGATGTGTTGACTCGAACCTGGTGCTCTAACCACTCCAAGCATTCCGCCGGGATCCTGCTTGAACAGCGCTTGGCGACACAAAAGAAGAGAGGCACGTCGGACTGGCAGCAAAAAGGGGATTTGGAGAAATATGACTCTCACCGCTTTGGGATCTCGCTGTTGCAGACGCCGTCCCCTCGAAAATGGCTCGAGGCTGAGTTCCACATTGTAGAGCCTGATATTGCCACAACCAAGCTGAGCAGGTCAGTATTTTAAGAGCTTCCCTTTGATTAATTATAATGTTTGTACGAGAATTAATTTATGCACGCACCGGCAGGTCTACTGTAAAAATTGTCATCTCGTCTGCCACAACCACCACTCATACTCCAGCCACGGCTCTTCCATACCGAGATCCATCCCAGCTCCCAGTAGTCAGAAATTTGTGTACAGTAATTCAGCAGCCCTGTCATCCGTGCATAGGCTTCTATATAGATGAGGATGGCTGCGTCAGAGGTGCATACCCAGCTAAGGCGCACAGCACCACCGACGTGGACGAGGGTGTCTCTCTTGGTGAGATACTGGCAAATAGACCAGGTCCATTGAGTAAGCAGGAAATTTACAGCCTATCTATCACACTTGCCTCCTCCCTCCTTCAATTGAACCAGACTCCGTGGCTTCAGCGGTCATGGAACAAAACAGATATCATGTTCTTCAGAGCAAAGGAAAGTTCTGCAGCTGCAGTCGACATCAGATACCCATATCTAACATGCGAGCACCACCATAACCCTCCACCGGATGGTCAAAACATTGCGTCCCCTGGGGACGATTGTTCCAAGATTCTTTCTCTCGGGGTATTGCTTCTTGAGATCAGTTGCGGCCAGCCGATTGAGAAACTCCGTCAAGCAGACGACCTAGGCCCCGACAACAAACCGAATGAGCTTTCCGATCTCAACACCGTGCGGCGTTGGCTCATGACACAGAAAAACAAAGGGGATATATCCTTCGCTTTTTATTCAGCAATATCGCATTGTCTAAAATGCTATGTGGATCCCGCATCGAATTTGGAGGACATGGAATTCGCGAGAAACATTGAGGAGCAAATTCTTGCACCACTCGAGAACGAGCAGAACGTTCTACTCCTGGGCCCCTCCTTGTCGGTGACCCACCTTCAACATTTAGCGAATTCATGACCACCACGACGCGAAATGATACATGTTTTGGCTGGATGCACCCAGGCGGGTTCCAACATCGCTTTGACGTGCGAAAGCCGCCGAAGGGAATAGGCCAAGCAACGGAAGACCCTGACTGCTGAGGAAATGAATATAGTTACGATTCGGGGTCACGCCTGAAGATTGAAACGAAACATCGTCGCCAGCTGCCTTTAGGGGGATCATAGGAGGTTGACCCAAAGGGGTAGATAAACTTCGACTAGCACATTGGTTCATTTCATTGGGTTTGAAGAAACACACTCCAGCCCGTAGTTAATAGGGATGCGATGGACGGGGCCGACGACCGATCGAGCTAATGTCATTTCTCGTCGTCGGATATTGAAATACTATCTCGAGGGACGCGGGTCGCGTGGTGACTAATCAATGGCCCTTGATGAGTCAGCCAACGACGAACTGTTGACTCTCAAGTTAACGTGCGAACAACCGGTTTACTCTAGTTAACTCATCCGCGAAGGTTCGACGCCACCGCAGGGCGGGTCTCGGCGCCGCGGAACACTCGACGTGCCTTCTAACGACCGCCCGTCGATCCGAAGCGGAAGATGATATGCCTGGAAACATTCCTACATGATACCTCGGCGCCCACGAGCATCGTGGCTCCTCCTAGCCCCTCAACCATGTGCTAAAAGCACGACCCCGAGGAGCGAGGCTTTTGACTTTGGTCTTCCTCCGTACTAGCCTTCACTATCAAACGCCGCGTAATGGTCTGCTAACGGTTACCCCAGACCCCGCATTTCTATGTGGGTTTGCATTCGCTGTTTCCACCTCACTTGTCTCGCACGTTGTGTAGGCTGTTCCGTATGACGTGACGACTTGGAATGCGGGGAAAGAGAGTACTGTACCAGGGGTCTCCATAGTTTCAGCGACTACGGCGTGCCCAGGCCAGCTTTCGAAATAAATCCGCTCCTCGTTTGTGAAACCGGTCGAGATTGTGCATAGATCCTTCGCGTGCAAACCGTCGCGCGTAAGGATTCGATGACTGTGCCTGAGCTCCCTGCGATTCCTTCTTCTCAGGCGCCTAGAACATCGTATATCAAGATAAGATGACATCTTCAACATCGAGTCCTAACTGCGAGATCTCTCAAAAGCCAAAACGAGACGGCTAGGGGCATAGAGGGTGGGACGAACCCCAACTAGTTTACTTGGTTTGACAGCCTCGGCATGAAGCTGGAGCTGAAAGGATAGTCGCCGTTCTGGCCACCTCCAAATGCGGGAGTTTTTTTGTAGCCTGGGCGTCGAGGACCACAGCAGATTTAAAATTCCGCCGGATCCTCGCCGTTCCCACGGCATAGTTTGGTGCTGCGAGGGATCTCTCTTCTTCCCGGTTAGTTTTGTTAAAAGCCAGGGCATTCGCAACAAACAAGGTCCTCACACTTGCTCTGTTTGCCAGTAGTTCTGGTATTAAACTCGAATCTACATTCAACCTTGACGCTTTAGCCTCCACCCATCTAGTAACCCGTCTGCGTCATGGCAGCGATCGAGATCCCAAAGCAGGCCAAGGCCGTTGTCTATGACAACCCTGGGACGGTTTCCACCAAGGTCGTAATGGTCGATGTTCCGGAGCCAGGCCCAGGGGAAGTGTTGATCAATTTGTATGTCTTTGGCAAGTTCATCCTCGCACGTTTCGGTGGAGGTTGTATGAACCCGAACGAAATCATGACCTGTTGGAAACTGACACCTGGTTCAGGACTCATTCAGGCGTCTGCCATTCAGACTTTGGCGTCATGACTAACGCTGTCAGTATCCTATGTCTTGCCTCACGCGTCGTCATGGTGTAACAAGCTTACGCGCTATTGCAGTGGAAAGCCCTTCCATATCCAACTCAGCCAGGCCAGGTAGGTGGTCACGAAGGTGTAGGAAAAGTCGTTAAACTCGGGCCGGGTGCAGATATGACAGGCATCAAGATTGGTGACCGCGTCGGTATTAAGTGGGTTGCGTCTGCTTGTGGAACCTGCCGTTAGTGTCTCATTCAGGCCCTTTGTACTCGCCGAGCCCTGCGTCCCGCTAAAAAGGATATCTCCGTGAAAATAGTACCCTGCTTTGAAGGCACCGACGTATGCTGCGTCAAAGGCAAAGTTTCCGGCTACTACACACCCGGCACATTCCAGCAATATGTCCTTGGACCAGCCCATTACGTGACGCCTATCCCCGACTCACTTCCCTCAGACGCTGCGGCACCAATGCTCTGCGCCGGTATCACCGTTTACGCTGCCCTCAAGCGAAGCCGTGCCCGTCCTGGCAACTGGGTTGTAATCTCCGGTGCCGGAGGTGGTCTTGGCCATCTCGCAACTCAGCTTTCTAGCCGTGGCCTAGGCCATCGCGTCATTGGGATAGACCACGGTAGCAAAAAGGACCTTGTCTTGAAATCTGGAGCCGAACACTTCCTTGATATCACCGAGTTCCCCTCCAACGACAATGGCAAGGCCCTCGCCGAGAAAGTTATTTCATTGACCGATGGCATGGGTGCCCATGCTGTCATTGTCTGCACCGCATCCAACGCGGCGTATGCGCAGGCCGTCAGCTTCCTGCGCATGAACGGTGCCCTTGTTTGTGTCGGCGTTCCAGAGAATGACCCTGTTCCCATCGGCGCTGCGTTTCCTGCAACCCTTATTTTAAAGCAGCTTTCGATAATTGGCTCGGCAGTCGGAACCAGGCAAGAGGCCATCGAGGTCCTAGATTTTGCGGCCAGAGGAATTATCAGTACCCACTTTGGAGTAGAGAAGATGGATAAGTTGACGGAAGTATTTGAGCAGATGGAGAAGGGGCAGTTGCAGGGAAGAGTTGTGCTGGATCTCTCTTAATGTTGCATCCCCCCTTACTATCTTTTGCTACTCTTTCTGACAATGAATTGCATGAGATAATGAGAAATGAAACTATAATCCTGGATATGATTCCATATTATATTAACGATTATCCAAATATAGAAAACAGTAAGCGTAGCTTACTCCATAAACCACAAGGCCAGCTTGGTTGCATCAGAATTAAGACACATGAAACCGAAAGAAAAACGTGTAGAAAACAAATCAAACTCCTGCCGCGCGGTTGATTATGATGAAAATACCTGGAAACACATCATCATACAGACCTTAAAGCCAGCTTAAAGGCTTGATTCTCTACTTCCTCGAAGTTCATCTCATCCTCGCTTGTCATATCTTTTATCTTGTTCTTTTTTGTTTGCATTGATCAACCGAATATCGTGGACGTTGGCGAAGGTAGGATAGGCAAAATAGTCGTTTCCATCGAGCAGCGACACGTCCGTAGTATACTTCTATTTTTCATCTATATTCTTTCGCGCCTCTTTCGGTCAACATGAAATTGTTTATTCCCTTAGAACGTATCCAAATGGACTGAATTTATTTTGTTCTCTTCCTGTCGGTTCCAGGCAAGCCCGCAGCAGGCCTCTTGTGACCAGATACCCCAGCTTTCAATGCCTGCAATTTGCGCAAGTATGAAAGCGAGGCACCGTTCGCATGAATTGCGTTGAAAATAGCTGCCAGCTGTGGGGTCCATTGGCGTACAACAAAATCGGGCAGAATTTCAAGGCAGTCGAGGACGAAGAATGAGTCCGTGTGGCCGGACTGGTCGATAAGTTGTAGGTATAGATTCCGCTCTTCCTCCTGTTCTCCAGCAGGAACTGGGCGGTCCCAGTCGGCGTCTTCAAAAGCATCGTAGTTTCGAGTGGAAACTTCTCGCAGCAAGTGGATCAGCGCTTCAGCGGCACCAATTGAACCGTGTGGAGAGCGAGCGAGGATATTGCGTTGAATCTGATCAAGTCTCCTTTTCAGCTCCTCAACGACCACTGGGATCTCCAATGCAGTACCATCCGGGCGCACGGCGCCAGTCTCCCGATATCGGTCAAATTCAGCAAACAAAATTCGAATTCTAGTTTGGATTTTGTCGAAGAAAATATCTGCTCGCGCTCCTGAGGGCATGACCTTGCGAAGGCCAGAATAAACATTCTCGTCATGAACAGCGAGACGAAACATAGTAGCTTCAAAATCCCCTTGCACCACACACTGTTCTGGGGTCCGAGGTTGATTAATAGTCTCAACGAGATCCGGCCGAAACTCGTCAGGCATGGCTGACTTGCTGAACGCAGAGAGGATGTCGCGGGCTTTCTGAGGGCGACTCATCGATTCTGGCCCACCGGTGCTCGAATCCGCAGGAGAGGTCACTCCAGGGAAGTATGGCCAGCTACGCTTCTTGGCAATTTCTTCTATCTTATCCCCCAGCATCTCGGCTATACGCGAGAAGAACTGCGTTTCTCCTGTCTCCGACATTCGCACGGCTTGCGGAGGAAGCCCAGGATAAAATCCTCGGTGCAGTTGATCTACAAGCCACTATTGAATATCAGTATTGTCGTTCACACCACAAAGGCCAAAGGAGGAACTGAAACTCACATAAATATGGCGACATGCAAGGTTCGTTTGCCCGAAGTCACGACATGAGCATGCCAGGGAGCCGTCATTGAGTCCAACGCGACCATGGTCTGCCACATCGAAATCAAAGCCTCTCCGTGTAGCACAGCATCTATCGACAACGAATTCACCCTTTAAGCCATGCATAACTCGCCCTCTCGCCGCTGGAGAGAGCCCTCCCAAATCGTAAGGGATGTTCGTGGATCCGCGAACCACTCTCGCAATGGGTTGAGAAGGAACTTCTTCATCGCTGCTCGAGGTTTCTTCCTCAGATTCACTATCAGAACGAGGCTCAGTTTCATAAGGAACGCTGGCTCCTCGTTGGGTCTGTGCTCGAGTGGTCGGCATGCCTCCAATTGATAGCTTTCCGAGCTGCCTAGTTGGGGCAGACATGGGAACTTTAGAGAATTGGAGCTAGGGTAGAAGGTATTAAAGTCGATAGCCGTTCCCTGCGTCTTAGTTTCACGTAAACTCGAGTGCGAACTGGAATACAGTGAGGAAAGTGCTTGACTTGGACGCAGGAAGAACCTACGCGCTCCCTTATGTACCTTCTGAGAAACGAGCCCACCCCGTAAAGGTTCGCCGAATTCCGATATTGCAGAATCTACGGGAGGCGCAGAGTGACGCAAAGTTCGACGAATGCGGTCGCAAAGCAGCCGCTTTACAAGGAAGGGGATAGCTGCACCGGGATGCAAATAGTCGAACGGCCGCACCTCAGTGGATAGAAAAGATCGCTCCTTGCGGCGCTTAATACAGAGAAACGGCCGCAGGCCAGTGTCGGATTAATAAAAAGGGAAATCTAAGACGTGTGCGCAACGTCATATCTCGAACTGAGGGGGCCGCATGGAGGCCTCCCGATGCGTAGTGACCTGCGGGATGCGAGGAGGAGCTCTCAACGGTGTCAGGGATGACAATCAAATCAAGGCGCCGGAAAGCAAGAGAAAAGCTTTTCACATGCCAGGGGACATCTCGAAACGGCACATAGGTAGCGGCTGTGGCACGGCCGAAGATGCAGGAAACAACCAGGGCTATGAAAAAAAAAAAAAAAAAAAATTCAGATCTAAGCAAAATTCGAAGCAAGTTTGGCGTGAACCTCATCCGGGGAAGCATCACTGGCGTGAATAGCGAAGGATGAGCAAAAAGAAAGCAGTGACTCCACAATGAACTAGCATCTGCGGTTATCTGAGATCATGGGCAGATCTGGATTACCATAGGATGCATCTCGAACCAGATGTGAAGGCACCGGACCGACTACCATTAGGGGCCGTCAGAGGTACATGTTCGAGCCTCCTCTAGCACCCGTCATTTGGAATTCTCCCCCCCAAAGAAAAGGAAAAAAAGAAAAAAAAAAAAAAAAATCACGTCACTTGTTCTCTCAGTCAGAATTAGGTTGCTGCATGAGAAAAGCGTGCAAATCCGGTTCCTGGGGCAAGACTGTGCCTGCAGACACCCTTGAGGTCGGTTCGGACGAAGTTCGTTTAACTCCCACAAACGGGCGGGCACCTCGAGCATCCCTTGCTCTGGGATGGGGTCGCGTGTACGGAGTACGTGGTCGCAATCTGCACACCAGAGGACTAGCTTTCCCCTTGGGCCGTTTTACGTGCGGCACAGTCAGTTAAATGGAGACTCCATGTAGGCTGACCACGTAACGAAGGGTAGATGATGGCTGCGAGAACGGCGAATGCGTGTGAACTATCGGCCAGGCCTTGACCTTGAATTCGAAAAAAAGGCCTTTTTTGGTCCCGATGGCATCGTTGAAACGGTGTTTCCAGGTTCAAGAACTTTGCGAAAGGGTGCTTGTAGCGATCCGATTGGGGAAGATAACGGAGGAGGTCTGTGCAATCAGCTCGCAAAGTCAGGCAATGTCCGATGACTGTGCCGCAGAAACGTCTCTGGAGCCGCAACCAGCACCGATTTTTGCGTGTGAGATTTTCTTTTCTTGGGCGTTCTCCTCCCTGCACCGCTGCGATGCCTCCCTGGCTGGTCTGCGGGAACGGCCACGTCCGGTCGAAATCACCTGATTGAAAGGATACCAGTTGATCGTCTCCCTGTGCAGCGGCGAGAAATGCTGCTCTGACGACATGATAGGCTCAGCCGGTGGGGTGCAGCTCGGAGTATCCGCGATTTCTCAACGGCTAATGCCATGGATCCCAACCCGGCGACCCAGCTTCTCTCCTGTATGCTGCCGCGCTTGGTTGGTGTGGGCCCTCGCCGTCCTCAAAATAGCTCCGCGGCTGTTTCACCGACCAGAACTCGTTACCCTCTCTATCTCTCTCTCTCTCTCCTTCTCTTTTTTTCCCCCCTTCTCAGGGAATTCGACGGTCATGAGCGGTTGGCCGCGTTTCAACGGGGATCTCATCCTCCATTACTGCTAAAACTACTTGGTTGTGATCTGCTATTGGTGAAAATGACCAGACATCGCTCTCCCTTCATGCACAACCGCCACGTATAGAGAGCACTTACGATAACGGGATACAGCTCGCCAATGCTGATATGCACTATGAGATTATTTTTCGCGGTGTGGCCAAGGCCTTGAGGATAAACTATGGACGGCAGACTATTCTAAAGACGCCAGCTAAATGACCCAGGATGGAGATATGTGCATATACTGGGTTAATGCGGTGTGAATGTGCGCCCTGGCTCATCTAGTTCCAGAGGCGCATTCCTGCCTGCTCGTGCTGCTCATTTCTCTCGCTGGCCAGGGACTTACTATACTGACTCAGATGTAGCATGAAAATCTCCCGGACTCGCCGTCTGCACCATCATGTTGGAAGCTGACCGTACTAGTATCCGCTTAGAATCAGCTAGGGATACAAAGTTGGCAAGCAAAGTATCTCCACTCCTGGAATTCTCTCAGCTGACCTGTTGACTCCAGAGCAGGTAAATGGAATGATCTGCCTGTTGTTAAAATGATTGCCTTTTATTTCCCTTGCTACTCTTCCGGGTCCCCAGCTAGTGCCCAATCACTCAAGGAGTCTACACCGAATTGCACCCCAGACCAATCCCTAATTTTCCCAGATTATGTGTCCTGCGAGGTGCTGTTTGTCGCCTAGCTACTGCCTAGAGTCAGAATCACCTAAAGTGGGTGTTGACTCTCCCTTTGCTCTTTCCGAGCCGTCCCCACAGATAATCGTGCGATTATGCTAGATGGCGCGACACTAGATATGTAGAGCTGTTCAAGACCAAGGGCTGCTTTTGGAAATCGGCTCCTATCCTCGCCACTCTCCTTCACCTAATTAGCAGTCGACTTGATTATGACCAAAGAGCAGAAGGCCTGACTCGTCGGTCTTCCATAAAGGGGTTATCCCTATGCAACTGAGATCATAAAGCGACGAGCTACCATTTAACTATTGGGGTTTCTAAATCTTTCTTTCAGCCAGATTTTCGGTTGGAATTTGGAACTGCGGTGTTTAATTCTACAATATTTCGTTCCCGAATTTTAGATATATGCCATATTCTATTCACTCAGGTCATCCCTACGTCCCTGAGCTTCCTGAAATTTCCTTGTCCATTGTATGCTAACTTTTGCTAATTATCTAGCTTGTAGGCACTAATCTATATAACTAGAAGAACCTTTGTAATATTCTTCCTGAGCCAATCAACAGAATTTTACTTGTCAACTGAGATGCCATTTGTCTATTCGCCTCACTTCGAGGAAAATGCTTATGACTCTTGAGGAACACATGTTTTTTTTCAACAAGACCCATGTACTTCATAGCTATCCGCTGAATCTTAGGGAATTTTTTTTTTATATTTGCTTTCACTTCTTTAAAATTCAACCCGTAGAAAGCTTTATTTTTTGATTTAGACGTCGTATTCATGATATCAGGGTCATAATCGTAGAGCACGCTCCGCGCCCACATACCCTTGAGCAGTTCACGCTATTCATTCCATATAATATTCGCTTGTCAGTATCAGCTTTGCTCGTCTGTTGCTCCTCTTCTATGTCTCGGAAGCCTCTTAGCCGCCTTTTTGAGCGCAGTCCTCAATTTATCCGCGTGCCAGCTGACTACGGCCTCAGTGAACGGCTCACCGGAATGATCCTTTGCCTGAACTGACTCCTCACGGAAATCAGCCTCATCATACTCCCCTTCGTCCTCTGGGTTTGGCGTCATCGCGCGTTGCGTAGCGAACGGTTCTGACGATGACTCCTCTTCTCCCGTGATCGGGGAACCTTTGTTGTTATTGTCGTCGGCGCCTTGACCGCCATCGTTGTCGTCCTCGCTATTGTCCGCCGTGTTCTCTTCACTGTCTTTGCTGCTAGAGTCCCCATAAGGCCCAAGGGTACGATAGACGTTTTCTACGATTGGGTGGTCCTTGCACCTGCTGCATCGACAGCCAACTCCGAACATACGCTGCGCAAAATCCCCTCCAATCTTCATCGGAACATATGGGATAAGCAGCTCTTCACCCTCTTCGATGTCCCTTGTTGCCCACAGAACCATACGATTTGGAACTGCTAGATCCCAATCCCAGTTGACGTTGTGTTGGTCTGGGCAAGCGCTGTTGAACATCGACACTCCTGGGAAGATATAGAGATCCTTAATGGTCGGATCGGCTTCAGAAAACCTGATCTCTGGCAAACTCGGTAGTCCGTTGCGACGGAGTTCCTTGCTCTCAGGGGTATCCACGACATCCGCTACACGTCGATTGAGGTCCCAGGGAATTGCGTTGATCAGCAATTTCCTGAGAACAAGTTGAATGACCCATGTGTCGAACGTCATGTCTCGGAATATATTAACACCAAGACACTGCAGGATATCAAACGGAACTTTGATATTTGCCGCGAATGAGAAGGGGAAGTTGTGCCCTTCGATTTCCTTGTCAGCCCCCATCAGCGGAAATAATTCATCAATCTCATAAGCTAGGAGATTTGGCTTCCCATCTGTCTCTCGTCTTTCAAGGGTTATGTCGAAGACCTCTCTAAGCATAAGGCTTAAAACGGTTCCGTGTCTTTCGTTTGTATAGTGCAGACGCGGTGTCCTCTCTGCGAGAGCCCATTTAACAGGTCTCATTGCATCTTGCAGCCATTGCCAGTCTCTCCCGCATGTACGGTAATGATAATGTGTAAGTGCCACATGGAAACATGAAAGGGGGCCAGTCCTTTGCCTCTTTGGCTCGCGTTCTCCGCCACTATCATCCTCCCCGTCGGCACCCCTCTTACGAGAACGCGGCACGGCGTTGCTCACGGCTTGATGAGGGCGGTCCTCGGGTTTTCTTGCATCTGCCTCAAGTGACCGCGGAGGATTACACCAAAACAGAGGCTCTGACTCCGACAAGGCGCACTCACATGCTATTCCTAAAGCTCGCGCTTCGGCGAGGCTATTTTTAATATAATATAGTGCATCCCTATTGTTAGGAACTGCCGTAATTCTCCGCTTGCAATTTTCGCACCGATATTCTTTTCGACGGTGGAAATCGTGGAGGTGGCCCCGAATGGATGGCTCGTCAGCATATACGACTTCTCCGGCTTTGATGTACTCTCTGGCAAATACACCTAGCTGGCGGTCTGACTTTCCTCTAACTTCAATTTTGCACGGGCCAAGCTGGATCGACTGGGAATTGCCAATGATCTCCTTGTTGATATTGTTTATCACCTCGTTGGATGTGCGCGCAATAGGCTGGTAGTAGGGATAAGGCTTCCCAGGGATATGGCCATAATGGCTTTCGTAGAAAAACTCTCTAGGGTCTTCTCGTTTCTCTTTCAAAACGCCCTTGACAAATTCCGCAAACAATTGTTGACGTTCTTGGATTGCCCGGCTGTCCCGATCCCGCATTGTAATTCTTTTGATCTGGTCACCTTCAATCGTTTGATAATCCTCCCAGCATTGTAGTGTAAGCAAACTGAGACATATCATGTGATGTAGCGATTTCCGAACATGCGGTATAAAGGCGCTGACGCCGGACACATCTCTAAGCTTCTTGATTTCTGGAGCGATTTTTACCCCTTCGTATTTTATTTGTAAGATATGGCGTTCTATAGCGTCCCATATGCGGGTATATAATCCCGGCTGAGAGTTGCGGACCAACGGGTTGGTTATAACATCACACAATAGCTGCGCACGATGGGCGTCTCCGAGAGCGAGATCGAGGTGACCCATCTGATAATAAACAAAGGCTCGGCTGGTCCAATATGCAGGATTGTATGGACTGAGTAAAATAGCCCAAGTATACATATCCACGGGACTGAATATGGTCTCTGTCGATATTTTCAACATATAATCATCTGTCCGGGTGCATCCCCATTGCAGAAGAGTTTGACGAGGCAGTCGGCTTCCCTTGTCGATATCCTTTGCCCCTAATCTGTAGTTGTCGAGCTCAGAGTTGCGAAGGCGTTCTTTTAATTCCGCGACCGTTCCATTAGTGTTGAGATGCCTCGCCCGGAGTTCTTTTTGCAAGCCGGCCTTCCTCCAGCGGGAGCTATGTAAGTCAAGGCCATTGATCTCTATTTTCACCTCCGGCTCATCTGCATGATTTTGGTACTCCATCCCAAATAGCTCCTTATATGACCACCCCTTAGCTCTCACGGTCCCTAGGCCTGCATCGCTCTCGTCAGAAGCGATGTACTCATGTCTAAACTGGGCAGTCTCAACTTGCTGCGATTTAGCAAAAGGCAACGGATTAAGCTGCATCAAGGCTTCGTACACATTTCGGACGAGGCAGGTATCGGGGCCATCGTCCTCTGGTTCATCCTCTCGTCCTGACCCGGGATCGTAGCGTACTTCCTTCCCAAGAAGCCCATCTTGGTGAATCCAGAGCTTATATGCCAGCGCGATATCCTTGTCGCTAGGGAACGGACCCCATTCCACTTCGTTAAATAGATCTGGCCGCACCGGAAAAGTAGGTGGTTTTGGAAGGTCCTGACCATCCATGACACTGTTATTTTTGACCTCGAGAAAAGGCCGGGGTTCAGACTCGGGGTTTGTGTGGGCCTTTCTTTAAATGTAGTATCTGATAACTAGGATAAAGTGATTGAAAATATCGGATTCGAGAGTCACTTCAAGAAAATGTCAGGCTATGATAGTAGAGTGAAAGCGTTAGAAGAACAAAGATCTATAGATTAAGTGAGGTGGAGAAGAGGTGACGAGAGGTAGGGAAAAATGAAGCTCCAGGTTCAGGTTACAGAAAAATGAGTTCTTCTATAATGCCTGCGCCAAAAGCGCGTGGAAAGAGCTGTAAATGACATTACCCATGAGGTAGATATAGGGGAAGCCAGTATAAGGACAGGCATGGCAGAATAAGCCATGGCTGCACTGAATTGATGAATTTTCAATGCCGGTGATTCTTGAAAGCCTATTCACATCATAATGAGAACCATAAGGAGCATTTTTATGAGTTGGACAATGGCATTAGAATGGTATTATTGTTCTCTGATTGGGATATAAAAGACTAAGAAAGAAGAAAGTAATTCATTGCATGACAATGATACCAAATGTCAATGGTTGATTTATTTCAACCTGACCTTTTCACCATATATGAAAACTTTTTGCAAAGGAATGAAGGAGTAAAGGGATATTCACGGTTAAAGGATAGCAGAACAAAGAAGAAGAGTGAATTTTTCTTGCCGCCTCCTCTTCCGATGCCTGCAATAGAGCCCTGATTTTTCTATGGGCGCTGAAAGGTATCCGCGACCGAGTCACGAAGAGGAGATTTCCGCCGTCCACTTGACGACAAAGATCTTGCTAGTAGCCATTGTTTAGGCGGAGCTGAAGCACCTGGCTTGGAAGATCAAGGCCGGGTAAAATTGTACGGAGTAGAGCAAAGAGGAAAATACGATTTGAATAATAGGTACTCCATAGTGGGTAAAAGTAATTGAAATCCTCCATCTGGAGAATACCTGAATCATCACTTATGTTCAGAGTAACACTATCCCCTTGCTCGAAGGTATTGTTAAGGGTAATTGAATTCACCCCTTAGGTGATTTGCCTTTTGCCTAGGCGGTCTATTTAGGTATCAGCCCCTTTCTTTCGGGGCCACGAGTCTGATGGAGAATGTATTCCGCTCGGAGTACGGAGTACGGAGTTTTTTATGCCTGGATTCCGATCGACAGAGGGCATCGGCCCTTGTGGCTTAGAGGGCGGAAATCACGAAAGAGCAGAGTCAATTGGGTACGAAGCGTCGCCCACTGGCTGGCAAGAGAGGCAGAAGGCTCGTCAGGGGGTTGAAAAACGAGGGCGGAAGGTTGTTTGCAGGCGCCACTCGAAGGGAAGACGACAAGAACGGGCCTCGCTTCAGTTTTACCGTAGCTTCGATCAAAGGCCATCAGCGCATCCGAAGACACGAAGACGCTGGATCACAGTAGATGTATGTCTGCACGTCCTGCGTATGGACATAGCCTCAACCACAAGGTTAGTCGGATGCAAACGCGATAAAACGGCCCATCTGGTGCACTGCAGCGTGCTCGTGGCGGTCCTTGGCTGCGTCGACCACGCCGTCTTTGCTGTCGATGGTCGAGGTTGGGCGTTAAGAATACGAGCTCAGCAGCTCCACCATAACTCCACCCGCATCGAAAGTTCATTTCTCTCATCCTAGTTCCAACATCTCCCCCTTCGCATCTCGTTGATCAACTTCCCCTGGGAGTACGGAGTCCGGCCCACGGAAGGGCCCTGCGAGGACAATGAAAACCTGAGTGATTCCCGTCCGATGATCACAAGAGCAATAATAAACAATATCACGCTGCACTCCTGACAGAGATACCTAACTGTTGCACTGGGCCCCATGACAGCCTTGATTATGAGGTGAACGAGTCTTCGCAGCTATCCATCCGCGACAGCAAATCACAATCTGCATATCCGCGGGACACCTTGGATTTCCCTTGTGGTCTTGAATCTTACTTAGGAGGTGTTGTACGGAGTACCCGGCCTGTTTTTCCCACAGAGCATAGTTGACTGATTGCTCAGCCGGTAGCTTAGTTTTCAACAGCTACACTGTCGACCGAACGGATTCAAATGTCGCACTCAGGATCCCAGATGTACGGCTCGCAGCCTCCTCCTCCGCAGTCATACTATCCTACGGGCCCCCCGCCTTCATATCCCGAATGGCAGCAGAGCAAGCCGGCAGAGCATGGACAGTCGTGGAATGCATCACAGGTCTCATCCCCACCGCCTACTCAAGTTCCCACGACGTCCCAGCCGGCCACATCCTTCTATAACCCAAATATGTACGGGCCTATGCCCGGATCCACACCGTCTCCAGCGCTTGATCATGTCTCGCATTCTCAGCCGGCACCCAGCATCCCTTCACCGAATATAGATACGTCTACTTGGGGCGTACGGTACAATCAGCACTATGGCCACCACCATCATCAATCGAGTGCTGCGCAGGGCAGTCAAATTCCACCTCCTCTACCGGTATGTAGTTTTATTATCTATATTATTTAATTCTCAGCACTGATATTTTGAAGCCACGCCCAACAAGCAGCCTAGATCAACCTCAAACACAGGCCCATTTAGGACCACAGCCGTGGAATACTGCGCAAAATCAACACCCTTACTATCCGCCCAATCCCCCTACACATTTCCCCGAACAGCAACAGCCGCCGCAGCATGCGCCGCAATTTTGGCAGCCGCACCCATATTCGGATTCCAACTCCGGCGTCAGTCAGGCGGTGCCACCCAAGCCACCGCCGATACCACCCGCGTACCAAGCGGAGGTCCAGCAGGCCCAGCAGGCCCAGCAAAACTGGCCAAACGCCCCAGTTTATTCCTCTCATCCGCCAACGCACAACTATGAACCACCACAGCAGTCACAGCAGCCACAGCATCCCCCGCCTCCAGCTCCAGCTCCGGCTTCACAGCCGCAGCCGCCCATCCCTACTATCACTCAGATGGGACCTACGGGCCTCAATGGTTCAAACACTCTAAACGATACACATGCCCTGGGCAACGTACCTGATCGACCTCCTAGTCTTCCACCAAATGAGCCTTCTCTGCCGCCACCCAATCCATCAATAGAGGACCCGAGCTTCACTTCTTCTCCGGCCCACGTACCTCCACCCACTCCCGCTCCTGTGTTGCCAGAAACCACCAAACCTACAAATTCTACACCAGGCGCTTCCGCCCTGGGCTCAGGAGGGCCGTCTGACTGGGAGCATTTTTCATCCACGCATGAGGAAGTAGATGACACAGAAGCGTACACATTCAAGATTCAAAAACCACCTCAGGCAACAAAGACTTTTGAACTGGCTTCTGACGTACCTATGTCTAACCGACCAGAAAGGTCGGAATCGGAATCGCAACCTCCGATTTTATCCCCTCCTCCAGAACACGATCAAATCCAACAGGGCCGGGTCTCTCCCGTTTCGTCCATTGACGCCGGAACCCAACCCTCAGACCGTAGACAGATTCAACAGGCTGATCGTATGAATAGTGTAGACTCTTTCTCGAGTGCGGTATCAGCTGAAGACAGCACGGGCCAGATTGACAACGTCATTCAGGAGTGGTCCCGGCCTGTGCCTATCGAAGATAAACATCCAGTCCCATCAGAAAAAGGTGTGGAGCCAGATCTTCAGACGTCCGCCACTTCTGAGAAAGGAACCAGTCGCGCGGCGACTCCCGTGTCACAACTTCGGCCTTCCGTTTTGCAGTTGTCACCCAAAAACAGCCCTCCTATAACGTCCAGAGTTGATCAACCTATTGTGCAGTCGATCACAACTATTGCTGATCCGTACGCTGACCTTGACCCATGGTACAAGTCGTCGTTAACGAGATACGTTACTATGCTTCGAAGAGAAATGGCGACGGAATCAGATGAGGAGAAGTTCAAAATTTTTACAGCATTTATGACCAAGGAGTCCAAGCTACGAGAAATACTTTACAGCGTGGAGATTGTGCCGGATGCCATTAAAACAAAGCCAACAAATGATGAAGTACCGAAGCACGCCGACCAGCTCAAGGCGCCGACGAAACCGGAGCTGAAACAGCTTGATACCGAGTTACCCATACCCATGGAACAAGAGGATGACGTTATTACCTACAGCCCAGGTGGTCGCCCCGTGCTCGCTTCGTCGCTAAGGCGAAAACAGGCAGAACTCAAGAACAGCACCGGTCTTCAGCGATCCGCGTCAAACCCTACTCCCCCGGCGCAGATTCGAAATAGGGCTGAGAGCTTGAATGCTACGAGCTACGTTGTTTCCCCTGTAACATCTAGAAACCCACTAGGAGAGTTACCAAGAGCCACCTCGGTGCCCCCAGCTGGTGCAGCCACGATCATTCCCCAGGCATCCACGCCATATACCCCATTTCGGTACCAAGAAGGTCCTCAGAGAGGTTCAGAACCTTTGAGCTTTGAGCGTCCAGCGTACCAGGCGTATTCTGCCTTAAGACAAGCATCGGCAGAGAGCGGAAGGGTGATGACGCAACCAAATTCGCAGCTACGTCGTGATTCAGATGCGCCAGGCATGCCTCGACCGCTAAGAGCTGAACATGATGAAACATTCTTGGGGCTCGTTCGGGAAAAGAGTGTTGCTTATCGAGGCAAGCGACCAGAGTCGAGTTTGAGGATCAGGGCGCCGACTGCAGATCCATTCAAAAAAGGCATAGCTACGGCGATCTTGGACGATATCCGAACTTTGGTGCCGGCAATAATACCGAATCCAGCCGCTGATGCACGGATTGCAGCTGCTCGAGACGAATTGGAAAAATTCCCTGACGACTTCAATTTCATGGAGAAGAGCTTGGAAGCATGGGATCGTGGGGCAAGCTCAAGACAAGGCCAACTAGATGGCCAACGCCGGGCACGACAAGAAGCGTCAGAACACCATATTGACAACCTTTTTAATAACAAGGAGATCGGATACTCCGATATTAATGTTCTAGAAACGGAGTTCAAGCAGACGGAGGCTCAAAAACAGCTCAACGAGGAGAGGAGAGAATATGATAAATTTGTGGAGATCGTGTTCACCCGCGTGGATGAGCGGCTTAGAGCTGAGATCGCAACTCTTGAAGGCTATTATAAAGAGGCGCTCGACCTCCTTAACTCCGAAGCAGATTCTGGGTCCACACCTAAGCTTGAAAAATTCCACCTATCATGTGCGATGAAAAATGCGGTTGATATATTTCAGAAAATAGAAATGCGTCACGAAAGGCTAGTAGAAGCTGCTCTTGAGCGCGAGAGAAGAAGGAAGAAGGCGGAGCGCCGCTTTTTCGTCTTCCTGGGCGATTCGTCGGCCTTGAAGCAGATGGATAAAGATTTCGATGTCGCTGATAAGAAGATCCTTCTCGAAGCAGCGAAGGCCCGAGATGACCGCGCAAATCAGCTCATGGACGTATTCGATGAGGCTAGCATGCGTGGAATTGGCGAAAACCAGAGTCTCCTCGACGACATTTTCGCAAAGATTGAGAAACTCGATCCAAGTCTAGTTAGCGATATGAATAGCTTGCCACAGCAGGCTGAAAATATTCTCACGCTGACTTCTGGATTTGTCCGATTCCTTGGTGGTGACTCGGAGTCTATTCTCTCCAGCTTCGGAATGGCAGACCGCCTCCTGAATAACGCTGACTATGAGCTATCGGTGGCAGAAGCGAAGGTAGCCAACGCCAGTCCGGATATCTTCCGACGTCTCGAAGAAGAAAAGAAGAAAGAGGATCTCAAAATCGAAGATGACCTGAATGCAAGAATGGCCGACGTTCGGAGCGGACACCAGGAGATATTGAAGAGCATAGATGATGTGCTGCAGCACATGCAGAAAGGCGAGCTATCGTCTAGCAACAGCCAGGGGGGTAATGGAGCCGACGGTGCCCCGGTAACGGAAGCGATCCCGACGGCGGCTATTGTTTCATCCTCAAGCCCGCTGGTTGCTTCGGCCCCAACCGAGGAGGAGCAACAGCAGGATCGGCTGCGGAAGGCGCTTGAAGATGCGAAAAGGAGGAATGCAGCAAGGCAGGCTCCCTAATCTAACCGTTATCTAACGGCAACCCCTGCTATTCCTTTTAATATGTGTACACTTGGTTCCACCCCACAATTCTTTTTTTCCTTTTGATCTTCATTCCTGATCTCCCTTTGCACTTCATATGTTTTGGATACCCCCATTTTTCTTTGGTCAGATCCTTTTGCTGTGTTTATGGGCACTCCTACTACATCTCTTGTCGCAATACCATAGCTGTTTAGCTCAAAGATGGGCATTCTCTCAATGATTGAAATTTCCAGTTTCTCTGCCTTCAGAACATCCCCGGTGGCTGGATGCATATACATGTACTGCAGTTCCAGCTTTAGCCATTTGCTTGCTCTGATTGATCTGTGTAGCGCTAGCTTCGATCCCTACTTGATTAGGTCCAAACGCAAATAAGCTCTATTATCCTAAATCGTTTTAGATTGCGATGTCGGATTCTGTGTAAAACTATGTATAGACGAACCCCATTTAACCTGTCCACAGAGAAAAGCTCTGGTTGGGGCCAACAAGGTGAGTATTCTTTTCTTGGGCCCCGCCACGGCGGTACTGGCGGGCTCGGTGATTGCAGGAATATGGAAGATGCAAGGCCCCGACCATCTTGGCTGGTAGGATGTGGTGTAACATTTGCCTCGAGTAAACATTGGATACTTCTTTTTCGTGATGTTCCAAAAGGGCACCCCTTCACGGGCGCATTTCCACCTCGAATGCATGGATTTTTCTTCTTTCTTTCTTCATTGCTTTCCCTTCTTTCTCTTCTTTTTCCTTTTTCGCTCTATTTCCCCAAGGTTATGCTCATAGGACATGCAATGAAGATTGCAAAGGGACAAGCAGGGACTGGTCTCTGTTTTTAACATCAAAGACAACCTTGTGGCTTCTCTGGGTGGTTAAACAATATGACATCATCATCATAATAACCACCACCACCAAAAGACAAGCCAGAAAGGGCTGGCTTTGAATATCATTAAACTTGTGGCTAGCAGCCTGGCCTGCCACAAAGTGTGCTTACTGTGTATGTATATAACATATCACCGGGCTAGATCCCTGTATCTCTGAAGGGTGCCCAAACAAGGCCGCAATTTTCAAAAGAGCCAAAAAGAAGCACAGTGAAACAACCGGCTAGACTCGATGCGACGCAAAAGACACGAGAGGCCGTGTTGCAACGGTTGTGGCTGTGGTCAAAATGGCGCATTGGCAGTTTCTCGCAAGGTTTGGCAGTCGGTACTTCTTCAGCAACAGTATGTAACTCTACTCCGTAGAACTCCCCAAAAAAGCTATCTAGTCTGGATGTACAGATACTCCGGACCCAGGAGAGTCCATCGAGGCATCCATACATAGACGTGTGTGACCCCACAACCGTCGACAAACTCTGCACGCCAGTATGAGCAAGGTCCAATGGCCAATCACGCCTGCCATCGAGCGCAAGAGCAGCCTCGAGCAGCCGGGGCAGTCTGGGGCAGATCGCAGCGAAGCTCGCCGGAACGAGAAAGCAAAGAAATGCGAACCGGCTGCTGATTGGCCCGGGAGGATATTAAAGTTGAGGCTCTGACGCAAAGCCACATGACACTCCAGCCAATGACGATGCGTGAAACCCGCCACCCCAGCCATCGCCTCCACAGTGTGGCCGGGCTCCAGCACAGCCCCAATCGATCAGCGCGCGTTTGCGGTGTTTTGGCTGCGGGTTCTGCGACGGCGAGAAGGGCGAGAGGATGGCGAGTCGGGGTGGGGACTGTGTGAGCGAAGAGCTGGGACGTAGGAGCAAGCAGCTGATACGCGTGGCGGGAGACCTTTTTTTTTTTTTGGGAGACTTTTTGCTCATGTGGGAGAAAGGTTCATACATATGTACATTAGTTAGGCCGGGGTGAAAGCTTGAAAGATAGTCCTTTTTTTTTTTTTTTTTTTTTAGAGGCAATCGGGATGTCGGAGTCCGTGCCGGGATCATTGCTGTTAGTCGCCCGCCGTTGAACAAGAAGCAGGCACCTTCACGATGTTGTTGCTCGAGTAACCGGGTTATGATCTGTTACCACCCGCGGTTGCTGTACACCGCGCGGGCTCAGCCACGGGGCCTGTGACAATCCCCAAGAGGGAGACTAGAGGAGAGGAGAGGAGAGGAGGAGGAGAGGAGCTGCTGCTGCTGCAACACGAAAGGACGGGACGCTTTGGGCGCGGTTTGCCTCGCGGCCTCTCTTCCCGCGAGATTGCATTTGTGCAGCCGGAAGCGAATCAGCAGACACGTACCGTTCAAAACGAGGGCGCATCGTCAATCCGCCGGGTGGTGAGGCGCATCGCCCAGACTCGGCGCTGTGATTTGCAGGATCGCGGAGCTGCAAGAGCCCGATTGCTGTTGTATTCCGAAACGTACATATGTATGTAGCGTAAAAGGGGTGCTGGACGATGATGATCAACCACAGCAGATGGCCCCAGGATGGAGAGAGAGACGCTCTGTACTCTCTCTGTATAAGTCTTTGCTTGGTGCTGCGCGGCTTCGATGGGGAAGAAAAGAAGCAAAAGCAAGCCGTCCGTGTGGGTGGGTGGGTGGGGAGGGATGAATATTTCCGTAAGCCGCCATACCGTACGCACAAAGTTACCAGGCCGGTATTGATGCTATACTCTTCTTGGCCGCGCAGCGCACAGGAGCCGGCCCGAGCCTCATCATCTGACACACCGGGGAAGGTATCAGTATGGTAAGGTACGGTACAGCAGGGTCTCTCTGGCAGTCAGGAAATGGCTGGTGACGGGCGTTTCGTCGCTTCACCTTCTTCTCCCTCTCTCCATCTCTCTCGTCTCTTGCTCTTTTTTTTCTTTTACTTTTGGTTCTCTCTTCTCTGTCATTTGCTCTCAGTGCTACGCCCAGACACGTTTCTGACTGTACTCTTGCTCTTTGGCTCTTGTCCGGGGTTTCGATATAGTCATCCAGCCCTCCCTGCCCACGGCGGATACTCCCAAGTAGAAGCGTGTGCTTTGGCCCAGTCCCGTAACCACCGCCGCCAGCCAAACTACTAGCCATTAGTTGAAATTCCACACGGCCTCTTTGCTTCCTGGCCCAAGTTACTCCACCCGCCCTGTTCCTGGAATCCATCTCAGACAACCCGCAAATCTTTCCTCGACCAGCCAGCAATTGCCTCCCCCTTCAGACCTCTCTCCGACTCGCTGCCATTGCCGCCCGGTAGAATTAATAAGGCCTGCCTGCACGGGGATTTTCGCCGCCCAGGAGTCGCACCCCCGGGCCTTTCTGCACCCTTCAATTCAGCGTCTAATTTCCGCTGCTCGACCACGCAAGACACGTCCTCCTTCCGCCGTCCCTGTCTGGTCCCAGCTCCTCGCGCCGCATCTCTCTCTCTCTCTTCCACCTTCTCTCCCCCCCTTTCTGTTTGTCGGTTTGTCTGCCTCATCGTCATCTTCTTATTCCTCCTCTCTCTCCCCGCGCATTGAAAACGACACGCCCATCCAGTCCGTCAGAAGGTTCCACCACCTTTCGGACCGTTTGTGGCTTGCACAAAACCTTCGTCGCGATTCACCAATTACGCTCTGCTACCCGTACCAAGGACTTCGGCAGTTGAACCACAACTTTGTCCCTTTTTCCTCCCTCGATAAAACGACCGCCGAGCTTTCGCGACAGCCATCGTTCGCCAGCGTGTCCAGCACTCCCGCGTCTGCCCTTTCACTCGAGCGGAGTCCCGGTTTGAATATCTCGCTTCTTTCTTCCTCTGTTTTCTTTTCTTTTCTCTTTTTTTTTTTCGCCTTCTTGCTCTTCTTATTCTTCTTCTCGAACACCTTGGATGAGCATTATTACCGCATCGGACGCGACGATCGGACCCATCGGCGGCCAATCCAAAACACGACCGGGAAGCCTGTCAGCTTGCGCCACACCTGACCTCCCAGCTTCAGGCGCACTCGGCCACCCAACAACAACGCCTGGTCCTTGTGAGTATCACGTCTCTCTCTCTCTCTCTCTCCCCCCCCTTCTCCCTCCCTCCCTCCGTCTCCTCCCCCTCTGCTCCGCCTGCGAATGACCTCTCTTCTTCCGTCTCCTCCCATCTCCGCCAGACACTGCCGTCCTCTCGCGTGCGTTTCCCATCTCGGCCCATTCCATCCACTGGCTTGCGCAACCAGCCAACCAGCCTCCTCTGCCCCTTGTTCCCCCGTCTCCAGTCTGCCTTGTCGTGCCGGTTAGATCTGCCCATCTCCCCCATTCATGAGCCTCAAAAGACGAATCCTCCCGATCTCCTGTTCTATTTCCAGAAACCCTCCGCGAAGAATTAATTCCTGTCAAACTTACCTTGTTTGTCTCCTCAACCTCTACCTGTAATATTATTTTGTTTTTTTTTGTTTCTTTTTATCTGCCTTTTCCATTTCCTGTTTTCTATTTCCCTTGTTTTTTTTGGCCTTCCATCCTCCCTCCTCTTGCTTTCCACCCCCTTTTTGAGTAGCGAATCGGTCTAATCATGACTTCGTCCCACATCTTTAGAAGTTCGCCCGTTGATATCCTTCGGCCACGACCCTGCTTCCTTTCATCCCACGAAACTGGCGGCTCACAAGGTATCTTTATGGAAGGCCCTTTTCCTCAGGGTCCCGAATCTCCCACTTTTCGCAAAGTTCCAGACTCCGTGCCGCCTTCATCGGCCCGCTCGCATCCCGTCTCCATCTTCTCAAAACCAGACGACGTCATAACAGATCCGAATCTACCATCAGTCGCCAACGCCAGTCTGCGTGCGTCTCCCTCGTCCTTCATGGAAAGGTCAAGGCATCTGTCGCCGCATCTGACGTCTGCAGCGAGTAATCCCGATCAGCGCGGAGAAGGGGAGCAGCCCAAGAACAGCACTCATCACAGTACCCTACAAACCGCGCGCGAGGCTCTCGGCGCCGTGATGGAGGCAAATCGTGATGAATCGGAGAACGTCGACGCCCCTCCGACTGGAGCTGCGTCTCACCCCACGGAGTCCAAGTCGCTTCATCGATCAACAGAAGATGAGCGTACAGAACAACGGCAGAAACAGCAACAGCAACACCGCGCCAGCCCCACTGCACTGCCCGACGCCTATGGTAATGGAGATAACCCGGGTACCCTGATGAATAGCGCGACAGTGGCGAGCCCAGGCCCAATTGAAGAGGATAATCCACTGGAGGAAGGATCGCACCGTAGGGAGGAAGAATCTGTGCTCGAAGATAGCAACAGCAAAGCCTTTTCTTATCCTGTACCCATGCCAAGTCCAAATCTCAACGACCCACGCCGGGGAATGAGTCTTCCGCATTCTGGCTTGAGCAAAGCAGGCCCACGCTCTCCATCTGCCAAAAAGCATCGCTGCCCTTATTGTTCTACGGAATTTACACGTCACCATAACCTAAAGAGCCATCTACTCACGCACAGCCAGGAGAAACCTTATGTCTGCCAGACCTGTCAATCGCGTTTCAGGCGCCTACATGACCTCAAACGACACACGAAGCTCCATACCGGCGAACGTCCTCACATATGTCCTAAATGTGGCAGACGGTTTGCTCGAGGAGATGCTCTAGCAAGACACAACAAAGGTTCGGGAGGCTGCGCGGGAAGGAGGTCGAGCATGGGTGGTTTTGGTGTCGAGGAAGAATATCCTGAACAGGGTGGTACCTCAGGGGTGGTGCAGGCAGATGACGCAATGGAAGGATTGATGTATACAGAGCCAGAGCGCATGGATGAAGAAGAAGAGAGACGTTTGAGTATACCCAGCATCAGGAAGGACAACGTTACGCCCGAGCCACACTCACAGACCTCCGCGAGCCGCCACGTCTCTTTTACGTCTCATCAATCGAGCACGTATCCCCCATTAGGCGGCAATCGCTCGCCCGGTGGTCTTTTCCCGCCCGTTGCCAGCCATGCAGGCTCCGCATCGCCTTCCCCGATATCACCGTCCTACCCGCCCGGCAGCAGCGGATCTTCCTCCTTCAACCCTGCCCATCAAGGCTCTTCTCCATCAATATTTGTGCAGACCACCATGACGGAAAGCCCAAAACCATTATCTCCCAGCGCCCTTTCACCGCATCAGCTCAGCCATGGTCATGAAACGAATACACTGCCTCCGCCATCGCAACCACAGCAGCAGCTCACTCCAGGCCACTCTCCCAATCTAAAGCCACAATTCCAGCAAGGTCAGTCGCCATATAACCGAAGCCGTCAGGGTTCGGGAGCTTCTCTTGGGGTGCCTTCGATGACCGCGCCGGGTCCGCTGAGCCTCCCTTCGCCACAGCCCGGCACGCCCCATCTTCCGCCTCCTCCCGGCCTAAATCCTCCCGACTCGAGGTTTACCCTCCATAGCCAGTCCCAGGGATCAGTGTCTTCCATACACTCCGTTAACAATCGCACGGACCCGCATATGCAGCAAGCCCGTTCTCCCCATACCACTTCGACGACAGACATGAATAATCCCGACAGCAATAATATTAATACTAATATCTTCTCACAACAGCGACAGTCTTCTCTTCCAGGTGTGAGTAATCTTTCGGTTAATGATCGGATTTGGGATTACGTGCGGTCTCTGGAGACACGCATGAATGGTTTAGAGGCGGAAGTCGGTCGCCTACGGGAACAGCTTGCCAGCACCGGCGGGAACACTTCAGCTTCCGGCGCCAACGGGGCATAACTGCACCACACTCGAATGCGAGAGTTTTTCCATCAGTCGCATCGAGCTCTTGTTTTATCCCATTTCCGCCTAAGGATATTGCTGATCCTATGACACTGCTGTCGAGAGTCGTGGCGCGAACATCGGCAGTCTCTACGGATTGCGAACATCATAAGGCGCAGAGTTTATCGGTCCTAACTATGCCGCAGTTACCGCCGGGGCGATTCGGTCCCTGGCTCCCTCCTGAAGCTTAGCTCGGGTCGCTGCTGCATGGGTGTGATCTACCGTTATCACGTATCTGCGAGTATGGCAATTGAGACAATTCGATCCAAAGTCGTGCTCAAAAATACCTTGTATTGTGAGAGAGAGAGAGAGGAGGGCATCGGGGGGCATCTTTGAAAAAAAGAAAAAAAAATGCAATTGCACGGAAATCAATTGCGTTCTAATCAAAATCTATTTTATCGGTCTACATTGTTTCCTAGCTATCTTCTTTATGCAATTCGACCACATACCCATTTTCTTTTTCCTTTTTCCTCTTCAATGCTTAATATGTCCTTGACGCGTCGTACGCCCGGTTTGCTCCATGTCTCTCCGTCTCTCTCCAGGTGTCTACACTCACACAGGGCGGACCTGGCATCCCCCTTTTTTTTTTTTTTAAAAAAACAAAAATCGGTAGGCTGGACGGGATCTTTTTTTGCTTACAGCTGGTCATTTCTTTATATTTTCTCGCCCCGCTTTGACAACCTAAAGTTCTTTTCTGCGTCATTTCCCGCTACCTTTTCTCGCTGTCTTTTAGGGGCCTTATTCATGTATATGATATATCTGCAATACCGGCTTTCTCTTTCCAACATGATTTTCGTTTCTTTTGTCCTTTTGCATGTGCTGACGTCTGTATCTTTATCATCTGTTTTTCCCCTCCTACGTTGTTCCCGTTGGAGGCGGCGGATCGCGTGTGTCATTCTACAATATCCCAGCTTGCAGCTTCTCTCCACTTTCACCTTTGCATTTGAGCTTATCGTCACCGTCTCCCATTATTTATTTATTTATTTTTTTCCCCCCTCTTTACTACTTTCTTTTAACGGTCCATGTTTGGTTTCGCCTGAAGTTGTTATTCAATTTCTTTTTCCAAGGCGGGTGGGCGGTTGGTCAAAACTGGCGCCGAGTTGAACGGAACCGGAGGAGGGCTGGTTACTTATTATGCTTGCTCTTGTAGGTATGTATGTATGTACTTAGGTATCCCGCCAAAGAAGAAAAAAAAAAAAAAAAAAAGTTATGGCAGCAGTGTGAAAAGCTTTCTTTAGCTTACTTCTCCTTTCTTCCTTCGTGACTTGTTACCGCTTTATATCATTAACCATCCCTAGATCTGCTTATTTTGTTTCCCCTCACCCCCCTCTCTCCCCCTCTTCCCGTCGCTTTGCAAGATAACCCATTACGAATTCTACATCTTTGACAATCTGCTTCGGCACGCCGCCCAGCGACCAGCTCCGCTGCACGGCCTCTGGGATCCAACCGCCCGCATGCGCCGAGGTGGCCATCGTCCATTCTATCTGTTGAAGAGGGTTCGATGCTCCACTGCCACCTCCACCGCCATCAGCAAGCCCCGCAGCTGATTTAACTGCGTCTTCTGATAAACGGGCGAGAAGCGGCTGCACCATCTCGATGGAGATGTAGTTGGCGAAGATGCAGTTTTTGCGGGGTGGGCGCTCGGATTCGGGGAGTTCGGAAGGGTCGAGGGGTATCTGGATGGTTATGAAGCCTGGGTCTTTGGTGCTGCCGGCGGGGGGTTCCGAGATTCGGTGAGTTTCGTCAGGGACCGGCGGGGATGGGGTTGGAGACGACGGTGTTGGGAGTGTGGCGGTTATTTCAAGCACTGCGTAACAGCGTGTTGTGCACATTGGGTACTTGTGGGTGATTGTGTTGACTAGGAAAAGAAAATATGTCAATTGGGAACCAAAGCAAAGTGATTTTTTTTTTTTTTAATTATTAGTGATTCTGTGCTGAAAAAGATGCAAAAAACACGCCAACTCCCTCGAGATTTCATATGAATAAATCCACAGAGACATTGCAGGACTCACCGCACGCTGTGACATCCTTCCATCCACCTCCAACGTCCACTTTCGACAGATCATACGCTGTCACCCGCTCCACCCCTATCACCCCAGGGTTATATCGCACCTCATTCTCAGCATGATCATCCTTCAACAATCCGCGTAGCTCCGCAAGAGTCGCGCTCCCCCTCCGCGCAACATCCTCATGCACGCTCCGCCGGCCGAACCAGTGGTCCACGCTCGGCCCCCGGTTCTCGGCGCTCTCCTTGTACGGTAGATACCGCGAGACGTAGCTGCAGACCTGCACCCTGGCCTTGGACGGGCGCGCAGGAGCACTCTTGTCGCCGGAGCGGGCCCAGGGCATGCGGGCGGTCATCCATTCCCGGCCCTGGTCGAGGACGTATCTGAGGAAGAGAGCGAGATCAGGGTGCTGGTGCTGGTTGGAGGCGGCGGCGGCGGCGGCGGAGGAGGAGCTGCTGCCCCCGCCGGCGCTGTGATGGGGGTGCCAGGGGATGTCAATGAGTGAAAGGGGATAAGGGTGGAAGATGGGAAAGGTATCTCTGGGGATTGGACCTTGGGCAGAGTGCGGAGCCTGGTGGTCCGAATTTGTGCCATGCATGGCGACAATCTCTGCGATGTTCATGGCTGTGAGAGCTTTGGAAGTGAAGAATGGATGGGATACAGAGTATTATATGTGATATGTGATCATGTTATATTGGAATTAGAGCATGCAACTATTGGGAAGCTTTGATAGGGGGTTTCCCTGAAATCAATGTAACAAGGAGTAGTTAGAGATTGCGGCGGGCTTGCTAGGAGTTACCCATGTGTAACAACATGGGAGAGCATTGAGGAGTAGGATTGACCAGTGTGCATCTGCTGGTGGGAATGGCTAGGAAATAAACAGTATCTTCTGTGGGTATCATTGAATAGATGATGTGGTGTGAGCTAACCATGTCAGATCCATGCGAACGGTTTATGTTTATGTAGCTGGCTGAAACATTTACTGGCTGCAGCTTGGATGAAGAACTTAAACCCTGCCAGGGCGCGTAGCAAGCGCAAATTAGGTGGATATCTACAGAATACATGAATAAGCTGTCTAATTATCTAGCATCAATCACCATTCAAGTTTGTTGTACTCCGTAACAGAGTATTGTTCCCCCATAATTGTAGCTAATTTACATCTAGCTATTTACACCATTCATGGGAAAGGACAACTAAAAAAAAAAAAAAAAAAAAAAAAAAAAAAAAAAAAAAAAACCCTCCTGCAGGAGTGTGAACAGTGTTGGCTAGACGACTGCCGACGTCGGGTATTTAATTAGTCCCCCTTTTTATATCATAGAGTTTCAGGTCGTAGGACTTGTAGAAGTGTTCTACAGCCGTCGAACACCAGGTCCAACGCAGCCGGTATCGAATATCTCGATCAAGCCAGCGCCAATGGCTTCCTCCAGGGCCCATCTAAAATTCATGCCGTAGAGCTCTTTCCACTTCTTCGTGCGCCCCGGCAGGACGCCGCTTGACTCTCCTCTGGCACGCTTCGCGACGGCGAATTGGGCCTGGGACTCGACGGCACCGTCCCAGCGATCCCTGAGGAGGGACAGCGGCGCCTCTTTGTACTTGGACTTCTCGAGTAAGGAGAGCATCTGGGAGCGTGCCGCGCTTATGAGGCGCAGGTAAGGCCCAAGGTTGGGCAGGGACAGGACCATCGTTGAGTCGCGAAAGGAGCGACTGCTCCACGACGACTGGTTGTCGGCCTGCGGAGCCAGCTGGACAGCTGCATCGTCCGTGGGGGACGCGAGGGCCACAGCGGGGTTGATCGAGGACGAAGTGACCTTGGCGAGGGAGGACGGGGAGACGAGAAAGCCGGCCCTGACCAGGGCGGAGGTTTCGTCTGGGGTGAAGTGGGCGGCGGAGACGGCGGAGGTTTGTGCGTTTGAGCGGAGGAGCTGTATGAACTTATCTAAGAGATTAAGACATGCGGGAGTTAGTGATGGTAGGCGGAAAAGAGGTGATGTGGTAGGTGCTCACCCTTGAGCGAGTCGTCGAGGGAGGGGCTGGAGCGGACGAGGAACTCCCAGTCCTCGACGAGCACCAGGCAGTCGCCCAGGCCGGCCAGGGCGGTGCCACGGCCGGGGATGAAGAGGCGGCGCAGACGCGCGGTGTGGACGAGGTGGGCGATCTCCCTCTCGACGGCGGTGGGAGGGTGGAGGAGGACATGGACGTGGGCGACGGAGACGACTGGCGGCAAGGATCGGCGGAAGTTCAAGACGTGGGCGATGCGGGTGCTGTTCATGCCGGGGCGCGAGGCGGGCATGTCGGTGAAGATGGTGTTCTGGACATGCTGGATGGCCTGGACGACGGTGGTGACGAGAGAGGTCTCGGCGAGGTGGTTGGAGGGGCCCAAGTCCGGTAGCCGATCGGGCGAATAGGCAGTGCCGCTGCCATCCTGATCCTCCCTTTCATCCTCCTTCTCGCTGTCCCGCTGCAGGCGACGATTCGGCTTGGCGCGGCGGAGACGGGCGAAGGGGGAGGACGCGGTGGATCGGGAGCGGGACGGGGGCTTTCTGATGCGGGAGGAGGGGGCTGCGGTGAACTGGAGAGGCATGGTATCACATCTTGTTGCTTCGTCGCATTCCCGTTCCCTTCTTTCCGGTCACTCCCGTCTCTCTCTTTTATCTCATATCTCTTTTCTCTTTCGCTCTCTCTCTCTCCATCTCTCGGTCGCTTTTTCCGCTCTCCTATTAGTCATCACGGCGGCTGTCGGGATTAGGTAAACCGCGGCAATCTCCTCCTGTGATTGGCTGGATTTTGAAATTACGTCATCCAGTTACCGGCGCAATACGCAATACACAATACTACGTACATGACAATACGTACATGGTCCATTACACACAATTACATTACAAGTCACACTCTTTCACTTTTCACTTTTGATATCTCTTTTTGTCTCTCTTTTTCTCTTTCTTCTGTACCTCTGTCTTGTCACTGCTTTGATTAGCTAGTGGAGCTGAGTGAAGAATAAGAAAAATCCAACAGGGAACTCTATTAGTTTCCGCAATACAACCTATGAAGAAGACAGAGAAGACGGAGGAAAACAAGAAGACAAGAAGATCATGACTTCCTGCAGTCTAGACTCCGCCAAGAGCTGCATCGGCATTGTCATTGTCTCCTCGCCATCGCGCGCAATCTTGCAAAGCCACCAGCCCTGTTTAGAGAGGCGGGCAGATTCAACCAGGCAGCCTGTTTCTGGCATATTCTCCATCGCCGTGACCTACAGGGACCACCCACGACCGTGGAAAAGAGGCCATCGTGCCCCCGCTGCTGCCCGGTCTGCCCGCCGCCGTTGGTGCTCATCCCCGGCCCGCCCATGCATGACGTAACCAGCTTGCAGCCATCGCACGCCTTTGCTCGTTGGACTCTCTGATGCGCCTGTTGTGTGTTTTTATATCTGCTTGGTTGAGCAGAGGCCGTCGCAAGAAAGGGGGAGAAATAAAAAAAATAAAAAAAATAACAAAAGCATCCACCCTGTTAGCCATTGTCATGGACAAGCTCAGCTCGAGATGCACTGCAAGCCAAGCCAGCAAACCCCCCCGGTTGTTGGCTTGTTTAGTTACATTTTGGATAACCGTGTAGTTTAACTAGTTGGATCAATGCAAATTCATCCGCAATCAATCCGCCTTAACTACATCATCATCTTCGTCGTCGTCATCGTCACGTTGATTTGCATCTTGAATTGAATTTTACTTGTTTATCCGCTCGTCTCGAATTTTCCCTCGCCGTCTGCCCACCTTATTTAAGTCACCTAACATAGAAGAGTCGTTCCCGGTTTCATCCTCGCGCCTCTCCCACCACGTCCCCGGCCCAGCGCGCCCGCCATGTGCTTGTAACAAGCCTTTTCCAAGCTTTCTTCTAGCTTTCCACTACCCACCAGATTCCGCATTCCTCTCCCCCGTTACCTCTTCTTTTTCCGCATCCCACACACCCCCATCCTCAGTCGCTGTCATGGCCCGCTCTTGATCGATCGTTACATCCGCCGAAAAGAAAAGCGTCTTCCACAATGACTATCTTCATCGTCTCTCTGTAAGTTCACTCCCTTCCAATTGGACCGAAGTCCAATTGTCCCGCCTTCTTCTCCCCCCTTCCCTCTGCCGTCCCCCCGCGCCCCCCCAAGCATTGAGTTTTATCATCTTATGCCAGCTCTTTCTCACGCGTTGTTCGTTTCTTTTTCTGTCGCGATGTAGCTTCCTTCCGCACACCGTGAACTTCATCCTCCCCGAAGGAACCTCCCAGAGACGCCCGTCCAGCCCTCGGAGGAGACACCACCGCCGTGAGAGCTCCGACTTCAACCGGAGAGCCCACAACACCCTCTTCCCCAAGAGGCCTACTTCCTCGTCCTCCTCGTCCTCTCCCACCTCCACCACGGCGCCAAAACACCTCCTCAAGGACCATGCGCGCCTTTTCGCCCCAACACCAGACAAGTTCACCCCGCTGGACCTGCTGCGGAGGACCGAGGACGGTAGGCAGCAGCCGCTCACCCCCAGCGACCCCCATGCTCCCCTCTGGGGCGCGACCGGCGTCTTCAACCAGCCCAGACCCCGCCCCAGCCAGTCCCCCTCCTCCTCCATTCTCCAGCACAACAGCATCGCCGGCCCGGCACCGAAACTCGTCAAACGGGCTTCCACCCCGGTCAAGGTCGAGGAACGTCCCGAATCTTCTCCGCCGGAAAAAGCATTCTCGGACGCCGCATGGACCATAGAACCCTCCGAGCAAGGCAACGGCGGCCTCTTCAACGCCATCCGCTCCGCCAACCTCGAGGCCCCGCAGGACAAATTGTGGGTTGGCACCCTGGGCATGCCCACCGACGCCCTCGAAGACCACGTCAAGGACACCATCGCCGAGAAACTGGACGTTGACTACGCCTGCCTGACCGTCTTCGCGAACGACTCCGATTTCGATGGCCACTATCTTCACTTCTGCAAGACGATCCTCTGGCCCGTGTTCCACTACCAGATCCCCGACAACCCAAAGAGCAAAGCCTACGAGGACCATTCTTGGGTCTACTACAAGGCCGTCAACCAGGCCTTTGCCGACAGGATCGTGCGCAACTGGAAGCGTGGTGACATCATCTGGGTCCATGACTACCACCTACTCCTCGTCCCGTCCATGATCCGCAAGCAATTGCCCGATGCCAAGATCGGCTTCTTCCTCCATACCGCTTTTCCTTCCTCCGAGGTGTTCAGGTGTCTTTCTGTCCGCAAGGAGCTGCTGTACGGCATCCTCGGTGCTAACCTGGTTGGCTTCCAGACCCAGGAGTACTGTCATCATTTCCTTCAGACCTGTAGCAGGATCCTGACGGTCGAAGCCACCAACGAGGGCGTCCAGCTGGAGGATCGTTTTGTCAATGTTGGCACGTTCCCGATTGGAATCGATCCCCCTTCGCTGGACCTGAGACGCAAGGGCAGCGACGTCGAGAATTGGATGCGTACCATAAGAGACCGATACCAGGGGAAGCGTCTCGTGGTCGCGCGAGACAAGCTGGACAATATCCGTGGCGTCAGACAGAAGCTTCTTGCCTATGAACTCTTCCTGAACAAGTACCCCAAATGGAGAGACAGTGTAAGTTTATGACATCCAAAGCACACTTGTGAAACCGAGAAGGTAGAGAATCGTATGTGCTGACAAGACACGACAATAAGGTGGTTTTAATCCAGGTTGCATCCTCAAGTGCGGAGCATTCAGAACTCGATGCGACGATTTCAGACATAGCAACCCGGGTCAACTCGCTTCACTCGAGTCTGGCCCACCAGCCCCTGGTTTTCCTGAACCAAGATCTCCTTTTCCCTCAGTACCTCGCCTTGATCTCGGTGGCGGACGTCTTCATGGTGACAAGCCTGCGCGAGGGCATGAATCTGACAAGCCACGAGTACATCCACTGCCAGGATGGGAAGTATACCAACAACAAGCATGGCCCCTTGATTCTCAGCGAATTCACGGGGAGCGCCTCTGTCTTTGAAGGGCATCCTTTACTCGTGAATCCGTGGAACTACCAGCAATGCGCCGATGCGCTCAACACTGCTCTGGAGATGCCCCCTGAAGAACGAGAGCAGCAGTGGACTAGGCTTAACGACCAGGTCAATGCCCATACCACGGACAAATGGGTCAAAAACTACATCGAAGCCCTGGATAGAGCGTTTAGCGAACAGGCCTGTCGTGATAACGTGTCGATCCCACGACTGTCCGTCAATAACCTAATGAAGTTATACAGAGCATCGTCCCGTCGGCTGTTCATCGTCGACTACGAAGGAACTCTCGCTTCGTGGGGTTCGCCTACCAGCATCGTTCTGACAACCCCGAAACGAGCCATCGACACGCTTAATGACCTGCTGGAGGATCCCAAGAATACAGTCTATGTAATGAGCTCCAGGATGCCGGAAGAGATGGAGCGGCTGTTCCGCCAGGTCCCCGGCCTGGGCCTAATAGCCGAAAACGGATGCTTCGTTCGAGAAGCACACCGAGAGGAGTGGATCAAACTCATCGACGATGAAGAGACCCGGGAATGGAAGGACAGCTTGGCCGATATGATCAACTACTTCCACGTACGCACTGAGGGTAGCTGGGTCGAAGAGCGTCATTCTTCTCTCGTTTTCCACTACGATAACGCCGAGGATCCTCAGACGGCGGGACGGCATGCGTCGGATTGCGCGAACCACATCAACGACACGTGCCAGCAGCACCGAATTCGCGCTGTCGCCGTCGATGGCGCGGTGATAACCGAGCCGATCAGTCCCAACAAAGCCACGGCGGCGGATCTTGTGCTGAGGCACATCCTGGCCCGGGCCGAGAAGGACAAGGACAGTGCCGCCAAGCCGGATTTCCTGTTCGTGGCGGGCGACGGCCGCGAAGATGAGGTGGTCTTCCGCTGGGCCAATAAACTAGAAGAGAAGAAGTTGATTGAGAACATCGAGACTGTCACCCTTGGTTCGGCAAATACGGAGGCAAAGGCTACTTTGGCGCAAGGGGTCACGGGTAAGTCGTCTTAAGCTAGAAAGTGCATGATCTTCCAGATAAAAGCTAACGTTCGTGTAGGAGTCCTGTCCTGCCTTGGAAAGCTCGCTGCGATTTCGCATGATGTTGAACCAAACGAATACCTGGCTGAACGGGAGATCCCTTATAAAATCTAACCCGCCATGCATGACGACACAATATCCCTATCTCGGATAAAAGGAAGTTTTTTCTATTTATACATATGTATTTTTCATTTTTTTTTTTTTTTTCGGCGCATTCCTTTTTTTTTTTTAAGAAAAAGTGTACTGTAAGAAATGCCATCTTGGCGAGCGACTTCTTGATTCTTGACTGGCATGACCACTCCCATCTTGCATCGTTTTACATTTTTTCTTCTCCTTTTTATTCTCTCCCCCGGCGTGGGGGTCGGACTTTTGTGTCTGCACAGAGCAGAGCGTAGGGAAGGTTGGACGGGATGTATCAGGTAGCTTTTGGACTTGTACATAACTACTAGAATGGAACGGCTAAATAATAACATCCTTTCTTTTCGGCGTTTTGGTGCCTCCTCAAACGTTTGTGCTGTTTGCAGGGATCGGCTTAGTCAACAAATCGCCGCTGTTAACCAGGGGCGTTGGCTTCAGCCGAGGTAGTTTTGACTTCCAAGGGCAGCGGAAACTCACCTTGCGCCAGGGACATCTCCCCGTGCCGAGAAAGCTGGCGGGCCGCGATTACATGCGGATTGATGCCGGGCTAGTGAGCTATTCTTTGTCGTTTACTTCTTTCTCTCATATTGTTTGGATTGTCAATCCTTGCAACCTTTTTTTGTCTGGGATCTTCTATACTTAGGTTTCCCCATAGATCGAGGTCGAATTGCTCCTGCTGCTTGTTCTGAATCTGGACCGAAAAGCGTACGCAGTCTGTGTGGGATTGTCAAGATTGCTTTCGAGAAAGGGAAAGTAAAGAAGGCGGAAAAAAGACAAATGGCACAGAAGATGGCCCTTGGGCCGGCGCGCAGCTTTGGCGAGGCGATTGCCGTCCAGCCGCTCTCGTCGCACACCTACGCCGCCAATCTTCGGAAGGAGTGGTGCATTGGAACCGGTATGTCGATGTAGCCCACTTTTCTCCTTTTCTTTTAATCGTTCGTCTTAGGGAAGCTCTGAGCTGATCCAATACGCGATAGTTCCCAATGGAGGTTACGTAGCATCTGCTTTCTTCAACGTCGCCCGCACACACATGCGCCAGACCCATCCGACCATGCACAACGGCCGCGCCGACCCGATCACCATGCACCTCACCTTCCTCCGACGCACGGAAACCGGACCCGCAACATTCAGCGTCACAGACACAAAACTAGGCGCGCGCACGTCGACTCTACACATCACCCTCTCGCAGAACGACCGCAACGGCGGCGTCCGCGAGGAGGTAGCGGGCTACATCACGGTGTCCAACTTCGACACCGAGGACGGACCCAGCATGGTCACCGGATTCAACCTGACCCCCGCGCCTGCGCCCGGAGGTGATGGTTCCACGCCGGTGGATCTGGCTCGATTGGTCAGGGACGGGAAAGATGGGACCTGGTCGCGCTTCGAAGTGCCGTTTACGTCGCTGAGAACGGCATCGAGACAGATCGAGATATACACGCCTAGGGAGATGGAGAAGGTGCGGCGTGGGTTTGTCGAGCAGTGGGTGCGGTTTAAGCCGTATGGTCAGGTGTCGAGGTGGACGGATGAGACGCTGGGGTTCCTGGTGGATATGTTTCCGATGATGTTGGAGACGTTTGATACGAAGCCGTGGAAGGGGGCGGGACAGCGCGAGGAGAAGGATGAGCTGCGGAAGTACTGGTATCCGACTGTGTTGTTGAATGTGGAGTTCAAGAAGAGATTGCCAAAAGAAGGGGTGGAGTGGTTGTACTCCAGAGTGCACACAAAGATGTTGGAGAATGGGAGGATGGATTTGGATATTGTGGTTCTGGACCAGGCGGGTGATATTGTTGCGCTGAGCAATCACGTTGCGTTGGTTGTTGGTGCGGAGAGAAATACCAGCGAAAGAGGAAGTAATGGGAATGGAAACGCGAAGCCGAATAAGCTATAAGGCAGCCGGATCTCGTTGATTGCATGGGCTATGTGAGCCCTTTTTTGCTTCAGCTTGGTATATAATCGATAGAGTTAAGGCTTCTAGTCCCGTACATAGACTCCGCCAGAATTAAAGATATCTATTTCTTTTATATCTCTATAGTATCTCTCTCGTATATCTAAGAGTTCATCTATCCTTAAAAGGATACCCCGATATCGAGCTATAATATGAATGAGACAGATGCGGCTATAACTTCTCGTTCGTCGTCTGCACGAAGAATCCCATCGATTCTACGCAAACCACTTTCTTTTTAGCCCACTCCAGCGGTTGGGCACCACCGTTCTGTTCGCCTAGTCCCTCCTCCTGAAGGACCTGCGCCCTCAACCAGAATTTCCTTCCAACCTTTGCAATACACCACACCTTCAGAACCGCCAGTCCAGGGACGTAAACGGGATTTCTGAATCGCACGTCCAATTGTAGTGTGTATATCCTTCCGCGTTCAGTAGCTTCATTGAAGGTATACCCCGGAATGTGCATTGCAATAACGACGGACATCATTTCATCAATTAATGTCGAAAGGACACCCCCGTGCGCCGTATTAGGGTGTCCACTGATCCCTGGATTGCCGAAATCCCAGAGGGTGATCAAATCGGGCGGAGTGGTTATCTTGGGCCATTTCGCTGGCGGAGGAGGCAGGAAAGGGGCCTCTGACGGTGGTGGAGAGGGGTTACGTCGCTGGAGACTGAGACAATGTGGAATCGTAGTCGGCGTGGCTATTGTTTCTGCGAAGAAGGCATCTTCACCGAGAGGCTTCTTAACCCGCGCAGAGGTCTCGATGGGTCTGTAGTCGGATTTGGAGATCAGGGAGGCCGTCCATGGGTTCGATTGAAAGACAGCTAAGGTGGCGGGAGGGATTGTGAATGTTATTTCTTTGTCTGTGGAGGAATTGGTGTCTTGCGCCATTGTTCAAAGGAAATGCTTCTGCGGAGAGCTCGACGTGTGGGGAAAGTTTCAGTGATCCACAACCTCAGGGGATGGCAAGGTCAGAGTATAAAAGGCCCAGTAAATCCCGGGTGTGCAAAGCAACAACTTTTGAGCAAAAGGACACTTCCAATCCCTGGCTGTTGTCAAATGTTATTGATAGGAGAAGAAATTCCCGCCGGATCTAAACAAGTTGGGCTGCGGTCGGTTACCTCGGCACAAGCGCGCCAAGGCTGCTGACTCATCGCGATAAGATTGATAACAGGCGAGTGGCTGGAATTAGAACAGAAAGTGCCAGACAAACCTGCGGGAGACAGACTTCCAGTAGCCGCCGTTACGGATGGGAGACGGTGGTCACTATGCAAACTGTCCTGGTTAGGGTGAAGTAACTGAAAGATGGCTTAAATCGCACCAAGCTTGCCTCCACGCCCTTCTGCGCAGCCACTCAGTCTTCTGGGTTACCTTCATGCTAGCCTAACGGAAGGTCATTGTTCGGGCTTCTTGGTTGCCCAGGACGGGGACGAATAACTGTGCAAGCTAAGGGAAAAGAAGCCTCATGATGGATGCCGTTTCTGCTGTCTAGCAAAGCGCGAGGCCGCCTTCCTCGTATTTCTGGTGGTCATTGCTTTGAGTGTAAGACATGCTCATGCTCCGACGTTGGCAGGCGTGGCTCTTGACTTGCATTGAACGTGGAAACAGAACCGGGCAAAGGCCGTCTGTATTTGAGTCCTTGACCAACTCGCTGTCTCTTAGGTTTTTTCTGTCACCAATTCATGATCTTGTTTTGATGCTGGACGCCGCTTTGTTTCTGTGGCCGCTACGGGGTCTTCGATGGGTGCCCCGTTCCTTTTGCTGTTCTACTCTGGGACGAAATTTTAACTTGGAATGCTATTAGGACAGCTATATGTAGCAAGAAGGAAATGGCCCCGCGCCTTGCAGATAAAATGACTGGACAAGAGTTCGCAGACAAATCTACCCAAACTGAGCCATCCCCTCAAAGCAAAGATACCGCCGCTTTTGACAAATCAACCCAGACTCCCTGTAAAATTAGAAACCATGAACGGTCCCATGCCTGGCATGACCACCGGATGGTTTCGGTGTCGGCCGACTATGCACTCAAGTTCTCGCCCTTTTCAAAGACACCTTTAATCGGCGTGGACCATCTCGACAAAAGCACGGTCATATTGGTCCTTGCGGAAAACGCTGTGATTCTCGCAAATATCCCAGAGAACCCACACGCCCGTCGTCTACACGACGTGATAGACGAGATTCGATACCTGTACGACAGGCATATGTCATACTTTAATTCACCAAAGACCACGGCGTGGCTCATCGGCCCCGCGTATGAAGGTCGCCCCGACTGGCACCGAGACCTCAAAATGGCGGTTTTGCGAAGGGAGATGCGCCTCTGCCCGAAGAGGAAATTTTACGAATTTGTGGAGTTCCATGATTGGATCCGGACGAGGGAACCTGTCCTCTTAGTTGATGCGATGACGGAGGAGACAGTTGTGGTGAAGATTAATGGAGTCGACGTCACTCAGGAATGGAAGCATGAATGGTCTGAGAAGAAAGAATCGATGAAGGAAGAGCCGGAGCGGCGCTCGAGCGGGTACGTGACTGAGGAGGAATAGAGCATAAAAAATTAAAGACTCCACGAGGCATCGCTGTCTGGAGCAGAGCCGGGGCCCTGATGCGTCTTGATAACACAGTAAAATGACCGGAACTACTCTGGTGATTCGATCAGTCTGTACTGTAATATTCCGTCTCCTGGAGGACTGAATGATGAAAAAGTCACTCCCTCTTAAAGAGAGCCTTGGGAATATTGGTAAAAATGCCCTTTTTCGATTTGGTCTGTACTGTCTGGAGTATGTGCTGTAAATACAGCGTAAATGTGCTATGATCTCTCTCGAGCCTGTGACAGACAGCGTCGCAGAAAGTTACAGGAAGTCTGGATACTCCTGAGACCCCTGAAGCCAATTTCGACTTCATCGGTTGGTCAATCTCCGGGATGCAACGATGTTGCAGAATACAAGCCCAGACGCCTAGTGAAGGCGACCTCGGCCGTTAGAAGATGAAACAATTCACTCATCAACGAAATCGAAGTACCTAGGGCGCATCAATCCAGACATGCCCTTTGGCGTTCTGATCTCCTTGGACAAGGGGCCTTCACTATGCGGGGAGTTTGCGACAGAGCGCTCGTCCGGCACACATTGCCGCCATCTATTCGTGATAAGAGATTCACTGAGGTGTTTTCAGTCTGGGGTGATTTCTCAGCGAGCTGATGGCGTGGGGTTAAGGAGAAACCCCGGCCCTCCCCAATAGTCTGTGGCCAAGAGACAGTAAGCGAACAGAAGTATGGAGTAATTTCACCAAATTGTACTCCGTATCTATAAATTTAATGATTGGGTGGTTCTCCCGGCAAGAGCAGATCGTTCTGAAAGATGACAGAGAATAAAATAAAAAGAAAACTAAAGCGATCGAAATTTTTATGCACGACCAATCGTCCTTATCTGCGCAGCATTGATCATCCCCCTGTCCGGATTGTTGACTTGTCGATCGACGATCGGCAAATCAAGCTTCATTGACACCAGCGGCCAGGCCTCTCACTATCGAGTTTTTGATTGACCAATCACGTCATATTTTTGATCCCTGGACTCTGTACGGAGTACTCCGTACGGAATCCTCTCAGACGGAATACAGATATTATTACCCGCGAGTTGTCTCCAAGGCATGAAAGTCGCCTGCATGGCCGGTTTACCAGTCCTAAAAGCGGCATACTACGGTGAGCGCCTAAGGACACGGCATGCTCTCAGTGTCCCTTCTCATTCCACGTGTTCCTGGCGATGAGTTGGCAGGCGATGTACGGAGTATGAGATCCTGAGCGCGAGAGGGTTTTCTCAGCGCCGGAATATAATGATGGCTAGCCTCGGTGTCAGAAGATGTAGCCACTCTCTCCGATCGCATTGTCTTCACTCGTAAAGGACATTAGAAGCCTGAGACACCATAACATTCTTGTGGAAAAAGGCGCAAATAACGGGCTTTAGGCAGTGTGGTAATTCATCGCCTACCCCGGCAGTTTAGCCGCCATAGAATCCTCGATGCGACCGGAAGCATAAGCTACCTGTGGGCTACTCTGTAGTTTGCAGTTCATTACTACATATCATGTCCCATAAATGAGCTCAGGCTGTGAATGTGATGATATTGGAGCTATCCTGCGGGACTTGCTTATTTCTTGTGTTGGCTTTCTGTGCAGAGATAGGTTGAGGAGCATTAAAGTGCATATAAATAGCTGATCTATGTTTTTTGGTCACTCGCCCAGCTGAGTTGCATCCTGGTAAAACATAACAGGGCCTGAGAATGACACTGTTTGAAGGAGAAGGTTGGAGATCCCACGTGTCTGTGCAGAAGTCTGTTCTTTTCTTTTCTTATCTCGAGACAAAACTTGCGCAAATCTCTGCACCTCTGCCAGTTAACGAACTCAAAACACTGCCTGTGGGGTCCTCATAAAATGTTGTGAAGCAGAAGAACCCTGTCAAAGCAGGCCTTCCTTTCCATGGATCCAGATGTTGAAGTCCAAATCAGTATTTTTCCTTTTCTTTTTTTTTTTTAATCTGTATATTTTTATGAACCCTGTACTCTATACTCCATAGTTACACATGTACGGAATATACACTGAGTATCTCCAGGGCACCTCTGGAATCCACCTCTGTGCCTCATCCAGGCTGCGATGGTTGGTGGGAGTTTATCTCGAGCGAAGTCAACCTAATTTACAGTTGCGGTGGCGGGCGACCAGCTAAGGACTGGGCAAGTCAATAAAGTCATGTGCAACAGCAGGGAATTGGAAGGGAAATGCGTTCCCTCGGACTAGCATGCAATTGGAACAGTGGCTTCTCACCTGTGCCATTTTCCGAATTCCCTTTTCCCGGCACTGTAATTTAGGAAAAGGCTGGGCCTGCCAGACGGTGGTGCTGGTGGCTGCTGCTGTCCACCGTCGCTCGCCGCCGGGGAACTGCTTGTTTAACTAGCCAAGAGGTCGCTGCTTGGAGTGGGTTCGAGCGAACTACCGAGCTCACCAGACCCAGATCTCCCGGTCCCTTCTCTGGTTGCGTTCTCGTTGCTGGGAAACACAACATTAATCTGACTTCCCTCCCCACTCCTCATCCTCTCGCCCTCTTGCTTCCACCATTCTTTCTCCCTTCACTGTGAGGTGAAATTGCAATTGTGTCACATAGCTAAAATAGCTTGCTGCTAGTTGAGCTTGTCACACTTTCTTTTCTGAACTGAGCGAGTTTCATTTTTAAAACTCAAAGCTATATTTTCTTTGCTATCCCGCACTACTTCTAGAAATTTGCAACTCCAACTCCTTTAATCACTGTCCAAGAAGATGCTGCCCTCTACTCTCTGGGTTGCTGTCTCTTTCCTCGCTGCTGCGGTTTCCGCTCAGTCGTCCTATACACCCCCTGCCGGCTTCGATCCTTCAGCTGTTGAAGCCAGCGTGAAAGGTGGGTGAAAAAGCTCATTTTCGCGAGTTTCTACCCGTTGCAACATGCATGCTAATACAAATCGTGCAGCTAGTTGGTGCGATGCCCAATCGAGCACCTGCCCAAAGCTTTGCGATGGTTTTGCCAAAGTCAACAGATGCGACGCGGTGAGTCCATGATCCCAACTGTTGACCCCGAGGCGTGTAGCAGCGCAAAAACACAATCCTCAAAACATGTTGCTGATAGTGTCCTTTGCCATTCGCTGAATAGAGTAAATTGACCTTTGAATGTGTTTGCGGCGACGGAACGGTTCCCAAGGTCGAGGACTATAAAAACACTCTTCCGTACTTTGTTTGCCTAGCAAACTTTGGTCAATGCATCGACAACCATCCAAATGACCTCGAAGGCCAAAGGGAGTGCCAGCGGCAGCGGAAATTGTGCGGCTCGCTCGAAGCTAGTGGTTCGGGTTCCACATCGACCACTCTCTCCAGCGCAACCGCAACCGCAACTCAGTCTGACGCTGAGGCTGCTACTTCAGCCGGTGGCCCCGCAGCGACCTCCAATGCTGCTCCTGCTCTTCACGTGGCTCAGGATTATTCACTCGGAATGTTGACCTGCCTTTTCGCTGGAGCTTTCGGCTTCCTTGTTTAAAGATGTTCTCGCTTTGTGCACTCCATGTCCAGCTATTCGGACGCTCCTTTGTTGCTGGTCCTGCAATAGGGTGCTGCAACATACTCTGCTGAGGTTCTGCATGTAATATAGGCTGCAGCTCTGTTCCGACGATCAGCTTAATTCCCCACACAGTACTTCATTTGTGTTCTTCCCATGCTATTTTCATGTTTTTTAAGCGTTTGCATGGAATTATGATGTATCGGTTACGAATAATAGTGTCTCGCACGTCCATGGAAGAAATAATCCGATTTTCGGGTCCCGCTTTGGGGGAAAAAAAATTAATAAATAAATAAGATCGAATGTCTGAGTGGGAGATCCGGCACCGAACCAGTCAAAGTCCTTCCTTAGGATAATGTAGCAAAGTGTAGGTCGCCGGAGTGCTATTGTGTTGGTTGAGAGAATCCAAATGTTTTGAGGGCCGGACTGACTTTGCCAAGACTTCCATCCACACAAGAAATTTCACCCATTCAGACAATTGGGACTTGCATTCACGAGAGCCAAGGCAATCTTCAGCACGACCTCCCTCTCTTGATCCATTTCTTCGCTCCTCTCTCCCTCCCGGTCTAACTACAGAGAGAGATATGGCGGCCCCCACAAATACCCTCCTCATTGAGGGTACCTTCTCTGAGCTTGCGGAGGAGTTGGCTCACTATGTCGACACCATCCGCAAAACTCAAACCGAGGGCTCTATCCACGCGGAAATCGCCCCCGCACTCGACAAGTTACGCGAACAGGAGCAGTCGGAGGAGGAGCCCAAGCCAGCCCAGCAACAGCAGATCTTAAAGGAAAGAGATGAGGTGTTGAAGAAGTTGGTTGTCGCATCTGCAGCGCTGAATGCGGCGCCTGAGAAAGGTGGGTTCATGAACTCCAAATTTAAGGGTTCATTGCGGTTGTCCGCTTGATATATATATATATACAAATGTTCCCCGTTGTTTCGTCCCCGTTGTAGTCCATGGCTGACTTAGCTGCTCTCTGGCTTTTTTGCACAGAAATCACCGCCGCATATAACCTCGTCATTCACCTTGTCCGCCAGTCCTCCAACCCGGGCATGTTCTTGCCTCGAATTTGCGCTTTTCTCGCCAAACCATTCCCCTCGTCCCCTCAGCATGGACCGTCTATTGCCCTCTCCATCCTCAGCACCATCTTTAATACCCTTGCACCCTCCGATAACAGCAGATATCATGTCTTCCTTGCCATTTTGGCCGTTATCCGCACCACCTCCTCTGTCATGGCGTTCGAGGCTCTTAAGACTCAACTTAGGAACCAGCTCTCCAGTTGGATTGCGACGTGGAATCTTGATGAAGAAGATGTGGAAAAGTTGCATTTGGCTGTTGCAGATGCGGCAAAGAAGGCCGGTGATGAGGAGATGTCGTACAACCATGTTATCCTAGCATTACAGGCCATCCCACCTTCGGAGGCGTCGTCGAACGAAGCCCGTGAGTTGGCTGTGCGGGCCTTGATCTCGGCTCTCACTTATCCGTTTGTGTTCGACTTTACTCCTTTGACTTCAAGCGATGCTATTCAGAACCTACGATCGGCGGAGCCTTCTTTGTTCGAACTCCTCGAGATATTCGCTTCTGATACGCTCGACGCTTACGAAGAGTTTATCAAATCTACACCTCTCTCGTCCATGCACAACCTTGCAGAGTCTGCTGAGATTTTGCAGAACAAGATGCGAGTTCTTACGCTTGCTAGTCTGGCTGCATCGACTCCTTCTCGCTCATTACCGTATGACTCGATTTCTAACGCTCTCCGAATTCCACGTGAGGACGTTGAGAAATGGGTCATTGACACGATCCGTGCCGGCCTTGTGGAGGGCAAGTTGAGTCAGCTGAAAGGCGAATTCCTCGTTCACAGAGCGACATACCGTGTCTTCGGTGAAAGGCAGTGGGCTGAGGTTCAGGGACGATTGATGGTCTGGCGAAGAAGTTTGGAGAATGTGCTTGGTGTCATTCATTCAGAAAAGGAGAAGTTTGTTCGGGAGGGTATTGCGGCAGCCAACGCCGCCGCCGAGTCTGGCCGGGAAGGCGGTGCTCGGGGAGGTGCAGGGGAAAGAAGACGGGGAGGTGGTGGTCACCAGGGACCTCGGGAGGTTGATTTAGTTGGCGGCGACTAAAAAGGGATGGCGATATCACTGGCGTTCTTGTGTTCCGACTTTCGTTTTTATTTTATTTTCTCGCTGGTTACGTCTCTGCTATGCTTTATGTCTTCCCCATTTTAGTAATTTCTTTCCCGGATGCGACGAGATAGATAAGGACGTGAACACGAATACATTATGCAATGGCCATGGCAGCATGAGCGCCGTGCAACCTCTTGACTGCAGCCTCAAGGATACATGCGGAAGATATTCGCTGATACGATTATCTTATCTGATCTAGGGCTCAACCCTACCACAACCCATATTGGTAAAGCGCTGTGTCTCTTACACCCCAGACTTCAGCGCTAGTTCCAAAGCGGTAAGGCTCTCGCTAACGAATCCATTTGCTTACCTAATACACCACCACACAAGCGCAGCGAAACCAAGCCGAAGCTCACAGCGACAATTCTCCTCGCTCTCCGTATCGCCAGCGAACGACCTCAGACGCGACAACCAAACCCCCCCGTTTCTTGCGACCGCCTTAGCCTTTTTTCCCTGAGGAAGGAAAAAGACAATCCGAATCTCTTCAAGATGACTCACGAGTCCGTGTTTTACAGCCGGCCAAGAAACTACGGCAAGGGCAGCCGTCAGTGGTATGCAATATACCTACCCACCTTTCTCTGTGTTGATTTTGGGAACGAATTGTTTGGAAGATGAGGAGTGAAGCTGCTGTTTGCAAATTTGTGTAAACCGTCGGTTTTCGGAGGAGCAAGCGGAATTGAAGGTTGGATGAAGAAATGGTTACAGAAGGCTAATGGGGGTGTTTAATGTAGCCGTGTTTGCGCCCACAAGGCTGGTTTGATCCGCAAGTACGGTCTGCTTGTCTGCCGTCAGGTATGAAGCGAATACCCTCTGTTTTTACATTTATACGAGGAAAGAGATACTGACATTTTGAGTTGTAGTGCTTCAGAGAGAAGTCGCAAGATATCGGTTTCGTGAAGGTATATAGGATTACACCTCCTTGGCTCTCAACGCCGTTTTAATTACCCTGTTGGAAATGGTTGAAGATGTTGACCGAATTCCCCTGATAGTACCGATAAACGCCCTCACCCCCCGCGCCGCGCCAGCACCCCTCAATTCTTCCGTATCGTTTGAAAGCCGTCTTTCGCCCTATCCCTGTGATATGATCCGCTCGAACTCCTTATCCCAAATGCGAGATGCGGTGGATATTGTTGATGGCGAGAAAATGGCAGGATTTGGATATGTCCATCGCTGGCTACCAAGAAAAAGGAAAAAAGGAGAACGTATTGCAAGGCGGCAAGATATTGAGGGGTGGACAAGACAACAACTTCCTTTATTCCCTCCACCATGTCGACATCAAACTTTTTTACGTCACCCTTTTGAGCATGGTGTTCTGCATGACCTTTTTCATGTTGCGTATGATACATACTTTATGGGTTTAAAGAAATAAAGATGGTCAATTTGAGCAACATTTGTGCACCCGTGAGAAAATTCTACCTTCATTTCTGTATAATCATGTCTGGGGTTCTTCTCGGCCTGGGGGTTGGGAAAAAGACCGCGCCCAAAGGCATGCAGTTGAATTGGAGAGTAATAAGAGTACGCGCAAAATTTGCTGTAACCAGGGAGTAAAATTAACGCCAACAACAATGAAGTTTATAGGTGCCCTGTCAAATAGCAATCACAATATTAGGCCTGGAATGCAGCTGCCAGGAAATATCTATATCTACCAAGAGAAGCCAAATGCGAGTGAAGAGTGAAGTATAGCCACAGCCGAGTCCTAATTCTCTTGCACAGGCCGGATCCCCCGCGCCTCAATCTCCCTCTTGATCCCGCTGTACACCTCATCTACAGATCCAACAGAGGAAACACTCATGACCTTGCCCTCTTTCGTATAATGATCGACCACAGGCATGCTCTGGTCCACAAAGACCCGGAAGCGCTTACGGATCGAGTCGATGTTATCGTCTGAACGACCACTTGTCTCCCCGCGCTTCAGCAGGCGGTTGAGCATGATTTCTTCCGGGCACGAGAGAAACAAAGTAGCCATTGATGGGACTACAGTCTCTTCGAAAAAGATCGCCTGGTCCATTTTGCGCGGGAAGCCATCGATCAGGAACCGTGATGGTATGCCGGGGATAAGCTGGTTCTGCGCCTTTTTCTCCGCGAGAATGTCGGCCATTGCGTTGGAAAGTAGAGCGACGGTGATTTCCATGGGCACGATGAGACCCTCACGAATATAGTTCCGGATCAGTTCGCCGTATTGGCTCTCTTCACGGTTTTGCTCTGCGCGCAGGAGATCGCCCGCCGACAGGTGGGAGAACCCATATTCCCGGACGAGGTTGGCGGACTGGGTTCCTTTTCCACTGCCCGGACCGCCGAGGACGAATATCACCGACACGTCTTTTTCTGAGAATCTAGGAGTGGTGTTGTTCGAAGTTAATGGAGGGGTTAGTTCGGGCGCGACGGTCAACGGAGCGGGAGCGGGAGCAAGAGTGACTACGGGCTCGGAGGCCGTAGAGTTTTCAGTTTGGCTCGACATCCTTAGGTCTGCGCGATCTCACTAGGAGCACGTATGACCCCGAGCTGAGTAATAGAAGGACGACTATAGGGAAGATCTTGAATTCGGACTTTTGCTGGTGTTGCGCGTTGGGCTTGGGGTGAGGGGCAGGGGCGGAATAGGGGCGGATGGATGACAACAGCGGTGTTTTCCGTGGCGTCTGTAGGACGGAACGAGGAGAAGAAGTGCGACGTGAGGCCTGGACTAGCCGGGCTGTACTGGCGAAGACTCGAGGCAGAGAGAGTGGCATTCCTAGACCCTTTTATCAGCTCGGAATCTCTGTGAACCAAGTGACGTCGCGAATGGGACCTTTTCTTTTTTTTTTTTTTTTTTTTTTTTTTCTGGGAGAGGGAGGCAGCTGTCCCAAACGGGTTAGTTAACTAACAACGGGAGCCGTCCGTTCGGAGCACATCCCGATTTCAACGTTACTCCCCATAAATGAGAGGCCAGAGAAGAGAGAATGCAGAACGAGAAAAGTTGCTTCTATTAGATTTGAATAATGGCTAATTTTGCAGTGTCAAAGCTAGCATGGGCTAGTTACAGTTTCAATTTCCATATCCATCTAAGAATTCCCCCTAATGTCTTGTCCATATTTTTAAATGCATCGTGAATTTTCGCATGATTTCCCAGCCGATCAGCTTCGCTGCTGGATTTCTGTGGATGACACATGATACACTGGAGCATCCTCGCCGTCAAACGGTAAGCCGTCCTAACTGGTCATCCAGTTCGATGGCGCGTGTAACCCCAGTGGCCATTTCATGCTGACGACCCCTTACGGGTGATCCGCATTGTGGACACACGGCCTCCTCTATTGGCGTTTCGCACTCTCCAATCGTGAACGGATGACCATTTTCGCAGTAATACCAATGGCCGGTGTCCCGAAACTCGGCCGCCATCGCTGCGTACGCTGAAGCCCGTCCCTTATTAGTGACAGGAATATAAAATGTCGATTTGCGCAACATCTCGTCCATGTCTGATATCTCGGCCAGTAGCCCAACCGTCTGTCCTGGAAATCGGTGGCACATACTCCTGGCCTGCTGCAGATGCACCCTGGCTTCGGCTACAAGCTCCTTGGAACCTTTATTTTTTCCACATTCCAGTGCAGTGCATTGGGCCCAGAAAATGCGTCCTTCAACAACAATGGCCGGCCACGTTCTCCGCTGAGATTCTTCGATTAGCTTTTCACAGCATCTTCTACTGATGCTGGAATCGCCACTGATTTTGCCTGTTCCCGCCTCTCGTACGGTTATATTCAAAAACTGGCAAATAATAGAATAGTCGCATCGAAGCAAGAGTGCAGTAGCTAAAGGACGGTGACGCACTTGAAGGAGGGTGGGGCCTCCCTTTAATTCAGTGGCTATTCCACGAGCGCGTGTATGCGCTGGAATGGTTGCTCGGATTCATCAACCTTCGCGAGAAATTGCCATATTCTTCGACAAAGCCTCAGAACCTTGTGGTGTCTTTCGTCTGGCAACACAATTTTGGCGATTTTGCTTATCTGTTCACGACCTGGATCTTTTAGCTGGAGTGTTATTGTGTCGGTCCCTGCAGGAACTTGCTCGTTCTTTTCGCTATTCCGGAGTTTTAGTTGAACATTAACCATTTCATCTACCAATGGAAGGAAACTTTCATGCGCCCACGCGATGAACTTTTTCGTCGCTTCATCAATCCATTGTCGTTTGAGAATCCGGGCGTATCTGCGAATATCGGCAAAGAGGCCACGGCAAACGGGACAGCATTTATACTCAGTTTCAGATAATGGTGCGGAAGGCTTCAAGTGCCACCCTGTCTGCCACAATGGTTTTTGTCCCATCATTGTCCAATAAACAGCTCCGAGTAGCAGCCTGATTTTCCCAATTGACTGCTTCCACCTTTCTTCTCTCTTGCCTTTCTCTTTTTCATGATTTCTCTGTTCTCTCTTTCTGGCTCCTGGTGCACCCCTCGCCCACAGAGCAGCTGGCAATCATCCCAAAGCTACAGTGCTAGAGTGGCAGCTGGGACGGTATGTCCTGGTGTGAGGCTCATATCCTTCCATCTAGTGCCACCTTCCTCCACCAAGGCTCTTTCCCAGGCTCCCGCTCTCATTCCTTGACCAATTACCGCATCCATTGTGGTTCCAGTATGCACCTGCAAGTCCAGCCAGAGAGCAGTGTCGTGAAACACAGGCAGGACATGTGAGCCTTGGAAATTGTGATGATCAAACATGATTGGCACAAGGCACCAGATATCAATCCCCAGAACATGTTTTTGAGGGGATGGACATGTCAGCATCCTCTAGCAAATTTGAGGAACAGAGGAATTCTCCCCATCACCATTGCTGGTGAGGAGCAACATGACAAGTGCATCAATGCACTGAGACTCACTATAAAAGAGCCAACAGATCTGCCCCAGAATTGCTAGCACCTCACAGCCAAACTTTCTCATTCACACACCCTCCAATCTCTATCCCTTGGCCTCAATCCCTGCTTCCGTCCTGGTTTCTCAATTATCTCCACTTCCAGAATCCATTTTCATGAAATATCCCATTTTCTGCCCAGATAAATCCTTCTTTTCATGTGAATTTTTTGCCATGGGTCCCTTCTTGCCTCAAATTATTTCTCTTGCACAAATCTCTCCATTTACAGTCTTCAGTGGCCAGCTGTTCTCCCCCCCCCAAAAAAAATAAATAAATAAATAAAATAAAAATCTATTATGATTCTCCCTGCAGTGCTCGGCCAATCTCCGCACATCATCTTTTTGCAAGATTGCTAACTGAAGTTTGCATGCTATTCAGCACCAACAACATCTAGTTATGTATGCCATCAGCATCCCAATCTTAACTACAAGAGACCGTCATTCAATGCATCAATCTTGGAAAGCTCCAAGAATAATTCATTGTCTCCTCACAGTCTGGCATTGGGAACCTCAAATTTACATCCAGTCTTGATCCACAATTTCCAGGAAATTGCTGATATTCTGGTTCAGATGTCTTTTCTTAAGAACGCTGCAGAGACCAATCCAGCTTTACCCAGTATAAGCAACTTGAATAAAAGCTTAGAAGAATTTCTCTGACTCTCAGTTCTCTAGCACAACATTTCCATTGATCCAGTAATTCTTGCCAATGACAGGCCTTAAATGCCTGCAATCTACACCAGTCTATTCAGCAAGATATAATGCAATATTCTTGAAGACAAGCCGTTTATATTCTGAATCTTCTCTGTCTATATTCTATAACACACCCAACTATCTGCTTCTTGAGAGATCTAGCAGCTGAAATAGTAGTGCTCAAACAGAGACCAACTTTTATATTCAGAGTTCTTAATAATTATACCTCTTCTGCTGCAGTACTGAGACCAATACTCTTGCTCTAGTGATATGGATGAAGTCTTCAGTGATGACCAGTCCAAGAGTCTTAAATAAGAGATGAAGTGATTAGAGAAAGAACAGACTATAGGATAGTTCTGTGTTGTCTCTATGCTGTCTATCAAAGAATAAACTTTTTATCACTCTTCACGCGACCCCGCTGTCGGCAAGCGCGCCCTCGACAAGCAAAAGCTTCTCGTCATCTTTTAATCTCTGCTGCTTGATAAATATCTGCAGTGTCTTTCTTGACTGCTTGAAGATGCCTTGGCAAGCTGCATGTCTAACTCTAATGAGATTGCACAGTCAGTGGTTTGCTCAGATTTCTGTGATAAGATTGAGCAAACTTGATATGGGCACTGAGACAGAAGTAAGAACCATAGAGACAAGCTGTGGTGATGATCTGCTGAAGAAGATGCTCATCTTCTGAGCATGATGGAGAAGTGCTGGCCCTGGTCAGAGATTGAGAGCTGTTTCCCAGAGAGGACAGACTTGGCGCTGCAGTAGCAGCAGTCACCACTTCAAAGGAACAAGAACGAGGCACTTTCAGCCAAGTCTACCGCGGGGACACCGGCTTCGGCGGTTGTGATATAATACATGTTGTACGCGACAAGATAATCTAATCCGGATAATGGGCGGCTGTTACTAACACGCCGTCGAGCCCGGATAGTTGGCGCATGGGGCGCCCACTGATGTAGCATGGAACGGCTCGGCCGGCCAAAGACTACACTTGTCTATTTTACCACACTAGATTCTATAGCGATTTTCTGGAGCGTCTAGTTTGCCAGTGTGCAAGAAAAGGTGCCCTGAAGGAATGCCGTCAGCAGCCATGGTCGCAGATACAGTGACGCCTAAAATGCCAAACTCACCCAGAGTCCGTCATCCACCCAGGATGGAACCTGGCTCTCGCCACTAACCATTCCGATGTCACATTCTCGGTATCATACTCGGGACCGCCCTCTCCCTTAGCGTTCCGGTACTGGCGGCCACACTTTTGCGGGTTGCCACGATGTACATCAATCCACCGCGGACAGATATAAACCTTTTCTTTCCTCTTTAACTGTGGAACAATCTGCCAATCCCCCACGCTGGTTTGTCCCTGTATGTTGGGCTCTACCGTGTCTTGTATCCGTGTTAAAACACGCCAACGGACGCACTTGTAGTAACATTTGTCCTCTAGCCATGAAATCAGCAGAGGGCATTGGAAGTACCTGGCCTCCTCAAGCAACCTCATGTATAAACTGTAGTTATGACCTTTCCGCTGACAGAATGCAAGCGGGAAAACGCCTCGACGAAGGTACTGAAGAACGTATTCAAATACACTGCCATCCGCATCAACGAAGATGGAGCCGTCCTCCTCTTTGCTCACCGGCCACTTCCCAGAAAACAAGGTTGCGAAGTACCTGCTTCGCTCTACGAGCGATTCGATTGTAGTGTAGAATTGGCGATCACCCACTTGAAGGGTGATCTGCTCCGACTCGCCGACATCCGCCGAAGAAACCTGGCTTGGTGTGTCGGGCATCAGGGTGACTGCACCTTGCGTACAGTATCAAACAAAGGGCGCTATAATCAATTCCCAACACCGTGAATCATCGAATAGTATGGCAATGTTCGCTAACAAATAAGTCAGAGCATAGGATAGGGGAATCTAGAGGAAAGGGAGTCAAGTCTACCATGAGACAATGCCCGCTCTTTGGTTCTGGGTTGTTCTCAGGACTCATGCAAAGAGCTTTAATCACATCACCAGTGAAGCCGGAAGAAACAAGAACAGGCGCTCCAGTTGCCTTTAACTTGTTGATAATGTGGGCTGTCCGATCGCCAGTCAGAAATTTGCTTCTCGCACAGATTACAGTACTAACTTAATGGTAGATGGGCCTCATACCAAGCTATGGAGAGATTTCACGAACGATTTTTCGCCAGTTGAAGTTTTAGGTGCATCAAACAAATTGTGATTCCTTCTTTCGCATTGATGTCATAATTGTATGGAGTACAGAGTATTGTAAGCCGAAATTATTATTATTATTAGTTAATATGATACATCAGAGATGGTCAGAAAGTAACAATTCCAGGTAAACTGATATTAAGCTAATTATTTGATGATAAAAGAGAAATTGATGTTGCGTGTCAAGTCTTGCCAAAATCATCTTGATACCAGCCTGACACTGCAACGGATGAAAGAGCTGATTCAAAGCTGGTGCCCTAAAGCCAGCTCACGATCATGGCGGTTGCTGCACGGCGCAAATCCTCAACGCATCACAATTCCACCCATTTATCAACCACTAGCGCCGGGAACCAAATCACTGACTTCGCGAGCCCACAGCTAATCAGCTGGCGGTCTTGACCGCTGGCTCGAGGAAACACCGTGCGCGCCGTGCTGATTGGGCGAAACAAAGTTCTAGCGTGTGATCGCCATGCAGCAACCCCGGCCATTCACCTGCATTGCGCTCGCGACCACCCATGCCCGCTGCAGACTGGTTCTTCAGCAACCTCGCTGATGCCAGAGTGCGATGTCCAATCACACTGGCCTGGTGCTTGTTCGGGATGGCGGTCTGGCGCTGTGATTCGCTGGACAGGGGGTTCAGTTCTAACCGCCCGGATGAATGCAAAACGAGGGCCTCTGTCCATGGCCGTCCCCGCTCATCACTGCCTCCTTTCCCAAGGGGCCCCTTAGTGGGCGTCGCACTCTTCACACTGTTTGCCCTCAAGCCCGGGCTGGCCTCGACAAGGCCGCTCGCTGTGCTTCTTAATGCGGGAGTGGGACAATGCGATCATGAACCGGCGCACCTAGCCTGAGATCCTCCCTTCCTCCAATCAGATGGGCCCTGTCCTTTTTTCATGACAGCCTGCGGTTCGGACGTCAAGCACATCTCTCTCCAATTTGTCAATCCGTTGCCGCCGACCTCTTATTGTCTTCTTGTGAACTTGGTTCACCCTCTCCCCCCTCTTCCCGGCGCGTGCAGGATATCTTTGTTCTGTTCGGACCTTTTTACCCGAGCATTTCCCCAGCTTCTTCTGTCTTCTCATTTCATAGTTACGTGAGCCGGCCTCGCAGTTATCAGGCGGTCTTCACCTGCTTTCTTACTTTCTGGAGTCTCCCTCAGGCATATTGACCTGATCATCGCGGATCGAGCGCCTAGCCAAACTTCTCACCCCAAGAAAGCCTGTCTCCTTCTCAGCGGTTAACAAAAGTTGTATTCCTGACTTGCAAATACAGTGAGTGAGTGGCGCTTCCCTACTTTCCTGCTAGAGGGTGTCATGGAAATTCCTACCAGAGGATTCCCTGCGTCTTTCCCAGTATGAATCTCCTTTTGATTCGAATGGGCCTAACCTCTGACTTCTTTAGTTCATTGTTGCTCTTTTATGATTCTGGGAGCTGGTTCTCTTAGAAAGCAAGCGGCGCTAGAACTACCTACCAGCCAGCAAAGCCAACAACTCCTCTGCAAAGATATACCCTTCTTGCCATGTCGAACTCACATCTCGGCGGCGACGTTTCCGAGGATTCGTTTGAACCGGTGTCACCAATTGATATCGTCCAGCCAAAGCGGAAGTCCGTCGGTTTCGGTCCCGCAAAGACTATAGACATCCAAGACACGCATTCGTCTCGGGGAACCCCAAGCCCGCCAAGTTTAAACTCTCCGCGCACACCTAGGTTTACTGAAGCTACTTCTGTGGATTCTCCCGTCGGGTCATCATCTCGATCACCATTTGCGGACCCACCAACTGGGGGGGAATCAAGCTCCGAGCCCAACGTCTCTGACCTGGGGTTTGGTTACGTCGCTGACAACAGGCCTTCCAACCATGCTTCCGGCCCTGGTGCAGGCCTCAGGTCCAATCCTCCAAATTCTCCTCTAAAAAGCGCTCTAAAGACCCCGGGAACACCGGGTCGTCTCGTAAATCCGCTTAGTCCCACTTTCAAGGAGGAACAGATTTTAGAGTACCATGAAAAGGAAACGGAAGAGGAGAATGCCAAAGATATTGTACGTTGTCACCCTTCTGACCCCTGGACGCATAACTATACAGCCTTCTTGGAACCCGGTTGCTAATTAACCGACCAGAAAGTAAAAACCCGGGTCAGAATAGCAAAATTCCTGCTTCGTGGTGTCAACTTTTCGTGCAGCTTGATTATTCTAGCATTGCTAGCCCACAGCTTCGTCATCTTCAACTCCACAAGGAATCTTGCGTCCAGGAACAGCTTTACGCCCTGGGCCCCGAATACGAACCCTTGGCCTCAGATTGTCATCCTCGTTATCGCGTCTATTTCTCTCTTCTTATGTGTAGGAGTTTTTATAGCCTACTGTCGCGGTGGCCATCGTCGAGCTGAAAAGATAGGCGTATATTATACTGTATTTGGAGCCTGCTTTTTCGCCTTTACCATCGTTATGTGGGTTGTAGCCGCAGCCATCCTGCAGAATAGCAAGCAAAGCGGCAATGACAAGGATTTGTGGGGTTGGGCCTGTAAAGAGAATCTTCGAAGTGAACTTTATTCGGATATCGTTGACTATGCACTTGTGTGTCGCCTACAGGTATGTTGCACATTCGTTTAATCGAGATTTGGCTACTTTCAAAACTGACACCAAACTAGGATTGGGTACTGGTATGCATTGTCATTGAAGTTGTCGTTGACACGATTACCGTTGCGATTTATGCGGTTGTCTTCTATCGTTTCTGGACCAAACATAAGCTACGAAAGTCTATGTATGCGCGAGACAAGGCTCGGTCTGACCTCTACCTTGCAAATCTTCGCTCTCAGACAGCTCCAAACACACCGGGCTATCCTCTCAGTCCTGGCTCAATGCACTTCCCCAAAGCCACAATCGACGCTTACTCTGCGGCGGAAAACGGAGAGCAATGTAAACCTCAGTTCGCAACCCAATTCACGCCTACTTCAAATCAACCGTTCCAGCTCCAACCTCCTCCAATCCGTGTGCAGGCGCCTACGCGTGAGAGTTCCCCAACTGATGGCGAACCCCCGACGTCCCCCGGACTCGTCCAGATCGTGAATGAGCATGTGGGCCCCGCACCGGGAGAAAAACAATATGGTTCTGTACCAATTCCGGAATCATATTCGAGCCCCATTAACAGTCCAACTTTCATGCCCCAGTCCTCAACGCAGCAGATCCAAAGAGGCCAAGAAAATGACGAACACAAACCAGGGACTGCCATGACGGCAGAACACGCTGTACAGTCTCGAAGCCAATAGTTATGTTCATTGATTAAGATACCAGAACCCCGCTTGCATGATATCCCCATTGATTCCTTGATTGCGTCGAGCAAAGACAAACATTCGTTTCCGATTGGACGATTGGAAGCTTTTCGGCACATCTGTGACACTGACCTACTTTTCCCTAATTTTACTTTTGGCTAGGCTTCTCCCCCCCAGTTATATACCAATTCTATCTATTGTACTTAATTTCTTACAATTTCTTTCATATTTTGTGGCTCATAGTTGTTGATGTATGTTAATGATATGCGAAATGCCAGAAGACAAAGTCTTAAAACCAGTAAAGCTTGTAATATTGTAATGGCAATGCAGTAGGTTTGGCTAGCCTTTCACAATTGAATCTGATTTTTGTTTACGCTCTTACATGTTACGGATATGCACCATTGCCTTTTAAAGGAGTTACAGACCACACCACAGCCCAACAGCTTAGGAGATAGAAGTATCCATTGATTGACAAGTTATATACCTTGAACCAAAAACCAGTATATTATTACCTGGCAGAGTGACATATGCAACACCATCCTCAATGGACACTCCGAACAACCAAAGTTTACAAGAAGAAACGGCCGTGAGCCATCCCAACCCACCCTACACCTCCACCGAACCGATGAACATAAAAAAAGAAAAGTGGGCGCGCCTCTCCATAACAGGGTAAACGCACCCATGCTATCTTCCGGGCGGTATTATACCTCGCCCTCAATCACCGCACCTGCGTCTTTGCTGACAAAAATCTCTTCCAACCTCCCGTCCCAATTTCCTTCAAATCCACCTTTATTTTCAAGAACCAATCCTTTTTCATTCGCCAAATGGAGCAAGCAGATGAAGCAATATGACGTACTGATATCACGCATAGCTTGCTCAGGATAAGATCCTTTTAAGCCATTCATAATATCTGTAAAACGTAGGTTTTCGTTTAGCTCACTTGTTGCTTGGGAACTAGATTGATCCGGGGATCTAGGATTGAGATTAGCAGCTGGAGTACTTGGCTCCGGTATGGGTTTCGAAGGAGCTGCTGTGACCGCAGCTGAAGGAGAAGCTGAACTAAATGACGAGGATGCAATCAACCGATTCCCCATGCCTTTCCACATCACTTCTTTCAACCGCCGTACATCGACTTTCTTCGCCACGCGAGCATAAGCAACATAGTCCGGACGGACACGCCGACCGCCTTGTGTCACTAGCTGGGAGCCAAATCCTCCACCTAAGACGGTACCAGGAGTAGTCACGCTGTTGAGCAGGGCACTTATGCCCGAAAGTCCTCCGGTCCCACCTACAGAGGCCCCTTGGGGAGCGTTTGGATCCATAGGAGGTGAGAACGCTTCCCTGGCATCCGCAAACGGTAGATTGTCATCGTCGTCTTCCCCTCCCATAGGTAATCCGTGAGGGAAGGCTAGTCCGTCATCATCGGCAAAGAAATCAGCATCGTATGTGCCGGTAGGGCCGGCACAGTCGTCCGTGTTGGCTTGATCCATTCCCGGCTTTTGCGTTGCCCAGAATGCCTCGTCAATTTCACCGTTGTTTGGCGAGGAGAAGCCATTTTGGGGGCGGTTATTATTTTGCCGGGACCTATTTCTCGCATGGAAACCCATTCTTGCCTTTGGCTTCAAGAACAATCGTAGCAAATTTCGAGAGTTGAAATGCTTGTCGTCCGGTAAAAGATTCCGCCCTTTGGTTTTCCACTGCGACTTTGGTAAGGAGATGACAGAATTGGAACTTGTTTGAGTGTAGATCATTTCTGCAACAGCAGGATCGAGAGGCAACGAAAAATTGATTTCAAACGGCTCCTTTTCTTTCCGTTGCCGTGGAGCCGAATTTGAATTTGACGCCGCTGTCTCCTTTATTCTTCGAATCTTCCAGTGTTCCGGACCGGCCCAATCCTTTCGCAAAGCGTTGTCAAAATAGCTTAGAATATTTTCATGATCTCGATTCGCAGGCTGATGCGATAGCGAAATTTTATAGGGATCGTCTTCTGTAGAATCCAGAACGCCACCTAACGTATCATTATTATCCCCATCACCGGCATCCACACGGTGAACCTGTAGCATCGGTTCGAGTGCAGCTTCCCTTGCCCAAGCTTCACCACCCTCGCCAAATCCAGCGTCTTCACCAATATCAAAGCCCGAAACGGTCCCATCGTCATCGTCAAACCCAATGGCAATGTCATCATCCAGCATTATACCGGATGCTTCTCTTAGGCCTTGTTCTGGCTGGGGGTTGTCTTGGCGCCAATCCTCTGGAGCGCGCAGGAATGGGATGTCCAGTGTTGCGCTTTCATCTCCGAAATCGAGGTTTTTCAGTGACGGGCAGATATCCTGCTCGGCGAGGATATCCAGGTCTGGGAAGAATTTATTTGCCAATGGACCCAAATCAATCTCGACAATTTCGTCCATGGAATTGGCCGTTTGAGGCCTCGGTGTCGGGGATTTTGATCCTTCTGGTTCTGTGGTCTGTTCTCGGTCTTCTCCGGCAGCGGCAGCATCATCAACATCGTCGCTACTATCAAACACAATCCTCCCACGGCTATCAATTGAAAGGTGATTCAAAAGCAATCCTTTGGCACCCCCTTCATCGAAGTCCGCAGAGGCCTTTTTAAACAGAGGATCCACTGCAAATTCTAGTTCAAACTTCTTTAACTGTATAGAAGCAAAGGATGGAGCCAAGGTGGCCTCATGCGATCGGGCAACCTAGGAAACACGTTAGAGATCGCTTCGGTGCTGGGGCTCGGACGTATGCTGTTTTTACCTTCTTTCGCGTTTTCCTTCTAACACCGTCTTCACCTGTCTCTTCCTCTTCCTCCTCTCCGTCTTCATCAATGGCCTCTTCATTTTGATGTCTTCTTTTGTTGGTGTTATTCGATTCCGCTAAACCGCTCAACAATTTGCCGGTTTCGGTCGCAACACTATCGACTCGACTAGTATAAATTTTAACGCAGCCATCAAGGGTGCAACTAGCTTTCTGAAAATTCACACCATCTCCTTCTTTCAAAAGAGACATATCATGGAAGTAATCGATCAAGGCAAAATTCCACGAATTCGTAGCGTTGATCTTGTTATCTGTGGCCATCTTCATCCATTCTTCAAAATTGGCGAGGATTGGGACACGTTTCATGGGTGTCACCGCTCTCCCAAGGGCATCAACATCGCTTTCTCGTCCGCGCATCGAAGCGCGAGGCGTACGGGGACTGGCAGAGGCTCCTTCGTAATTCATCCTTCGTGGAGGCATGGGGGTTTTGACGGCAGCTTTGATTTGGTTCATCTGCATATCATGCAGTGCCTGGCGGGACTGGAGGCGGGCAACCTTTTCACCCGCATCATCGTTTAGGGGGATTCTGGATAAGATGGCTCGGGTTAGCGAATGTGTCATATCCGATATCTGCGGCAGATATTTTGCCTTCTTTCCCAGGCTCAAGGTTGCGCTTTCCTTCCCTTACGAAGGACACACGGCCACCTAGGAAACTTACTTTACATACTTCATGGTGGTAGATTTATGAGGTGTGGTATCGTGCCTGGAGCTGCCACGACGGCCATGCTGGCTCTTTGTGGGTGGGTTGACGACTCGAGGCATGGTGGGATGGGATGCACGGAGTTCGGCGGATCTCGAGCAGTTAACTGTCAGAATGATATGAATTCAAGTAGGATAAATTAACAGCCCTGTCCATAGACCGCTACAACATGCCGAGTAAAGCATGCAAACCGCCCAAGTCCTGTCGTCGTCGGTGGATGCGTTTTGTTGTTGTTGGTCGTCGCGGCGTTCCAGACTGAGTATCAGCAAAACATACGGCCGGCGAAACTCACCGTCTGCGCGTTTCGTTCAAGACTCTCCATACGGGGTACGGCGTAATGTAACTCCGGAACGCCCCTGTTTCCACCTAGCTAATTACATATTACAGTATTACCCCGGACAGTCATGTGTAATGCGAGCCACAGAACCTCTCATATCTTGGAAAGAACTGCACCGCCCCACCCGTCCGAGGTCGGGAGTGGCTTAGCCGCCAAGATCATTCAGGCAGAACTCAATGCAGCCCAGTGATTGGCTGAGCTAAGCACCGTTGCGCTGTTGTTGATGATCTCAAACAGGGCAAACAGATGCAACGTCGCCTCCAGCAAACGTCAGACAGACCAGCATGAAGGGGTGCAAGTGGCCGTTGATCTGAATTGTTTTTGCATCAAAACCCACTTGATCTCTTCCGTTGCAGCCATGGGATGAACTTGGACTTGGCCTTTTGAACCCGTCTCTTAAATTCTGTTTCTCGCGCAGAGCGTTTTTCTTTTCCCCCACACCAGGATGCAGCCAGAATGGAGGGCCCTTGGAATTCCGCGTCCATTGCACCCCCGAGAACCCGACGCCGACATTCTGCCCGCCCTTTCTACCTTGTGTTGACGGTGATCCTAGTCCTCGCCACTGCAACCCTCTTCATACCTTCCTCGATCAATGCAGGTGGTTCTGCAAAACTATCAAAAATACAGAGAAGATGGGAACTAGAGCCTGCAGCATTGCTGAACGATGAACATGATGTATGGCATGAATCGAGTTGTGGATACTATTCAAGAGCCAGGCTAACCTAAATTTCGATAGAGGTGTCGCCTCGTTCACAAGGCCCAGGACAAATGTGCGTTCGTCCTCGCGAACTGTGACGACCACGAAGTCGGGCTCCTGTCCTATCTCCAGCTATATTACTGCAGACTCCCGCAGACGAAACCCTTGGCATTCGTTATCATAGCTCTATGGCTGTCCCTTCTTTTTAGTACCATTGGGATTGCCGCCAGTGATTTCCTTTGCGTGAACCTCAGTACCATAGCAAGTATCCTCGGAATGAGCGAGAGCTTGACTGGCGTGACTTTTCTGGCCTTTGGGAATGGCAGTCCTGACGTTTTTTCCACCTTCGCGGCTATGAGCTCGAACAGCGGCAGCTTGGCTATCGGTGAATTGATCGGAGCCGCTGGCTTCATTTCAGCCGTTGTGGCGGGCTCGATGGCTTTGGTAAGACCCTTTAGAGTGGCGCGACGGAGTTTCGTCCGTGACATCGCATTCTTCACATGTGCGGCCACGGTCAGTTTGGTATTCATAGCGGATGGCAAGCTCTATATATGGGAATGTGTCCTGATGATCGGTTTTTACATCTTCTATGTGGTGACCGTTGTGACGTGGCATTGGTATCTGGGTCGTCAAAGACAGAAACGTGAAAGAGACTTAATGGCCAGGGCGCACTTCCATATACCTCAGAATCAGGAATTGGATATTCAAGAAGTGCCGGAAGACGAAGACGCCCCTATGGCGGCAGCGCAACGCTCACTTCTTGGGCCATCTGAAGAAGATTTCAATGCATTGGAGAGATCCGAAGTTCCACGCTGGAAGGTCGAAGATGAGGATGATGACGAGACGCGAGATCGATGCCTTGCGGAATTGCAGGGAAACATGCGCGTTAGCAGGGCTCCTGCTGGACAGAGAGGAGCCGCAATGGGCCCGATCCGTCCAAGCTTAGTCGGCGCATTGGAATTTAGATCCGTTCTCTCCTCTCTTCGACGGTCGCAGAGTTTTCAGTCCGGTCGGATTCGCTTACAAAGGTACTCTGACGATCCTGGTTATCCGCAGACTCTCCCTGACACCTTAAATCCTCCAACGCCATATGTCCACGGTCGAGCACGAGCTGTCTCGGCGAACCCTCCCGTCCGGGTTCATTTACATGGTACCCAGCAAGGCGGAACCGCGTCGGAAAGAGCTTCACCTATCGCATCGCGCCGACTAGGTTATCACTCCCCCACATCTGCAGGCCGAGATCATCTGCTTTTCGCATCACCTACCTCATCAGGATACCCCTCAAGATCTCAAAGCCCACTACCGGGAGAGCGAAGTGAGACACCCAATTTCCTGGCCCCCCCGGAAGGGCTCTTTCGGCCTCCGAATTATCACAGTGAAAGGGGAGACGCACACGGCAGGGAGAGTCCTATTCCAGCGTCCCCACTCTCTCCGCATGCAAACCCACCAAATATGACTTCAACAAGTGGCGCCTGGTCTACAGGCTCTCACAGCCCTACCGTTTCATTTCCGCCATATCAAGACGACGATGCTGCTTCGGATCGTTCTCGAATCCCTAGCGTTAGGTTGTCTCTAGAAAGGCGGTCTGCTGGATCGGTGTGTACGTCAGAACAGTATATTCACAGCCATCATGAAGAAAGACCGTTGGCATGGTGGCCATATCGTTATATGCCTCCACCTTATCTCCTAATGTCTACGCTGTTCCCAACTCTGGTTGGTTGGAGAGAAAAGTCAATCTGGGAACAGTTCCTGGGAATCACTGCTGCTCCGAGCGTATTTTTTTTGACAATTACATTGCCAGTTGTTGAACTTCCAGAAGCGGAATCGGAAGACGAATACATACCTGTGCTCGCCTCGCCGTTATTATTACCGAGCGAGAATCCTAGGATAGAGAGCCCAGACTTGTATCCTATCGATTCCATCGAGGGTGATACTGAAACTCGCCTCGATCCGCCTATGTTAAATGGCCCGCAAAGCGATGATAACGACTCCGAAGACCGACGACCAAAGCTTCTTCTGCAAGTACATTCATGTCATCGACAAGACTCCGAAGCCCCCGTTTTGCCTGCTCAACTGGAACAGGGCCCTTCAGTTCCCAAGCCATGGAATCGCTGGCTTCTTACTCTCCAACTCATCACCTCACCTTTCTTCATCACGTTGACTGCCTGGGTTAACCTTGACTCAGATATGAACGGACGAAACCTGCTTATACCTGGGCTTGTCTCCCTGCTCGTATCCGCCCTCCTCCTCACCTTCCTAATATTCACAACTACACCCACAACGAAGCAACTTCCTACTCGTGCTCGCCCATTTGTAGCCTTTCTCGGCTTCTTGGTATCCATCGCTTGGATTTCCACTCTCGCGACGGAGGTCGTGAATGTGTTGAAATCCATTGGTGTTATTCTCAGCATCAGCGACTCTTTGCTCGGACTTACTGTCTTTGCTGTCGGGAACTCCCTTGGCGACCTTGTCGCCGATGTCACTGTCGCTAGATTGGGATACCCTGTGATGGCCCTCAGCGCATGCTTCGGAGGACCTATGCTCAATATCCTTATTGGCATCGGTGTTGGTGGGTTATATATGACCCTCAGCCCGAATCAACCGTCAAGCACTTTCTCACCTACTCCTTCCGGCTTGAATGCACTCATAGCACGAACTATATCAGCCTCTCGGGAGCCATATCGTATCTCTGTTTCGAAGAGTTTACTCGTCAGTGGCGCGATGCTGTTGGCTACGCTCCTGGGCCTGCTCATCGTTGTACCGCTTAATGGCTGGAGGATGGACCGGAAAATCGGACTAGGCTTGGTGATGCTGTGGTGTGTCAGTACACTCTCTAATGTAATTGTTGAGATATTTTCATGACTCGCGCTCTTGGTTTAATTCTTTGGTATATACATGTATTCAGAAATTGAGACCGATCCGGAATAAGACCATGAAAGCGTCATCATCCGTAAACCAGAAGTTCCAACATCCCGAAAATACAATGATATGTAGAGGCGCAAGATAGCCAAATATGGAAAAAGAAACAAAGATACTATGCCTTCTGACTAAACATAATACACAATTCAACCTCAAACTCGAGCAAAGTTCCACTTATTTAAGCTTCTTATGTATATAGCTACAATACCCTCCCTGCCGTAGCTACGCCGCTCCTATCCTTTGTTACAACCTTTCTTAGACCTTTTCCAGCTTTAATATCCGCAAGCAAAGCACCACGCCCGGCTTCTCGTCCCGGAGGACCTGGCGCAGGACCTGGTGGGGCGGGAGGTGGTGGGCCCGGTGGCGGAGGCGGGGCTCCGCCTGGAGGGGGCGGAGCATCGCCAGGGGGTGGCGGTGGCGGAGGCGGAGGCGGAGGTGCGCCCGTGGATGCTTCCATGCCTGGCATTGGCGGTGGGGGTGGCGGCGGAATAGATGGAGGTGTATAGAATCCTGCGTCATCAGGAGCCGCGGGAGACATATCAGCGATTTCGCGTTCAGCTTCAATTTCAGGAGAATGGTCGGCTTCTGGTGCCGGCGGCGGAGGTGGAGGTGTTACTACGGCGTTTTGCACCGGTGATTGTGCTTTGGACTCCGTCTTCTCGTCCATAGCGCTTAACGGTCGCGGAGGAGCCATCGTTCCAAAGAGGATGCTTGCCAGTTGCTTAGCACTACCACCCGCAACGCGATCGTCATCTTCATCTGATTCATTTTCTGATTCTGCAGCAGACCAGTCATCTTCTTCGGGGCGGACGCGGGATTTACGTTCAAGTGGTCCGGGCACTGTTGCATCTGTTGTGAAAGCAGATTTGGAGGTGCTTTCCTGCTGCGCTAGGCGATGGAAGGGGTTAGTCGATTGCATTTCATGAGTGGGTTGGGCTGCAGAAGGTGCACTCTGTTGACTAAGTTGACGGAAATAGGGATTCCTAGACTCGGTCTCTGGTGGTAACGTTTGCTTCACCGGTTCGGGGGTCTCCACGGGGCTGGGAAGTGTAGGCGACGGTTCTCGTGCCACATCTTGGTCAGGTTCCTGTATCGCCGGAACTGGGAGGGCAGCGGCCGGGGGCGATGGCTGGGGGAATGGCGCTGGCAAAGCCTGGCTCTGAGTAGGGGTGCTGGTCTGAGGGGTAATTTCAATTGGGCCCTCGTCATCTGACGAAGATTCTTCTTCGCCCATGTTCTCGAGCTGGCGTTGGAGTTCTCGTTCTCTAGCCTGGGCGGCTTCAAGTTCTGCACGTTGCGCCGCAAGCCGAGCCTCTTTTTCTTTAGCTTCCTTCTCGGCCTGCTGCTTACGGCGTTTCTCCTCTTGCTTTTTGATCTTGCCCTGTCGGACTTGTTCCTCCAGAGCTCGAAGTCGAGCTTGAGCGGCCTCTTTCTCACGTGCAAGCTCTTCTTCCTGCCGCTTAGCTTCGTCCCTATCAAGCCGAGTTAGCATGGATATGAGATATTTTTGGCTGTGTAATTAATTTAACTTACTCGAGTTGTTTACGCTCTGCCTCCTGGGCTTCCTGTTCCTGTTTAAGAACTCTTTCTTTCTCCTCTTGCTCTGCTCTCGCCCTGCTGGCAACAACAGAATCCTCCGCTTTCTTAGCTTCGACGCTTTCAGTGACATCAGTTCTGACCTTTCGCGACGGAGGTGGTGGCGGTTTCTTAGATGAGGGCTTGGGCGGAGGTGATGTCACCGGGGACTTTTCCTGAGCCAGTCGCTTCTGTCTCTCCGCTTCACGTTTCGCATCTTCTTCTTCGGCACGTCGGCGTCGCTCTTCCTTTTCCCGCTTTTCTCGTTCCTGGCGCTCCGGGAATGATTCACTAGCATCAGAACTAGGTCTCAAACCCGCAGCAGCCATCCGTTCGGCAATGCGCTTCTGTGCACGCTCTCGTGCAGATGCAACCCGCTCTTCATGAGACAAGCCTGCGAATGAAGGTGATGCCGACGCGGATCGAAGGGGAGATGTTCCTCTCCGGCCATCGTCATTCACCGGACTTCGATTACGAGCTTGAGGCTGCAAATAAGAAGAATTATCGGCCCTCATTGCGCGTTCCCTATAAATAGTCAGGCAAAAAAGGAAAATTTTACCTCGAAAAGACACAAAGTGTTAGCAAAAAGGTTACGTACTCTTCTTTGCGAACCTTGGCTGTTCTACGATTCCGCTGAAGGTCAAAGATGAAGTCTCTAATCTGATCTTCAACGCCAAGCGCTTCTTCCCAGCGTCGCCTTTCATGATCGCGCGTGGAGTTCTCATCCTGATCTCTTAGGCTATCCTCAAGGCTCTGGGAGAACTCCTTCACGCTTTCTTCGACGTCTCGAGTCATAGCATCGTGCCGCTCCCGTTCGGCTGCAACGGTCGCCTTTTCTTCTTCGAGTCGTCGCGCGGCAGATCCGTCGTCGGCCTGTGGGGCTGGTCGACCCGCGAGCTCGGCGGCTCTAGCCTGCATTCTTGCGCGTGCGCGAGCTTTAATGCGATCTGCTTCTGTAACCGCGCCACCGGGACCTGTGCCAATGATCTCCATGGCTGCACCTGGGTGCAATTTTGCATCTTTCAACCGGAAAAGCTCTAACTTGCTGTCGGCGATTGAGCGCTCCAGTTTCCGAACATTGGACGCCAATTCTGGTAATTGATCCTGGAATGCTTGGAGTTGGCGCCTCAAAGCACGTCGTTCTGCACCTGAGTCAGCATTCCGGAAGGCAGCCTTCGGATCCGTGTCGATGTCATCCTGAACACGTCTAATGCGTTCCATGAGGGATTCTGCTTCCTTTCTATCACGTCTATTGAGCACCTCGTCCTCTTCCGCGCGGTTTTCGTCTCTAAAATCCGTTGCATCTAGCATGATCTGTGTCTCACGGATCTTCTTCTTTAGTTGCTCGACAGACAGATCATTGTCAACCTTTTCCGCGGGAGTAGACGAGGGCGAAGGAGATGGAGTACCCCCAGCTCGGCGACGTGCACTTGACTTGTATGCTACTACATCATCGTCATTATTCTTAAAAACAGTTGCATCCTTTCTCCCAAATCCTGGGGACGCGGACCCGGTGCGAAAAGAGTGGGTCTTAAGGTAACTGACGCCGGTTTTCTGTGGTTGAAGGAATGCACCTGAAACCTTGCGCTGCTCCGCATCCTGAGACAGCATAGACTTTACAGCGCCAATTGAATCGTCAAGGTTGCGTGTCGATGGAGGAATTAACTCAGGAGGTAGGCGATTGGGAATGGGGTATCCATTTAGCTTTCTGTAAATCAAATGCATAGCGACGGCAAACTCGTCCATATTCAGACGACCTCTATTATGGGGATCGGAGAGTGTCCATATACGCTCAAGGTCTTGACGGTCTAGGCCACTCTGTCCCATGATTTCGATGGCCACATCTCCGCCAATGAAGCCCTTATTAAGCCCATCCCACGCCCGGAATAACTGGTCATAAATCTTCTTTTCATCTTTTGTGACAGCCCACGGAATAGTGGCGTTACCGGCAAGGCCCGCAGTAGTATATCCTCCTTCCCTGCCAGGTTGAGGCATCAACCTCTGCTTCAATGCTTCAATATTTGGTAAACCGGTGGCTGGTGCATTGACAAAGCCCCATTGACCCGGTATCCCTGTCGGTTGCGCGGCTAAGGGAGGAGCGCCGGTCTGCGAGGGCGACAAACTGGATCCAAATCCTGCGGGCATTGGTGGCATGGGGGGCCGTGGACCGGTGTACCCAGTCGCCTGAGGATTAGGCTGGAGCCCAGTTGCCTGTGGTCTAAGAGAAGCATTTTGTCCAGGAAACCCCGTGGGTTGCGGGGCCACAATTGAGGGCGGCTGAAACCCGGTTGCCTGGTTATAGAAGCCCGTGGGTTGAGCTGTTAGCTGGGACAGAAGCTGTGAATTCGAAGGCTGCTGCGGCTGCGGCTGTTGGGGGGCTGGTGGTGCGGACGTATTTTGCATCAAGGGTTGATCAAAATTAGGAACATTTGTTTTCGGGGCGACGGGCGGATTGTCGTCCGGGACAGCGAAGGAAATGATATCGACCATGCTAGAAACCTCATTCTTAACTCGGTCCGGAAGGGAAGGGGGAAGTTCACGGCCAGTCAACCGCAAATTGCACAGGTACATAGCCAATGCAAATTCTGGGAAAAGAAGATGGCCCGATTTTGTGGTGTCGGATAGAACCCAGATCTTTGATAGCTCGCTTCCAGGCAACTTGGAGCGCAAGAGGAGGTCCCTGGCTGTTTCTCCGTCCATTGATTGAGAATCCCCAACTGCCGACTTAAAAAGCTGCTCAAACTTAGCTTGATCCTGAGCTGTAATGAAAGAAAGTCGCTGAGTCGGGATCTTTGAAGGCGCATGGTGAGGGTTGACGCCCGTTGTTGGGCTGGATATGGTCTGGAAGGAGTTTGCGATCTGTGAAGATGTCTGGCCGGGAAGACGGGCAGGCAATGGAGGCGCCGGTGTGGACTGCTGTTGCGTTGTTTGTGACTGTTGTTGCTGTGGTTGGAAAGGTTGATTCTGCGGAGGATAGCCTGTCATCTGCGGAGGCTGGGCCTGGAAGGACGACTGCTGAAATGGCCCTCTAGGAAATCCAGTGGGCTGGGGCTGCATCGGCTGCATCTGCCCGCCAGCGAATCCCGTCGGTTGGGGCATAAAGCCGGTTTGCTGCTGCTGTTGTTGAAAGCCGGTATACTGCTGTTGCGGCTGGCCATATTGCTGTTGGCCAGGGCGGGCGGCATTGGGGTTAAGAAAAGAATTCGATGAGGAATACATGGCGATTAATGAAACATCGAAAAGGCAAAAGGAAATTCAACAAAAAAGAAAAGAAAAAAAAAAAAAAAGGAAAAAGAAACAAAGAGCAGGATGTACGAGGGCGTGGATGTGCCTTGCAGACGAAGGCGACGACGACGCGGCGGCTGCTGGACCTTGAAAGCAGCCGAAGTTGGGCTTCGAGCATCGATAAGGGGGGATAGAGGGGCTAATCCCAGCTAGGCAAAGCGCGGCGTCGTCAATGGCGCGTAATGTAACGTGGCGTATCAACTAACGTATCGTACAGTGGTAACGTAATGTAACTTTTGTCTGCGGCGGAATCGGGAGCGGAAGCCAACTACATACGGAGCATCATCGGTCGCGACCCAGGACGAGGACACCAGTGCCAGAATCCATTTGACTAGTCTAGTTGGGTCTGATGCATTCTTCAAACGGGCGTCTCAACACACCCTTTCCACATGTGGAGCTCCAAAGAGTTGTTGCAGCGTAAACTAGCAGTACTAGATATATGAAAAACAACCATCCTTCGTTTTTCGTATTTCGGTCTGGATTATGTTTACATGATGTTTTTTTTTTAAGTAGACTGGCAGCGAACTGGTGTACTGTTGGCAACCTAAGCCCGGAGCTCAACCATCTCAACGCCATCCCACGGCCGCAGAAGAAAAAACCCATCAGAACGCCGTCCCATCTGTGCTTGACTTCGCCTAAATCATCTCACACGCATAGGTAACCCTCGTAACAAGAACTTTAAGCTCCATTCTGGGCATTCTGCTGTTGTGATTCGGTGCTGACCATCTTTCTCAACTCGAACTCTTTGGTAAATTCACGGCTGAGGGTTCCAAGGTCCTTGACAAGCTCATGGCAGGCCGTGAGGACGGCATCCTTTGGAGTAATGGCACCGTCGGTCTGAACACGGAGGATGAACTTGTGGACGAGGGGATGGGGAACCTGCAAGATCATCCTGATTAACACATGAGACTTCACACGCGAGAGGGGGAGAAGGGGGGGAGGCAAACGCGTCATACCTTGTATCCAGCAAACTGGACATGCTGGCTTTTGAGAAGCTGAGACCGAATCAAGTTTCCAAGAGTATGGTCTTCCTTATTGAACGTGAAGATCGCGGTGGATGGGACGCCTAGATAGAAAATCAGTCCTGGTTGTGCGTTTTCAATAAGAAGTGTAACGGACTTACGGGTGTCAGTCTCCATCTCGACTTTCTTCTCTCCCGGCCCGAGGACGAAAGACTCAAATCTAGATATCAAGACAGAGATTTTCTTTTAGCGTTTGGATATCCAAGCGCGTTTCAATCAAATAAAACTTTCAAATGGATAAAGTAACTTCAAAACAAAACTGTTTTTTCAAGGAATGTGATCACTTCGGCATGGGTTTGTAGAGTGGTATAGCAGTGAGAGCAGAACATAACAGAAGAAAAAGGAAGAGCCTAACGGATTGACCATGTCTTTTGCAGGGCGAACTTTGGTCTTGCATGGGTTGTGACGGTAACTTGCGCCTGAATGGTCGAAAAACTGGCGGACAAAGGGGCGGTCATCGTCGGCCGGCCCTGTGGAGCGCTGACCTGACTGAGAGCCGCGAGAAAGGCGAGGCATATTGACTTAGGATGATATATTGTTTTTAGAAAAAAGAAGGAGAAGGGGTGGAGGAGAGTTCAAGGTGATGAATATCATGCACAAAAGCAGGGTGGCTGTGATGATAATTTTGCAGAGCAACAAGGCAGAAAGATGCCAGAGATAATAAACAGTGAGTTGCGTGCAACCACATGGCAGCGGGGAACAAGCCAGGCGGGCAAGTCTGGATGTTTAGAAAAGCTCGGCATGCGCATGGGGCTTTAAGGAACCTGCCCTTCTCTCTGTTCTAAATGCCCGCACATCCATTTCCAACTCCCAGGGCCAGAGTAAAGGAGAGCGAAAGAAATAGAAAGAAAATAAAGTTCCATCTTACCTATCAGGGGCATTCATTTTGAGAAATATAAATGGAAGCCAATAACCAAAATCAAAACAAGAAGAGGTACTTGTCCTCGAAAGGTGAACAAGCTGGGTTGAGTGTGTTGATACAAAAAGGGAAGCAGACGAGATCCGGCAGCGTAGAAGTCGTCTATTCACCGAAAATTCCCGGAGGACATGAAAGGGGAAAGCAATGCGGTGTGCAGAGCCTGGAGCCCTGGACACTCTACGAAGAGCAGGAAAAGTATGATGAGTTCACGATGATATACGTATTTTCGTATTCCAAGACGCAATACTCTCAGACTTTAGGGATGGGGTATCAGAGGAAAGATATCAGATCCGACAGAGATAGGATATAGGGGACGATGGGTGCAGCGCGCAGCACTGCTTGATATGCTTGGATACAACTCCGGGGAGGAAAGGCTCTTCAAGCGTGATATCAAAACTTCAATCCTCCCTTTTCCGCACCTCAGAGGCGGTTTTCTTCTTTTTGCCGCACGACGCAGAGACAAAAGCACAAAAAGGCGGCGAGGCGCTAATTATGTAATATTGCTTATGTAAACTATACTAACTAGTACAGAATTGGCTAGCTGTGGCTGGATCGCGGAGCGGTTCGTGGCTGAGGCTCAAGTTGTGGTTCGGGCCGGCGAATCGGCGATGCGCTCGGCGGTCCGGCGGGCGACCTCCGTCTGCCAGAGATACGTGCGAGAGCACCCCTTTTTATGCCCATCTCTTAAGCGTTAAGAGACCAAAAGGCCAAACAATGCTATAATAATAAAAATTACACGAGAAGGCTCCGCGACTCCAGCTGCTGGCTGACAAATAACTCTCCAGTGACAAGAAATTACACTGCTCCTGCAGGAGTTTGACCGAGCACCTGCGTGGGAGCCGTGGGTGAAACTGCGGAGGGCGCCCGGGGGACCCTCCAGACGGAGAAATTTTGTCCATGAATCATTACTCCATAGTTTACGGACTCTTAAGCTCCTATCACAAGCTGGCCGACCCATAGCGGAGACAACCCACCTTCATTGTTTAAATAGAAATACCTTCCCCGGTTACCAAAGCAGAGAAAGAAAAACCTAATTGGAACGAAAGAAAAGTCTCAAAAAAGTTCAAGGAGCCCATACTTGATATAAAATTGTGAAATAGTGATTTGTGAGCCATGGCCGTAAGAACCACAAAGGCCGCGCTCACGGCAGCCTACCCATGGACCAAGACCCCTCTCATCACAAGCGCACCGATGCTGCGTATCGCCCACCCCCCCCTCGCCGTTGCGGTGTCTCGTGCCGGTGGATTTGGCTTTCTGGCAGCCGGATTCGATACAGCAGACCTGGAAACCAGCTTCGAAAACACAGCGAAGCTGGTCCGCGAGCACCAAGCAGACAACCCCAATTTTACTGGCGCTGACAAAGATATCTTGCCCGTCGGCGTTGGATTTCTGAACTGGGGTGCTGACATCAACCATGCGATCCCTCTGATCGGAAAATACCTTCCCGCGGCGGTATGGCTGTTTGGGGCCGCCCGTCCCTCCGGAGAAATATACGGGCAATGGGCGCAACAAGTCCGCTCAGTCACGGGCGGCAGGACCAAGATATGGGTCCAGGTCGGCAACGTCACAGACGCCCTAGACACCGCACACACTGTCAAGCCCGATGTTCTTGTTATCCAAGGTTCCGATGCCGGCGGTCATGGGCTAAAACAGTGCGCGAGTATCATCTCCCTTCTGCCAGAAGTTAAAGATGCCCTTGTCGCCGACGGGCTCGGGGACATTCCGCTCATCGCTGCAGGGGGGATAGTCGATGGGCGTGGCATGGCTGCAGCTCTGTGCTTGGGTGCAGATGGCGTAACCATGGGCACGAGATTCCTCGCCTGTGAAGAAGCGAATATTGCCCTGGGCTATAGAAATGAAGTGCTCCGTGTCCGAGACGGTGGGCTTGTTACGGGAAGAACAACGGTCTACGACCGCGTGAGAGGTTACAACGAGTGGCCCGAGGAGTACGATGGCCGTGGTATTCTCAATCAGAGCTTCTATGACTCGGAAAAGGGCATGTCGGACGAGGAGAACCAAAGGCTGTACGCACTCGAAATGAAAAAGGGTGATGAAGGATGGGGCCCTAATGGTCGGATGACGACGTACGCTGGGACGGGGGTCGGGTTGGTAAAGCAAGTCGCCTCGGCAAAAGAGATTATAGACGGCGTTCTAGATCAATCAGCGATGGTTTTGTCGGGATAGGCGCTGAGAAGCTCTTCATACAGTGTGATTTTGCTTCTTTTTCTCCGTGCTTGGACCAGATGAGTGTTCAGTTCCATGAAGTGGGACTATAGTTGATCGGAACAAACTACTCGGAGAGGTCTACCGGCACACATTTCTGTGGTTGTACCGCCCCAGCTTGCCGAACCTAGATGCGAAGACTCTTGAGAATATGACAACCCACGCCATGCTCTAAGTTGATCGTGGTGCGTATGTATATATTAATAAACTGTACATACATTAGGTACACAGAGTACTAGGGGAGGAGCCCAATATTTCTATGCAGGAAGGAGAACGGGACGGTCCGGATTAAAGCAATACTAGGCCATTAGCAAAAGCCCACAAGGTCAAAGCGCAACCCAAAAGAAGGACGAGAAGGAGAGGCACGGGTGATGGAGATACGGAAGGGGCAGCATTCCAAGTCCAGCATACGGCTATATGATAACATCAAGATTTTTTGCAAGGTCTTTCCTTTTTCTTCCCGTCTTTTGGTCATAGATTGCGCAACATCAGCTGAGAACAAAAATTCCTTTCGAAACCGTTAACTCCAATATCTTCTCTTAAATCTGATTAGAATGGAACAGATCACCGAGCGGCGACGAGCCTTTCTTGAACCGCCATCCGCTCTTCTTCTTTTCCCTGGCCTTGGCCATCTCTGCCCAACCTTCGTCATCGTCATCATCATCATTGGCGTTTTGAGCGGATGTAACCAGTCCACTGACTGGTCTGATAGTAGCGCCCGAATGATTTAATCTTGGCTGCGGGCTGGACGATGTAAATGTGGAATTCCGTGCCTCATCTAGCCATGGGCGAGGTGTGGACGCCGTAAAGGTGGATGAGCGGTTAGGTTGCGGGGGCTGAACTGTGGACACAGGTCGATATCGCGATGCTGTTCCTACGTTGCTCCGCTCCGAAGGTGCGACTGAAGGCGCGTAGCCGGGGTTCCCCATCATTCCGAGATTAATGCCCGTGCTTCCCGTGTCCTGGGTTGCCGGGAAGAACGAGGAGTGTCTGTTCCACTGGGCGGAGGACGGATCAAGCATGCTCAGTGTTCTCTGGTCGACTTGAGGAGGACCAGGTTGAAGTGCATTCATGTTCGATACCATGGACACAGGGCGTTGCATTGGGCCCGGAGGCTGTAAAAGATTTGGGTTGTTCATCTGCATCGGCTGCCCAAGTTGCATGCTTTGCATCTGCATCATCTGTTGCATCCACTGGATTTGCATTTGCATCATTTGAGTCATCTGCTGTGACACTTGAATTTGACTTTGGTCGCCGGGACCTATGCCATTCGACTGTCCTCCAATTTGTGACAATAACGTAGGCCCAATACCTCCAGGGTTCAAGTGATTCATGCCTTGCGAGGTGTTTGGCATATCAAAACTGACTTGAGCGTTTGGACTACCCCTCCTCATTGCTCTCGCACGTTCCTCGTTCGCGATCATCCCTACCAGACCTCCAGGTGGCACCGTTGGCGTTGGCCCTCCGTAAACGGAGGGGGAACCACCACCCAAAGCGAAAGATTCTCTGTTGGGTGGATTGACAAGGCTTGCACCGAAATATGGGTCTTGGGGAAGATTACGAGCGAAAACAGGGAGAGCCTTGCGTTTCGGCGGAGGTGTGTCGCCCGCAACCGAAGGAGGTGTAAGCATATAGGAAGATCGAAGGTTTGGATTAGAATTTGAAGATAACAACTGTGAGGGAGGTCGATTTTTGTTTGGGAATCCATGCGCAGCTAGAATAGCAAGAGGAACGTCGTCATCATCGTCACCATCACCGCTCTTTCCAGCAGGCGCTTTGTCTGCTGGAAGCATTGGTTGGTGGTTCGGATTCGCAGATGGACCCGTGGATTCCAAACTATCGCGTTTCGATTCAAGGTTGGTCAATTTCGCCTGTTCTCCAGTAATCTTCATCATCTGTTGTCTATAGACCGACAGATGGGCCTCCTGTTTTTTCCTCTGGTTGGCTGCTTGGCGCTTTTTCTCCGCCTCGTCCTCTTCTTCCTCTTCTTCACTGTCGTCGCCCGAGGAATCGGACGTAGATGCGTTACTCTGTCGCCTGGTCATCTCCTTCTGCTGCCGATACCGTTCAAATTGGGCTGGTGTCATCACTTTTGTCGGCTTTTCGTCGTTCTTCAAAGAAACTTCCTCGTATCGCGCTGCAAGGCTGGCCTCTGCCGACAGAGAATGTTCATTCTGCCTAGGAATGACGGGGTTCACGTTGGATAACGCCGATGTAGGCTGCTTATTTCGGTGATTGAGCGGGATAGTGGTAAAATCATTGTCGCTAGCATACATGGACGACACTTCGGGGTCAGCGAGTCCGTGATTGTCAGCCGCGAGGGCTGGTGGCGAAGGTCCATTGGGAATCAATGTTGCATTGCTGGAGCTGAAAGAAGCGTCGGTGTAACCAGCATTGGCGTTCGCTGTTAGGCTTCTGCCACTTGAGTAACTGGGCTGATTTGGGTTTCGACTGTCCTCATCAGAAAACCGAACTTTGCCCAATTGTTGGGCTAGACGGTTCGATGTTACAGAATTTGTCTCAATTGGAGAACTGGGTCTGATCAAACCATCACTCGAGGATTGACTATCGCTCGGGGACGGTGCGGGTATCGAATTCGAATGGCGGTTAGTATGAATGGGAGATAGCAACGATGAGCCATTCGGGCGGCTGCCTTTCGGAGGTACGGGGGCACCGTCGCTAGAGGAAAGTTGCTGTAGGCAAAATGATTAGCCGGTAATCACGAAAAGGAATATGGATCTGAAGAAGAAGGGGGCATACGTTTGATGGATTAAGAGAATTCGAGTCTAGAAGTTGGCTCTTCCTTTTACCGATATTGTCAAAAATATTTGAAAAATCCTCCGACGACTCGAGGTTCAAGTCAGACTCCAAGAGTCTTGGGGGAGTGGCCGTACTGGTGGTGCTTGTTGTCATTGCGCGTTCTCTGGCAGTGGACTCACTGTGTCGCGGAGTACCATGCTGGGTAGGGGGTAACCTCGGTGCCTTTGTGCCGAATGAAAAGGTTCTTCCAGCGGAGCGCAATGCAGATGCGAATGACGATTCAGGTATCGGGGGAACAGGGAGATCATGGGCAGAATTGTCTGAAGGTAAGGTGGAAGAGGAACTGAATTTGGCCGAAGAAGAGCTATCGTATAATCTGCTAGTAGACGAGGAATTGTGGGTTCCCCCACTTCCGGTCGAGCCCGTTAACTTTCCGGCACGGGCCCTTGCCGGCTGCGTATCAGGAGCATATTGATGGGCTGTAGACGGTCTCTCTATGCCCGCAAATATGTTGTCCGGATAGGGGTCGTCGACAGGCGTTTCTCCTTGGTTTCCAGCTAGGCGCTGCAATGCACTAGTTCCATCAAACGACTTGCTACTTCCGTGTGGTCGCTCGAATACCCGAAAAGAGGGTTCAACGGGGGGCTTCACATCTTCCAGCGCATTTCCTGAAGACTTTCGACGGGCAAAACTTTTGGGCAGTTTAATCGGCATGGAGAAGGATTAGAAGGTGTCGACGTTCGGGGAGGAGCAGTGGGCTTGAAAGATGCAACGATCGAACGAAGAAGTCCGGCAAAATAATACGACCCGGCCAATTGTCTCACCCAGTCAAGGGGGTGAAGCGTCGAATGTTGTCCAACCAGAAATTACGAGGACATGGGGAGGAGAGGAGGCGCGAAGAAGAAAATGAATCTATAGAGAATTCGACTGAACAGGCTAAAACTGTATCAGTGAGCTGTGCGCAGGAGATGCGATGGGATTTTGTGGGAGTGCAGAGGTCGAAAGTTGGGAAGCGGGAAGTGGAAAGGACAGGGTTGTAGGGTTCAAAGGAGAGAGGTCTCGAGATCACTCGTCTGAATGCCCGAAAACAAAAAGTGCCTATGCCTCAGCAGGGGAGCGGAGCCCTTGAGAGCAAAGAGACGAAGGTGTCAAGCGGTACATACCTTGCAAAAGCGTGGAGGTCAACCCGATTCCCCCCCAAACAACCCCGAAGGTGGAGGTGGATCACTCTCGAAAGTCAAGGAGAAGGGTTGGAAGCGAGAAAAGCAGCAGATCCGAACTTAATTCAAGAAGACTTGGAAAGAGGCGATTCAAAACCCGGAATCTTAACCTAGATCGGGAACTATGTAATACTGGAAGCGGCGAAAGGGAGTGTGTGCGATGATGTGAGGAGGATTATGATTATTGACGGCTGTTCTGTGAAGACAGCCAGTCAGCCATGCATGTGTTTTGGGACGAAAGGGACTAAGATGGGCTGTCCAGGGACTGGCCGGGCTAACTAACTAACCTGACTGGCACCAAAAAAAAAAAAAAAAAAAAAAAAAAAAAAAAAAAAAATCAAATCAGAAATAAATACAGAATAACAACGAGTAAAAATTAAAATAAATGCAAGGATATTAACAATCGTCAGTGATTCTTAGAAGAACAATGATGCCAACCATCCTGGCGGACAAAACAAAGCGAGCCGAGTCCTCTTTGCGCGCGCGCAGTCTCTTTTTTTTTTTCCCTCAAGTGGCGGTTTGGACAAATGGTGTTGTCAGGATGAGCCAGGCTATGGCAGGCGAGGGTGGCAAGCTCGGGAGTCCCTGACACAGCACCAATGGGGCCAGCGAAATGCTGAGGAACCCTCCCTTGTCTCGAGCGCCTTTTGGCTGCTTCATTGTTAGTTAGCGCCTGTTTCTGGCTCATTCACTCTCCGACATGCTGCTTGTTACACCAAATAACTGCTGCTAAACAACAGTTCCACAGCCCGTCTGCATGCACAGTGCTTTTCTAGAATTGCCCTGCCATCCTGTCCTCGTTATTTTCGTGGCCGTCCAATAGTCCGATGGGCCTCCCATCTTCAGCCCGAAAGGCCCAGTTCGCCACCAATGATGGCAGAGACACTCTCACGTGCGGAAGTTCCTGCCGAGCTGGCCCACAGACCAGGCATCATCGACTCTGGCAAAGCGGTTACACAGACACACACGCACCCCCCACCCCCCCGGTTCCGTTATTCTTAGGATGGTTCTCCCTTCTTCGTGTCCGGAGAGACAGGAGATCCCCGAACACCGTGTTTTCCCGGAGACCCGGAAATAGTTATATAATTTAGCGGATAGTGACAATCGGTCCTGGCATTCAGGATAGCCGTTTGCTCTTGAATACCAATTTATCGCTTTCATATGCTGAACAACAATACCTCTACGGGGTTACGGGGTACGTCACAGATAAATGTACTGATACGGAGTACATGCATCCTTGGCTTGTCTCCCAGGCACCGAGTGTTCGGAGTCTGTAGTTTACTCTTACTATCGCTTAACTTCCACCAATGCACCAAGCGTTTGAAAAACCGGCCATGGAGCCAACCACTCTATTTCGACACAGTTCGAGTGAACCCATCGCCAGCCAATGTATCATGCCACGCCATCTTCGATAGCAATTGAGCTACAGGCATTGACTCCACCGATCAGGGCAACCCCAGAAGGGACCTTGGCGCCCGTGATATTGAAGCAGGCAAAGGCGATGAGCCTTCTCAATGCCGGGCAGCACTTGAAAATGCTATTGACAAGAAAATCGTCTACCTTGGTGTGAAAGGAGATGTCTAGCTCCTTTAGCTTGGGATAAGTTCGACTTTCATCAAAGGTTGAGGCAAAGGCATCAAATGACACATGACGACAAGAGCTGATGTTGAGCGTTTCGATTTTATCGCCGGAATGCTCCATCAGTGCCTTGAAACCTTCCGACGCAAGACCAACCGGCTCCTCAGGCCCATCCGGCACCGCGTTATCGATATGGCGAGCACCGGAAAGATCGATAAAAGCCAACGGGGGAGCTTGCCAATTGGTAAAGAGATGTGCATAGCCCTTGTCGGTACAAGTAGCGTTGTCTGCAAATCGTAACTTGTTGAGCCGCTTACATCGCTGATGAACTGCTCCCAGTATACGGTCGTCTGCATTTTTAAAGCCTCGCAGCGAGAGCGTTCGAAGGTTAGGCCCAACGTTGTGAATGAGTTGACCGAGGGTCTCTAAATCTGTCTCCTGCATAAAGTCCAAAGACAGATGCTCGAGTCTCGTTAAGGTGGAAATCGACTTCAACGACTCGTTTCCGGGTCTCCAACATTCCTTTATCTTCAAACGACGTAGGTTCTGGCAGTTCTTCACCATCTGTTCAATGGTTTCGTCTCCCATGGAGCAGTCCAGGTTTGACAGCTTCAGGCTCTCCAGCTTATGGCCACAAGTTTTAAAGAACTTTTGCCAGCATTCATCCGACACAAGATTAGAGGAGTCGAGTTGCAACTCCCTAATATGGGACTCTCTACCCGTGATGTACTCCAAAGTGGAATCTTTAAATTGACCAGCACAACGAAGATTGACCCTTTCGAGATACGGCATGAAGGCGAAGATTTTCTGGAAGTCCTCTGTCTCGAGTTCTGCGTCCACGTTAGCAAACTGATTGTTTTTTCAAGTGGGTAAACTGGGCTTCGGAACGCACTGGCACAGTCATAGATGTCAATGCTGCTAACATCGCGCCGAAGGAAAAGTTCTAATGTCCTAGGAGTCATGACGCGCCTCTTTGATAAAATTTGGCTTAAACGATGCAGGAGACCCTCCGGCAAATCGCCAAACTCGTCGATATCATGTATGCTATCCGCCACTTTCTACAAGGCCGTTAACGGATAAGTCAAGGTTCAAAGTGCAACCTATTCAGTCTAAGCTTCCTTACCTTAATACACGTTTCTAACAGGCTAAAAGCACCACTTTGCGCAATGCCGTCAAGTAAGTTGCTATAGTTTTGGCGGCGCCCTCTTTTCGAAGGTTTGCGAACTTTTGCCTTTGCTTTCTTCTCCTCTGCTGTCTGCTTTTTAGAGCATTGGGTACATAAGAGTCCGCCTTCAGGTCCACTTATGCTGTAGGGCGTGACAGTGAATCGCTTGCTGCAAATTTCACAGTTGGCTAGCTGCCCTGGGACCGCTTTTCTTTTCTGATACATCATTGTCTCCAGAAGCTCGTCGTCGTCGTCGTCGCTGTCTTCATGATCTCCAGATCGCTTAGCCTTCTGCTTCTTCTTTGCATTGGCTTTTGCGGTAGCGAGATTCCTACGAGCCCGCTTTCTCGTAGCCTCGACCTCCTCGTAGACAGAGTCCTCCTCTTCATCCTCAGGCGTATCAACCGTGCTTTCGACATCATTTTGTTGAGCCGCGTCTGCAACGCGTCGCTGATAGCTATCACGAATCGCAGCAGCAGATATATTATGCGACTAGCGTTAATAATCTGCAGTCAGCCCATCTCCATCAAGCGGCAGCGATCCCAATCGTGAGCGGGGTCCAATTTTCGGTGTAAAACTCACGGCGAGGAAATCCGTTAGAGCCGAATGTCTACCAGCAGTCTCGTGAGCTTTTGACGGTATTTAAACCGGTAACTGATATGATATACATACGGGCCCTGTATATTCCTCCTCGGACGGGTATTATTGTTCGCCCTTTTCAATGGTAAGCAGGCGGAGCGCCGAGGAAAGACACATCAACTAGTTAAGTATGGCAGGATAGATGATGGAGCTATAGCCATATCATCCACCAGGACCAGGCTCCACTCACATTTCAAACTGGCATAATCTCGCCCACCCCCCGGTTGCTATACACCCAAAGTAAGAGAAAATCGAGATTTCGAAGAGTTCTGCAGACCGGACGGTCTCTGCTTTCACACGAAACTCCCTCCCTTAATTGGATTTTTGGCCACGTGACCTCGCGCCGCGTGTTCCGAAATTTCAGTTCACGCGTTGGTTTGAGAACGCCAGCCAGGCAGCAACTGGGCAAATCTCGAGCGATCGAGCCGCCTGATTGGGTCTGAGCGACGTGCGGCCAAGTGCCAGCGCCCTTCTTCGAACCTTCGGGCTCTGTTGCTCGCTGTAGAAAACCTGCAGTCATTGGTTCATGACCATCGAGCCCCTTGAGAACTCAGGTCAAGCAACGCCAGTATCTGAATTTGCCCAGGGATGCTCTGAAATGCCAACTCTTTTCCCTATAGACTCATGTCCGTGGCAATGACGGAGCATTGGTGAATGGCCGGTCTTATTTATTAATTTGCCTTTGATTTTTTTCCTCCCCCCCCTTGCCAGCGCCCTTCTTTCACAGACCAGGAAATACCCTTATTCGGTCTCACTTACGTCGTCTCCCTGGAAGATCCCATCCACTGAAGGGAGTTTCTTTGGTAAAAGAAGTTGCAGTAGCTAACTATTAGTTGGAATTCAAAGGAGGCGTCACCACCAAAGGTATTTATGACATTGATTGTCAAACTTCTGGCCTAGTCGCTGAACTTGACGACCAGAACGGGTCCTAGGAAAGCATTCAGGAGATTCCGAAGTGAACCTTTTTCGCAATTCTTTAGCGAACAAGATACAATGGCAGGTTTCAATTTGAAGAGGGGATCGTTGCAGACCCGAAGGTCCTCAAGGCTTCAATCCTTCGCAGTTGAGATACCTCCTCCAAGAGCAACCATTTCTTCTACTGGTTCACCGTCGTCGAGTTCAGGGAGTGAAAGCGCCCAGATCAGTGCAAATGGGTGCAGTACGCCGGCTACAACTACGCACCCTACTCCTGTCCCCTCGGACAGTATATCATTAGGCCGCCCAAAAAGAATAAGTGCCTCTGCTCGCGCCTTGGAACTCCGAAATAGCTCTTTCACGCTTGGATATCGCCGTAAAAGAAATGTTACGGAGTTGACTGGGGAGCAGCCACTTGAAGAGTGTGCCGATGCCCGTCTAGCTCTGGCACTCCAGGCAGAGGAGTACGGGAAGAACATTGATGTTAAGCGGAGAAAAGTTTCTGCATCAACTTCCAACGGAAGAAACGAGATAAAGAACTCTACTGATGAAGACGATGAAGATGATGATGAATTGGATGATTCCTCTTTTTCTACATCTGCGCATACAATGACCGCCAATCGGTCCCGAAAACGCCCAGGGGCAAGGAGGCTCCCACTTGATACAAGGAGTAGATCGAGCGGGGATCCCTTGCCGGCGGTCCATGATACGGAACCCCTTCTCCGTGAACTTCGCTTGGATTTTCTAGATGATTCGAGCGACCTTTCTGATGATGGGTGGGAAGGTCCTGCCGACTTTTCCGAGACTTCACATCCAGAAGAAGAGTCAGACACCGATACTCCCAATGCAACGATCTCCCGCCCAAGTTCAACTCGGTCAACACGGCGACAGAGGCAGCGACTTACACGAGTAAGGCTTTTCTGTGTCCTTGAAAATGGCGAGCAAGCAGCTGATTTTTGCAGGCTGAAAAAGAGCGAAAGAAGCTCGAAGAACAGCACCCAAATGTCGCTACAATGTGGGAAGACCTAAAAGGCATTCCAGTGATTACGCCTACGCCGGCACCGCAGCCTACGGGCATATCTCGAAGACTCAAGCCTTTCCAGCTTGAAGGGTTGAGTTGGATGGGACAGCAGGAGCAGTCACAATGGAAGGGAGGCCTCCTCGGGGACGAGATGGGAATGGGCAAAACCATCCAGGCTGTTTCGCTTCTCATGTCTGATTATCCCGTTGGCATTCCGTCTCTTGTCGTTGTCCCCCCAGTCGCACTCATGCAGTGGCAGTCAGAAATTAAGGTTTGTAACCCAGATTTCAGCCCCCCTTTCAGGCCCAAGGCTTATGTGTCCATCCAGTCCTATACCGACGGTAAATTGAAAGTTTTTGTCTATCATGGCTCCAATTCCAAAGTGAAAAATGTAACAGTTAAAGAACTCAAGTCTTACGATGTCATAATGATATCCTGTCCGTTTGTCTTGCTATCCCCCTGGTTGTACGAGTCCAGGAGAATTGACATTCTTTAGATTCCGGCCTTGAGTCGATGCATCGTAAAGAAGTGAAAGGCTGGTCCCGTGGTAAGGGACTTGTGAAAGAGGACAGTATGTCATTCGTTCTTAAAACAGTCCCAATCCTCATTTCTAACAAGATTCAGGTATTATCCATTCTATTCATTTTCATCGTCTGATTTTAGATGAGGCGCACAATATAAAGGTAGGAATCTGGTACAACTGCTCTCTACCTCCTTTCCACCTGCTAACCATCACCTAGCAACGGACAACTAGTGTGGCTAAAGCATGTTTCGCACTGAAGGCTAATTACAAATGGTGTCTCTCGGGGACTCCTGTCCAAAATCGCATTGGCGAATTCTTCTCCCTGTTGCGTTTCCTTGATGTCAAGCCGTTTGCTTGCTATTTTTGCAAGAAGTGTTCATGTGAAGAGCTCCACTGGTCTCAGGATGAACTCAAACGTTGCACTCACTGCAAACATACGTAAGTCTTTCTGTTCAGCTTGAATAGTTTTAAGCAGCCGCGTTGACACTGGATAGTGGTTTCGATCACGTCTCCATATTCAATCAAGAAATTCTTAATCCTAGTGAGTCTACTTTACCCGTATACATTGAGGCTACAACTGACTGCGCGATCCTAGTCACCACTCCCGGGGCCCCCGAAAAACGACAAGACGCACTTGCTAAGCTACGCCTGATTACTGACAGAATTATGCTTAGGCGAGTCAAGAAGGATCATACGGCGTCAATGGAACTACCACCCAAGAGGTAGGTGCTCAAAATTGCAAGGATGGCAAAAAAGAAAAAGGACTCTATTTGACTTACCTGGCCACAGGATTGAGATTCACAACGAGTTCTTCGGTGAAATCGAACGAGATTTCTCGACCAGCATTATGACCAACAGTACTAGACAATTTGACACCTATGTCAGCCGTGGTGTCATGCTGAATAACTATGCAAACATTTTTGGTCTTATTATGCAAATGCGTCAAGTTGCAAATCATCCCGATCTAATTCTGAAAAAGCATGCGGAAGGGGGCCAGAACGTTCTTGTATGCAGCATCTGTGATGAAGCGGCAGAGGAGGCCATCCGCTCTCGTTGCAAGCATGAATTCTGCCGTCAATGCGCTAAGGAGTACGTTCAGTCGTTTGAATCCCGCGGAGAGCCAGACTGTCCTCGGTGCCACATCCCCCTCTCCATTGATTTTGAGCAGCCGGATATTGAGCAGGAAGAAAGTGAGGTCAAGAAGAATTCAATCATCAACCGTATAAAGATGGAGGATTGGACCTCATCAACAAAGATCGAAATGCTCGTGTATGATCTGTACAAACTGAGAAGCAAGAAGCAAACCCATAAATCCATTGTCTTCTCGCAGTTCACCTCGATGCTGCAGCTTGTGGAATGGCGGCTCCACCGGGCAGGAATTAGCACCGTGATGCTCGACGGGAGCATGACGCCGGTTCAGCGACAGAAGTCGATTGATTATTTTATGAACAACGTGGAAGTCGAGGTATTCCTTGTATCTCTCAAGGCCGGAGGTGTTGCCCTAAACCTGACAGAAGCGTCGCGTGTGTTTATTGTTGACCCGTATGGTACCCTAAATTCTGGTGTAAACTTATTTTTCTGTTTTGTGGGTGACATGCTAAGTCTATAAACTGTTCATAGGTGGTGGAATCCAGCGGCTGAATGGCAAAGCGCAGATCGTTGCCATCGTATTGGGCAGCGGAGACCCTGTGTGATCACAAAACTGTGCATCGAGGATTCCGTCGAGTCTCGGATGGTTTTGCTTCAAGAGAAGAAGGCGAACATGATAAATGGCACGATCAACAAGGATCAGAGCGAAGCCCTTGAGAAATTGACACCGGAAGATATGCAGTTCTTGTTCCGTGGAAACTAACCGATACCAAAGGTCCAGGATTCGGGGAGAAAAGGTCACGGACGGTGAGTTACCCTAGGCGAGGCCGTCAACGCTGTAACGTGAAATATGCGGGTATGACTCCGTATGGATGGGAGGTTCCAGGTATTACCTGGTTCGATACCAGAAATTGCTAGGAAGGGATATTGGTTTTATTGCGCTACTCTTTTTCCCCGTGGGGTCTACTCCATGGGGTTTGATAAGATGTCCTCTTGAGTACCCGATACATACAAATATAAGTGTAGTAAGATGCCCTGCGACTGTTCACTTCATGAAAAGCGAGTTTCAGGTAACAGCTAGCCCGGAGTTTGAGAATCAAAGGCTTGCATCCAACATACGGAATGCGCGTGACCTACTCCGTAGACAGTTCTATCACGAGCACAGATGCTGTTTCCATATTTTGCCTACAACGTCTCTGGACAACATCAGCTACGGGACACGCTGCATTAAGTCGTGGACTCTGTCCTGCGTACCTAAATACCTCTCTAGGGAGGATGGCGTGTCGCTGCAGCTGGTGGCTTGGAATTACAGACACACATAAGTACGTACGGAGTACTCCGTACAGATATAGAGGGAATAAATTACAGATTACCACCAAATACATCAGCTTCCAATAGAATTCCAGTATTAAATACACTACTGTACACGCTAATTTCTACGCTAATTTGCCTGGTTGTGATCAACTTGAACTAAGCCTGGGGGCATTCCGTGTATTTCTCTTCAAACCATTCTCCTAATGTCAAAAAGTCTCAAGAAGGTTGAACAACAAGCAACGCTGATCCTGCCTCTAGCGCAAATAATTCCGAGCTGAGGAAGCATTTTGCTTGGGCATTAGTGAGATTGGCTCGCCATTCTTGGGGCTGAATGAAAATTCTGTCACCAGTGCCCGACAGGCCATCTGCTGACTGCCTTGGTCTTCCATCAAACAACGCGGAAACAGCATTTCTGACTGTCTTTGACAATGATTGTCACAGTACAGACAGACACACTGTGATCACAGCCCATCCTGTTAGCCAATCCATTTCTGCAGCCCAGTATTGAATGACTCTGCTCCTTCTTCCAAGGCAATTAACCTGCTGATTGACCACCATCCACTGATGCCGCAGTCATGCTTGAATTCACTTGATGAATCCTTTGGCATCATTATTAGGCATCAATGCATCAGTAAGGGTGGGATATGTGTTGCATTGCATCTCAACCTAGAATCAACCTACCACGTGACATACCAAGAGATCTTGGTGGCTTTGCATTTGGACATTGAGGCACTTCATCCACTTGTTCTCCTTCACATTGGAGTATAAAGAAAGCAGCCCCCCCTGTTTTTCAAGCGCTACAATGGTTCGCCATCAAATGGTACCTAGCATTCACAGATCTAAGTGTGAAGCACCGATAGCTAGAAAGCACCCGCCACCAGAAAACATTGGTAGGATTCAAGATCTCTGCTGTACTTCCCGGCTGACCTATTCTAGGGAGAAATACCAAGCGGACAAGAAGGGAGGAACAGGAAAAGGAGGAGCAAAAGCCAAAATCTTGTCGCAAGAGCCTGCGATTAAGCCATAAAAAGCCCCTTGCAGCTGTAGGTATGCCTTTTCGATTATGTGGCTTTGTTTTGATTTGACTAATGTATTTCAGAACTGTCCTACCGACTCCCACTACGCTCGAGAACAGAAAACCAGACCCAACCGTAAACGATACTGCGAAAATCAAACATACCTATCTGTTAAGCGGCCCCAATTACTCACGTCGAAACCTGTTGAAACCCCTTCCGCGGAAGAGCGAGTTAATATAAGCAACTTGAGCAAGGCCGACCTGATTGGGTATTGGTGCGTCAGCGGGCACTGGCCGAAGAACTATTTCAAAGCACAGCCTGGACAGCCTGAAACTACGAGCCGACTCCTTGCAAGAAAAAAGTCATCGACATCTCTTCACCGCAAGGACTCAAATTCAAGCCTCGCTACGAGCACGAATACACCCGGCCAAGAATCAAGGGAAGGAAAGAGTGCCAAGTACAGAAGAGCGACCTATGAAACCCTCCTCGCCACTCTAGGCAGCTATATGCGCAAGTCAGAGCTAGGGATAACAGATAAAAGTAAGAATATTTGCAAAAATTTGCTGGAGAATGAACAACCTACTCCTGAGAACACATTATTTCGAGATGATACCTTTGAGGAATTTTGCCAAAGGCTACAGGGAAAAAATGAGCCAAGGGTTATACAGGATATAGCTCGATTGATTGTCCCTTCGGCAGAATCTCTTGCGGTTGACGGGGCCAAAGATCTGAGGCATCTAGTTGAAAGTGTCAATGAGACGTGGGGCTCCTCTATTCCCTTCTGTGGACCACGCCCGCAGCCTGATTATGCGGTCGGGTTCGGCCGATCTGCATTCACCGATGACCAGCTGAAGAAATTCGAGCCGTTCCTCGGCTACAACCCAGACTCCTACAGCTCCTTCTTCCTGGCTACCTTCTACATGTACTTCCCCTTCCTGACCTGCGAGGTGAAGGGTACCGCTGCGCTTGATGTCGCCGATCGACAGAATGCACACAGCATGACCCTCGCCGTGCAGGGCATTGTTGAACTGTTCAGGCTTGTAAAGCGTGAAGAAGAGGTTAATCGGGAGATCCTAGCGTTTTCAATCTCGCATGACCACAGAACAGTGAGAATATACGGCCATTACGCGATCGTCAAGGAAGAGAAGACTGAATACTATCGCCATCCGATACATACTTTCGATTTTACTGCCTTAGATGGCAAAGAAAAGTGGACAGCGTACAGGTTTACGAGGAACATATATGAGAAATGGGCCCCAAACCACCTGAACACTATTCTCTCGGCTCTTGACGAGATACCTCCGGGGGTAAATTTTGACATATCGGACCCTGGAGACTCCCAGACTAATGCCCCATCCTTTGTTGATGCGAATAGCCAGGCGAGTTTCGCGGACTCTATGGATGTTACACCCAATACATCATTTACTCAGCAGACCCTGAAGCGGCAGAGGAAGCAGTAACATCCAAGTCCAGACCTGTGTCATTGGAAGGGATTGAATCAGGCTATCACTACTGTCTTCGGTGCCTTCCTGCTGATCTTTCCCAGCATCACACTCTCTGTGAGATGGCCGATGTTGTTGGTGTTTTGATATGGGTATAAGATCTAGAAAGCGAATGTCAGGTGTTGAATTAGTCTGATTCCTTTGCTCTGCTTCCGTTTGAAATACATAGTCGGGCTTTGCGGTGACCCAAGTCACGTAAAATGCATGATGAAGAAAGGTTCCAGCAGAAGTATTCCTTTTACTCATCGCTATTGGGGTTGGGAGAAAAGTACGAAGATGTAATCACTTTTTATGGCTTGATCACTAGCAAACCCAACCGATTGTTCGCAAGAACATTGAATTCCCATTCTACATTTGCTTCTAGTAAGGCTGACTGTTTTCATCACCTTCCCCCTCATGGGACTGGGCGCACTGGGGGAAAGGTGTTGCACCAATGAACAGTAGGATTAGTCATCGTCTTATTTAACTAGGCCTGGAATCCGGGGCAAAAGGCGACTATCACCAATTTTGATCCATCAAAGAGCAACCAAGTGCTCGTCTACCTCTGCATGCAACACAGGGGACGAGCGAAGTCCATGCAGATTCCAAATATCAGGGGAACCGCCCTCCGTCGGCCAATATTTGATGCTGTGTGACTTGAGCCTCTCTTCACTGTCTTCTATCAACCTCCAACTTTGTCAATTGCCTTGGGATACAGAAGCCCTTTCTGTCCCTCCTCTCCTTTTTCATCGATTGGACACTTTTGCCTCCTTGCCACCACGCGAAGCCATAGCCGGTCCGCAGCACTTTTTCTACCCGTCAAGCGGGTTAGTGGGGTTGCTCCACCACCTGCAAGCTTCGCAAAATTTCCCACTCTCCCAGCAAACAGGAAATGGGACTCATTCACAGATTCGCGGGTTTACCTACCTGAGAGAGGACTGGATACACGAGGCATTTTGAGGCATCTTGTTGATTAAAATTGCAGTGAGATTAAATTGGCCCCTTTCCAACGTCTTGAAAGACTATGCTTGCTTGTTTCAGCACTCCCAGTTCTGCCATGATTATTCAGAACGTGTATTTTGCCAGTGTTCAAGTGGCATGACCGGAGGTAGAGTAGAGAAATGCCAAATCATTAATAGCACATTTCTGCTGTTCTGCAGTTTTGCATTCCAATCACTCAGGGCTTTCACATTGGTGTTTCCCACCTTCAGTCACTCTGGCCACATATCTTAACCCTGGTGCCTCTTCTAGGCCCACAAAAAGGCTCCATTGCGATCAGGAGAAAATAGAATCTTGCGTGCCTGATCTTGACGCGGGTTCTGGTTGGCAGAACGCCCAAAAAAATGGCACGCACCCAACTTCGCACAGCGACCAATTTTGGAGGCCGGCGCTATTTTTGTTCCCCCTTGAAGATCATTCCTTGACATGTGGGTGAGATCATCCAGCGGCATCATTTTGGTGCGCAACCACCATGGAAACCAAAGGAACTGCTGCTTTGGTTGTACCCATTTTTGCTGCAAGCGAAAAATTGTCAAAACCAGAGGAATGTAGAACTGGAGGAGAGGATGTCAAGAGAATGAAGAGTTGTGATTGTGCAAAATCCCCACCAATCACCCTGCAGAGACTTCCATGCTAGGCCACAATTTTCAGAAGGCCATGAAAAATGTGGCCTGTCTCCGGTATTTAATAGAAGAGTTGATTGCTCCCATCGTGGGTGGATCAAAGGTGTTTCCATTCTTCATGTTGATCCTTCATCATGCGTTCACCAGTGCAGGGTGCCCTGGGTTCTAGTCGCCACAGTATTCAGCAGATGCGACAGCAACAAAAGCTGACATTGAAGAAGATATTATATCATTACTGCATTGAATGCTACAGCCAAGTGGATTTGCTGGGTGCAGAGTATTCCCTGCCACATGGCACAGCCGGACGGCCAAAACAGGTCACCGAATACTTTACTATAAATTTCAAACCACATCGGACGCCAGACCGTGAGCGTTCCAGTCTCCGAGAGATGTGATACAAGCGGAAGGCGTCGCCAGAGCGCAAGCTACGAGGATACTCTATAAGAATAAATAAAGTCTAATTAGAATATTTAATAGTGTTTATTTCTGGACATTCCCTTAATAAAATTAACTTAGAATTAGCAAGAAGAAACCATCAGTATTAGTTATTTCATTATTTTTAAACCTCTGACAAAAGTACTCTGTAGACAAATCAATTTTCATTCCAGTCCCATTTTACAAGATGCAAAGTCAACACTCTTCATCCCTGTGTTTTGCACTTCAGGAAGTAGAGTAGCGTCTTCCTAGCCAGATCTTTAGTAAGGGTCACCCCGAACCTTGGTTATTGAGACTGGTCATCATCTGACCAGTCCTGCTTGGTTGTGGAATACGTTAGTTATTAAGTTACTTACTATCTGTTATTTGACTTTGGAGAAAGAACATCTCATATTGCCTTGAAATACTTTGATTTTTCCCTTTTTTCAGTTTCTACAATGTATACTAAGTAAATCCTAACAGATAAGCTGCTAGTTAGTCTTCATAGTCACTGACTGCATAAGACTATAATGAAAATAATAATAAAATAAAGTATCACCCTCACTCACTTCCCTCAGCCAAGCTTGGTTTGGGCAGGCAAGAGACACAGGCACAACAGAACCATGCGGTGCTTTCGCCGTCTCGGCGTAAGGTTTTTTCAGTGGAAGACGAAGAAGACACAGATGCCGTACCAGCAGAGAAATTTCTCAAGTCAATTCTATCCCATTATCAATGCCGACCAACGCCTCGAGGAAGAGACATTGCCATTCTACGAGCATGAGCAATATTATCCAGTCCATATTGGTGAAGTCTTCGGCTCGAGATACCAAGTGGTTGGGAAATTAGGATATGGAGCTTACTCAACGGTATGGTTATGCCGTGACTTGATGTAAGTGAAGAATACCAAATGAAGAATACCAAAGACGCATCAGTATCTATCGGTTTCTCACTTCTGACACTTTGAAGTGGACTTACTCATGCAGCGTTGAAAATTTCGACACAATTACAAAGATTTCCGGAAAAACGACGCTCGGAGCTTGCTGTATATGAGCATCTCAGCAAGGTCAAATCATCCCATCCAGGCCAAGGATATATTCGCGAGCTCTATGATACGTTTGAGATTTCGAGTCCCTACGGTTGCCATCAATGCCTCATTCAGCAACCGATGCATCTCAGTATACTTGATATGATGAGGTTAAATCCCGACCCTCTCAATTTATCCCTTCTCAGAGAGATATTAAAAGGCATTCTGACTGGCCTTGATTTCCTCCACACAGAAGCTAACATTATTCATACTGGTATGTATCTGTAGCACTTTTCCACACAATCAAGACTGACAGAGAATCAATGCATACTGACAGAACTCTAGACTTGAAAGCAGATAATTTGATGCTTCGCATTGCTGACCAGTCAATGCTCGAGGACTTTGAAAAAACAGAGCTGGAACGTCCGAGTCCGAGGAAATTCATAGATGACAAGCATGCAATTTACAGCTCTCGCGGCTTCCGCAAGCCGAAGAATGGCGAGTGGGGGGATCTAGTCTTATGTGATCTCGGCGAGGCAAGGATAGGACATGTTCAACAAACAGGTCCTTTCATCCAACCACATATTTACAGGGCACCGGAGGTGACCTTTGAGATGCAATGGGGCTCACCTGTGGATATATGGAATGTTGCTACGCTTGTAAGTATATGATATCTTCCATATGTCTAAAGTAGTGGCTTTGCGTTGCTCACTTATGGCAGATCTGGGATCTCTTCGAGGGAAGGCATCTGTTCAATAACCTCCTGGACGAACAAGGGAATTATGATCCTTTCAAACACATGGCTCAAATATTTGCATTACTGGGCCCTCCCCCAAAGGAGCTTATCTCGCGCAGTGAGACGACCCGGCAGTGCTTTGATATTGATGGTCAGTTACCCCCATTGCTTGCTTTGCTTTGTTTATGAATGGTGGTTTGAGCTCACGCTGTGATGAAAAAGGCGATTGGAGGGCAAGTGTACATGAGAAGATACCCCATCTTTCGTTAGAGGATCTCGAGACTCGTCTAGAGGGAACGGAGAAGACATTATTTCTCAACTTCATTCGGTCTATGCTCAAGTGGCTCCCTGAAGAGCGAAAGACTGCCAAAGAACTTCTTGACGATCCTTGGTTGAATGAGCAACTGGACTGAAGGTAGAAACTGAAGAGTGTGCCAGGCATTGGGTCCATAGCGAGAGAAGAGGAAAGATCACGGCTCTAACAAAAATATTTTCTACTGACTTCCACGCCTAGCATTCTACAACATCTTGGGTGAACCTCTGATCCAGCGCCCACAAGGACATAAGCCTTTAGCAATGCGGTGGCGTTCCGGGTCGACCCGTTCGCCTATCCATTGCTGCAGTGTGATAAATTGCCTGGTTCAGTCAGGATTCGGGGCACCTCGAAAGGATACAGCATGCAGTGTCATTTGGCCCAATTTCTGCCAAGGCCCCAGCCTCGTTTCATTTTCCGATATATACCTCTGGCGAAGAAGGTGGGGGTTGTCCAATAATGGATGCTAGCCCAAAATAGACCCTCAATCACAAGTGTTTTCCTCGTATTCTGATCTGGCCATGTTTTGCAGGGAATTGGCCGGGCAATGTTTCCTTGTGCATCACTGTCATCTTCCAGAAAAAAAGAGTTCGTCCAGAGCTGGTCGGTTTGGGCGAATGTATCTTACTGAGGAAAACACCATCGGCAGCAATGACTGTTGCAGGTCTAAGCCCAAGTAGGTTTTCACTGCTTTGTCTGTTATGCGCCCTCAGCTTCAACCTTGTTTCATTTTCCGACTGACAACTTGGAGCAGGGCTTGGTCTACCACTCCACATCGGCCTATTCTGCGCATTGGTTGGGCTGTTCCAGATGCCTTGCCTCCCAAGAGAGAGACCATGTACTTGAAGTACAGTGGATAGCATATGTACCGCCCATTCTGCCAGCTCACATTTTGTGCCATCCACCCATCCAGTTTTAGCATCCCAAGAGGGATGTGACGTACATTTATCATTGTCAGTCTTATTAAGGTAAGCATGTAGGAGAATCGTTCATGTACGCATTCGTGTGATCACTGAGCTAACCGCTCTGTGTGTGCGTGCTGGGGCGCTCGGGTTATGCTCTCCAGGCATTGAAGCACGGCGCAGCAGCCAACCAAATCCGAAGACGAAGTCCAAAAAATGGAAACTCATGCAGCACTAGCATCCTCTCCACAGCTATCGCAGGCGAATCACGGTGAGGGGACAAGAAGGGTAGGTATCGCTTGGTTGTGGTTGCGTACAGCAGAAGAGAAGCATGGCAGCACGATGGGCTGGTGGCCCGGTCTCACTGGTTATATACCTGTGGCAAACTGCGGATTGACCCTGAGGAGAAAGATCCGGGCACTGGTCAAGAGGAGAGGCCACCTGATGGTTGATCATGATATCCCTTTCATGTACATGGATTAGTGTTACATCACACCCTCTGGGGTTGCGAATGCCATTGTGACAGCAGTGGGTTCAGCTGTACACATCCCCCTCCCTTTTTTCTGAAGCATAGACTTCTGCTAGTGCAGCACTGATTCTGTTCTATCTGGGAAACATCTCTCTATCTCTGACCAGGGTCAGTGCTTCTTCATCATGACCAGGAGCCATGCATTGTCCTCAGGAAGCTATCAGCACAGCCTGTCTCTGTGACTCTTTCTTCTCTTGCTATGCTTGTACTGAGTTTGTTCAACCTTATGAGAAGCTGAGTAACTGGCTGACCACACACACTCTTCTCTCCATATTACTGATGCTGAGTTGGACATGCAACTCACTAAAGCACCTTCAAACAGCCAAGAAAGAAACTGCAGATGCTTGTTGAGCTGTAGTGACAGAAAATGAGAGTGAAGGGCAGTGAAGGAGCCTTCTGTAGATGATGCAGAGACAACATAAAGCTGCTTTGCAGCCAGTTCTTCTGGTTGCTGTGCTTCTTGCTTGTGATGCCTGGACTGTCTACCACCAGGGAAGTTGCAGGAGCAAGGCATACCAACCTCAGTGCTGCAATGGAAGAGGTGGATCTGTTGATGATCTAGGGTGCAAGAGTCATCATCTGTTTGAGAATTTCCATTCCAGCTGCCAGGCCCATCCCTGGAGCCCTGATGATAATTGGAGGTGTCACAGAACATAGAAAGAGGAGGTTCAGAATATGAACAAATTATCTTCAGATTTGCAAGATCATTGCATTGCTGGATGGACTGGTGAAGATCAATGATATCTCAAGATGCATTGTCAGCAAGAATTGCTGGATCAATAAGAATGTTGTTCTGAAGATCTGGGAGCTTGAAGAGATCTTCTAAGCTGCCATCTGAGCTGGTTATACTGGATGACAGTGAACCAGTCCCTGTGGCAGCTTTCTCAAGGGGAGGCATGTTTGGTGTATTGGAAATACCATTTTAGACATAACAGACTGAAGTGGAATGCAAATTCAGGAGGTGATGTACTGGATCATGAAGAGATGAAGGGCCATGCTGGGGATTTTCTGAATGAGGTGGTCATACAGATATCTCTTATAATTGAAAGACAGAGCTCAATGGCAAACATAGCTGAGTATTGCCACTAATAGGCACACAAACTACAGCCAGTGGCTTTGAAGAGAGGCCATGTTTGGAGGATGGCAGAGTGTTAGAAGAGAAATTATGATGTGGGACTGGAAGAGAGAAGTCTCTGGCTGCTAGAATGTAAGAATTAAGGCATTTGCACAGTAAGAATGGCTTGGAATACTGTAGTGTCCATGGCTTGAAGTTGTTCACATGAAATGTGAGGGCCATCTAGATAGAAGATTGTAGATTTGAGAGGGGAAATTTTGAGTCACATGGTTGGAGAGAAGCAGAAAGGGAAGTGGAAATTGGGCCTGAGAGGAGAGTGTGTGCGGGTGAGAGAAACAGATTGTGAAGTTCCAGCAATTCTGTAGAAGGCTCAGCCACCTCTTATAGCTGCTGTCAGTGCAGAGGCTCCACTGCTTCACCATCCCTGCTTGAAGGAAGTGATGGGGTGAATTCCTTCAATCCCTGAGTCTCCACTGAGACTGCTGATGTGTCCATCCTAAGCAAAAAGCCACCTGCAGCCTGATAACCTGTGCTGTGCACCAATTGTGTTCAGCTGTCACCACTTGCAATCTTCACACATCAAGCATGCAATCCTGACACTGCTGGCCTTGGTCTGGTGTGCAGGCACACACCAGCACAAATGAAATGTGGCAATTTTGCTATTAGTCTGTGGAAAGAAATGTGACAATGGCAATCAGCCTCAGTGGATCAAAAGGTGATGCAACCCCCATCACTCAGGCCCAGCAAGCACTCCAGGCCTAGAATGCTAGCCCACCAGCCATCTCTATAACCTCAATCGACTTGCTGCCTGCTCCATCTCCGCAAGCAACCACACCAAGAAAAGGGGCTTCAAGACAGCAAAGTGTTGGGACAGATCAACTGGGGAAAGCTGCAAGAAAAAAAGAGAGGAGCAGAACCCTCCCCTTCCAAAAATAAAATAAAATAAAATAAAGTAAAATAAAGTAAAGTAAATCAAATCAATAAATAAAATTTCTGCTGTTCAGAACCACTGATCATGCGGCACGGCGAAAAAAATGGAAAACATGGCCGCAGACGCCCCGGCAAGTAGCCTCGATCCCAGAGCCAAGCGAAGTAGCATCGCGAGGGGCGATGTGGATGGCTCAGAAACCAATGAGGTATCGGACAGCGGTTTGGCGACTCCGCGGGCGCAGGATGACACGGGCGGGGGCCGGATAAGACAGCACCATCTCTGCAGGAGAAGCAGGGAGGGGAGGGAGGCACACAAGTACAAGAGACAGAACGGAGAAAGAAAGAAAGAAAAAGAGAAGGAGAGAGTGTGTGGTCATTTGTGAGGGAGTGTGGTCAGGTCTTTATAGATCAAGCAACACATTGAAGCAGTGGGAGATGTCACAAAAGCAGCACAGCCAGTGCCATCCCCGAAGCGGCAAGGGTGATACCGCAACGGGACTAGCGTTGCGGGCGGGCCAATGGCAGGCGCGCGCGACGGGCTCGGCGCCCCGCTAACCGGCACATACTCTACTCCGTATTATTTGTGAAGATACTTTGATACATGCTAGTAAAAAGATAATAAAATACTATAACTTAAGAAATAATTATTATATTTAGATAATTCTTATAATTTACAAAGTTTATTATATCTGTATAGTATCTTCTTCATTTTATAATGATCAGACATAGGCTTGTTAAGATATAAGAGAGCAAAAAGTTGAGATTTGTATGTGTATTTTGGTGTCCTGCTCGCTTGGTTGTCCCGCTCAGTTGTGGAATACGTTAACTAATTCATCATCTGCTCCACGCAAACCTTCTCTTCATCAATCCCCTTTAATCTCTTCCACAGAATCCTAGAGAACACTGGTTTATTGAACCTGTTTTTCATATGTATATCACCTGTTAATTCCATTTTATTGACCCTCAGAACTTTAAATGATGGTATTACAAGGTTTGCTCAATCAAAACCCTATTACCTGACGAGACCAATGCTGACGCCAACTTTGTTCTTGAATGGGTGTTAGATTTGAAAACCATCATTCTTCACACTCAATTTAGAATAGCCCGGTCAATCTTTGGATCGCTAGGTCCAACTGTTGTTAAGGTCGGCCGGAAACATGTTATTAAAGGGCCGTGCCAGCTCCCAGAACTTGAAGCACTTCTCTACATCTCAGAACACACCACGATTCCCGTTCCTCGAGTTCGGTGCACATACAATGGACCAGTGGGCATATACATAATGATGGATCACATTCAAGGCACTGATCTTGAAACTCTGTGGATGCGCGGCCTGAAACCCAAGGAAAAGGAAACCATTATCAATGAGATTGCAGCTATCTTGACTCAGCTTCGAACACTTCATCCCCCCCAAGAAGGAGTGGTTGCATCCGCGCAAGGTGGTGCCATTCTCGATTACCGTATTGGGAGTCAACTAGTCGGCCCATTTCAGTCACATTCCAGTTTCCACTCCTTTTTACGGGGTGGCGTTCCACTGGAAACCACGGCTAAGGTTTTTGGGGAAGATATTGCATCTTGTCATAGCAACAATTATCAGACATTCTTCTCGCATTCAGATTTGGCCCCGCGGAATATTATCATTCGCAATGGCAGAATTGTGGGAGTTGTTGACTGGGCACTTGCAGGCTGATACCCAGAGTATTGGGATCTAACAAAGGCATATTACACTTCATTCAAGATACCGGACTGGCCCGAGAGCATCAAATTTAAGCTTCCTTCATATGCGGACGAGCTCATGGCAGAACGCCTTCTTTGGAGACTCTACGATGAACCAGGAAATGTTTCGCGCAACTAGTTTCCCTATTTATAATCACAAACATTGCTTGGACTAGGATCAATAAAAGGACCGGGGACCCTGCTCTCAACCAGGAGTTAACTGGTCGTCTGACAGCTTGCAGCCACCATGCCAAGGCCGCCGGGAATAGTAAGGGCACATCTATGACAGCTGTCATAGTATCAGCATCCTGATTGGAGCCAACATACTCTAGCATGTATGTTTCCTCAACAAAGATATACAGGAGAAGAAGGCTTGGCTCTGAAACTACCCTGTTAGTCTCGATAAAATTAGGCACCCATTCGCCCTTCCTCGCTCTGTTCGACCGCAAAGGCTCCAAAGCAGGTCTGGGTGTCCTGCTGACAAAGCAGCTGGGTGGTGGATGACATAATCAATCAGTCAATCAATCAACCACGACGCATTAACTTGTATACATACTCCCATGTCCTTTCCCATCACGATTATTCCTAGACACATCTTCGTACGGTAATAATGGCACTTTCGAGCGATAAAATCAGGTCACTTACTTTCCGTCATATAGTCGCAATGTCAGGTCATCACGGTTCTCGGTCCTTAGCCGTGCCATCCACCACTTCGCTGCACATAGTTACCCAATCCCATTAATAACAAGGTCTGGTATCGGTACTCGACACTTCTAGCGGTCAAAATACTTAAGCATATTCGGCCACGACACGGAACCGTTCTCATGTTGACAGGCGGGCTATGCGTGAAGTACGGGCGCCGTGTACATTTATCGGAAGCTCCAGCAATGCTTTTCTTATCGCGACATACATCTATACCGGTACCAAAAGCTTTATGTGCATTTACTCATTCTGGGTGGACGTACATCGTGATGGAAAGGATACAGGGGGATATGATTGGCAGTGGCTGGGTAAACCGAAGCGAGGAGTCAAGGGCAAACCTCCTTTCACAATTGTGAAACATGATCCGCGAGATGCGGGAGCTTCAACCTCCACAAGGCATGGGGGTTGCTTCTGTTGATGGAGGATCGCTATTTGACTGCCGCGTACCAGGCAGTTCCTTACGCTTTGGTCCATTTAGGACCGTCCAGGACTTCCATCAGCATCTACGAAGGGGTATGGAGTTTGATTCCAGGCTTGATCCTCAAATTCAGAATCTTATCCAACAACAAAGCAAATCTTGGCCTTTGGTATTTACTCATGGCGATCTCAGCAGCCTGAACATTCTTGTTCGCGGAGATGATATTGTTGGCATTATTGATTGGGAAACAGCTGGTTGGTATCCGTCATATTGGGAATACACTTCTGCCCACCAAGTCAATCCTCAAAATTCTTTTTGGGTGAATGAGATTGATAATTTCCTACAATCAATGCCTGAAGAGCTGGCGATGGAACGGATCCGTCAAAAGTATTTTGGGGATATTTGAGCAAGCCTATCCTAGTAACTCATACAACTGTTTCCTTCTGCTCCATCAAGTCGTAAGTTGGAACCTTTCTCATGTCAAAGTTGCCCTGTCCATCAAATCGGTGCTGGTCTTTCTTCTGTTGACAATACTCCATCGCCGCGTTGCGCACTTTGCTCCATTCAATGACGCTCGTCCCTAAGGGTTTCGTATCTGCCGAGCCTTTCCAGAGCCTCCTTCACCCAGGAGACACAATCCCATCCTGGGTGGCCTTGTCGGATAGGCGATTGCGCAGAATCTCGACTAAGCGACTTGCGTCTGCTACCTTTCCGAGAATAATACGAACAAATAACATGCTGGTAGGGGCAAGTGAACATTCGCGCTCTTTGAAGAACCATTCAGAGCCCCCTCCCAATTTCGGCCTCTCCTTTGCGTGGTAACGGACGCCCATACCACCCTCTGCTTCTTTCGGTCCAATAATCAAGGCCCAGTGATATCTAGGTCAGATAGGATGTCAGCTTCTTGATTATTATACACCGAAATCACACATAATTAACTTACGTGTCGTCCTTGCCTGGCATGGTAGGGTTGCCTCCACGTGCATAGAGAGCAATATACAAACGATCTTTGTTAGATGGCAATGGGCGGGTGATGTTGAAAAGTGGTAGGTAGATCTGGCGCTAGCTGACTTGGATCTGTTCAAGGGATACTTGGGAGTAACTATTCTCTAGGACTCATTCAACAGGGGAGGGTTGAAGAGCTTTATATCTATACATCGCCCAAATGGCCTAACTCTATACTGGAGTTGTAGCCGCCGTCTAAGATAGTGAGACCTGGAGTGGCTGACGTACAAGTCATCCTCCAATCTGCATCTCCCCTAAGGATGGCAGAAGGTCGTCATACCCCAGTGGCTTAAGAATCTTGCGATAGGTACCTTACAATATTTACAAGGCAGGGCCAAGGCATATTAGGTGTATCTGGAAGGTATATAAAACCAGCTATCGGGACAGATACCAACAATGTACACTTAGTACAACACTAGCATCCTTCCACACTCTCATTTGAGTTGCAATCTCTTTGAGCAACGACGCAGCAGAGGCTCCGTAACTTTGAGCTTGTGGGACTCACAGAGGAAGCAGGAGTGGCAGTGCCCCACCGACCATCAGATTCTACAGATTTCATTGAGCTGTCGACGGACAATTATCGCTGCGAGTAAGTCACGGTCTTGCCGGGAGAGTCAAGCTCAACAGGGTCTTCTTTCCCCGCTGATTCTGCCAAGCCCCGTTCTTTGGCTGTGGTTACCCGCTAGTTATATCTCTTACTTGAGCTATTAGTCAGCAACTCGGTTATCTGAGCTTGTATGCTTTTCCCACACAAAATTGTTAGTCATGTGACCAGAGGGTTGCTTTTTATTTGGACGGATAGATCATTCTTAGATAGACGAGTCAGACAAGAATGAATATTTCGTCTCCCTACTACGGAGTAGATCGCATCTAGTTTGACAACACCCCATACCACCTGCACGCCTTCCGACTGGTAGAATTGAAGCCAACCCGCCCAGCCGACGTTTCACCAGATGCCGCTCCGGTTACGTACGCAACACCCGCTGATTGGCCGCCCAGCAGGTCCCCACCCAGGCTAAGCTTTTCCCGTGACGGATGAGCTGAGGCTTGACCAATGGCTGGTGTGGCTGAGGCCCCGCTTATCCCCGTGGCTGCCAGCTGGGATACCTTGGTATGCCTTTTTGTCGAAAATAATGTGGGTTCACCGTGTCTGTCATTGCGATGTGCTCTGCTTAAAAAAAAAAACGAGGTGCCCAGGACATTGCCTGCCCCTCTCCCCCCTTTGTCTCCCGTACAGCTTTCTTCCTGTCTCCCCGATCCCATGCCGGTCTTTCCCGGCCCTCTCTCGTTCTTCCAGGTTCACTGGTTGTTTTTGAGGCCTCCTACATCAGGTTTACTCCTCTAGTTGAAGCAAATCGTATGGCTTCAGCCCATCATAATGCTGTTCGCTCCAGGCAAGCGTCTCATAGCTCAGCTTCGGCCGTGGAGGAAACAATGGATCACGACTCTCCTGCTGGGGGTTTTGATGACACGCCCATTCCCGATGCTCCGCCTGGGTTCACCCTCAAATTCACCATTCATCGAGCCCAGAATCTCCCTTTGGGCGACTTTGGCTCCATGTCCTCAGACCCTTATGTACTTTTGATTCTCAACACGGATCTGGCCCGCCGCCACCCCCAGGATCCTGATATAACTTTTCGCACCCCTACCATCAGGAAGGATATCAATCCGGTTTGGAACTGCGAGTGGATCGTCGCCAACGTACCGGCGTCTGGGTTCCACCTGAAGTGCCGGGTATATGATGAGGATTTTGCCGACCACGACGATAGACTGGGTACCGCATACATCGACGTCGATGGCATCGATGAGAATTGGAGCGGCTTCAAAGAACAGCATTTTAAGGTTAGGAAAAAGACTGGCAGTAATAGGGCGTATTTGCTACGGTCCATAGCAGCAACCTGCTCCAAGAACTTCAGCGTTAAAGGAGAGCTTATCGTCAGCGTCGAATGTCTGGGTAAGACCCCAGGCGATCAAGGCGGACATATGTATACCATCGGCCCCAACTATTGGACCCGTCATTTTTCTCCCATGATTGGGAGGTTGGTGGGAACAAAGGATTCCGTCCAACCGGGGACAGGCAAAAAACCTATCACCAAATATAAGTAAGTGCTCAACATCCTAGTGAGCATTTCTTTCTGAGGAGGTATTGACTGTTTCTTTCGGCAGCTTTCAAGCAATTCAAATTCAGTTGACGGGACCCGTACCTTGGAGACTGTATCATCGATATGTCGAATTTAAACCGTTTGTTGCCGGGATGTTTAACGGCCAGAGTATACGTGGACGCCTCCTGAACCACGCCCTGCACCATCAACACGCTAGAATATACAATTTCGATCGATCCACCATGCATGGCATGTTCCCCTCGCCATGTATCGAACTCGCGCAGCAGTTCCTGGAGTTTGTGCACTACGATCAAGGCGGTAGAATTTTCACTTATGTCCTCACATTGGATGGGCAGTGGCGGTTTACCGAAACAGGAAAAGAATTCGGAATCGACTTACTGAGCAAACACACTATGCATAGTGATGTATCTATATATATCGCTTATTCTGGCGAGTTCTTCGTCCGTCGAGTACATCATCACCACCACCACCACCATCACAATCGCCGTCACAGTCATAAAGAGAAAGCCATTGATTCAATTGTGCCTGATGGTGGAAACAAACAAACCGATGCAGCTCCTAACAGATCACAAGATTCTGTGATTGTTTCAATTGACCCTGCAGATTATGAGCTTGTAATAGACAATGATAGCGGAACATACCGACCAAATGCATCTCTGCTGCCATTACTGAAGGAGTTCTTGGAGAAAAATTTGCCAGGACTTAAGATAACCACCCTGGATTGCCAAAAAGATGCAGAGGAAATGAATAAATTGAAAGAAGAGCAAAGAGAGCGGAAGAAAGCTACCGGCAGGCACATTGCGTATCTCCAACGACGAGTAAGCTCGTCATCATCGTCAATCTCGAGCTCTGATGAGGAAGAGCTCGAGCAACGAATGGGCCAAGCGCCAAAACATAAGAACCCACTTGCCCAAAAGCTTCACTGGATGATGGACCCCAAAGCGAGATATAAAGAGTGGGTGGTTACGGGCCATGTAGGCCGATCCCCTGTGGCAGATGAACATTTTCAATCCTGGCCGATGGATACACAACATCACCCCGAAACTGGAGAAGCGTCCCGGCCCGCACAGCCGCCCCAGCCCGCAAATAATTGATAATAAAGACCGAGAGTTTGAATTGTGGTGGCTATGTGCTTCCATATTTGAAGTATCTCTGGAAGATGAGTTGTGTGTGGATTTCGACAACTCATGGCGAGGAGTTTGGGTTTGGTTAGTTAGGATGCCGATGCGAAAAAGCGACACGGATAGTATTTTTGGCCTCGAGAAACTCACAGAAATTCCAAAACAAGAATGACCGAAGGATAGTGATAACTACTTGTACGTAATCTAATTTTTTTCTTTTCTTTTCTTTTCTCCTCTTTTTTTTCTTTTTTTTTTTTTTTTTTTTCCCGCCCCCTAGTAGCACAGTTCCCAATCTCACTGTACCGTACAGAGTACAAAGTATCATCTCAATGTGTAATGTTTACCGCGAAAGGAACACAAGTTAATTCCTGATGTAAGGAGAAATAAGCATAGTTAATAATACCGTTTTATTGTGTAGTCTGTATTTCACAAGGCGATCAACTGTATGCTGCGGCGGGAATGAAGTTCAGCTGCTGTTCATGTAACTCGAGTAGCAATCTGTTGGTTGGCTGCTTCAATTTTCAGACCAGCATTCCGTCGTCCCAAGACTGGCTGTGCCCTCGCATGGGGTTCTGAAAAGTACCACCTCTGCTGAATGAAAATGCTTAATTAGCTTGCCTGAAATGATAGTCTGTTAAGCAACGGAGGACTCTGTTAATTCATATTTACTCTGTCGCCTGGAGGATTCAACCTCGTGATGCGAAACTTGACAAGGGTCAGGTCCACCACATCAAGCAACAACCCTTAGCCTTGGTGCTCTATTTCTTGCAGAACATTTTCAAACGGCTGTCCAGATAGCTGCATGTGACCTTCAGAATCTTTTTCTTTTCATGGTCAGATAGTTAAATACTTCTCTTGCCATCCGGCTCCCCTTTCATCAACAAAGGTAGTTCAGTTCTTCATTGTCTAGAACGCGTTTCTTATAAAGCTTGTGGTTGTTCCTGTTGACGCCGACCTGGCCAGCCACTCCAGATACACCACCACATTTGCTTGACCGGCACAATTTTGTATCTGGTTTGTTCACTCCTGGCATGCTTATTCTATCTGCAGGTCCATAAAGGGCTTGTTAGTTCTTGGACGTCGTTATGGGGAATATTAGCAGCAGACCTGATGACCCCGCTGCCCTGTATCTCAAGGATCAAACAAAATGTGAGGCTCCAGCTCTTGCAACCCTTCATTGCGTTACATCTTCATAAGCTGACTGATTTCTCTTCTTCTGTATGCAGTGACAATAGCCTCACTCACAATCACAAATTATCGCGGGCATGCTATTCTACATATTGGTCCCAATGGCTTCCCCGCAACTCGCGTCACGGCAAAGAGAGACACAGGGGATGACACACCAATTGAATTTGTCCTTGTATGTTTGAATGAGAAAATTCTATCCATAGTCATCTTTCCAGGAGATTTCCTTCCAGTGCTAACTCGTGTTCTGCGTGCAGGATCCAGACTCCACGACAACCAGCCAACCCTCTTTCCTCTTACGCCTATCAAATGAAGATGAATTGACGTTCAAATTTTCATTCATTATCCGACAAACCCAGATCCCTCCAGTTACTACCTCAACCATAAATGGAGTCGCGAGCACATTGCCTGAAGCTATTGATACAACACTGAAGGGAGTCACATTTGCGCATGCTTCAAACTCAAAAGAATTGGACAACCTCATCACGCGAGAATTCCACGCCAATCCAAATCTTCAAAACAACTCAAACGTCCAGCATGTTGGTACATTTTCAACTGAGGGCAGCCCTTCGATACAGTTTGACTGGTCTTGGAAATGGAAGCCACCCAAACGGGCAGAAGATAGAGGTGGTGGCTGGAGAAACTGCTGTAGTTTTCTTGACTACGATGAACGAACGAATAGGTTGAACACGCTTGCGACGTTTACCTTTTGGGTTCAAAACGCGACTCGACCGTTGTCAAGTCCCGTAGTGCTGTCGCCGCGGCTTGAGTTGGCTGTTCCACCACGTAACCGCACCGTTTCTTCACAATCAGTAATGTCGAAGGGGAGTGAGCTGGAGGCGCTGGGTGATGTACCCCAATCGCCAATCGAGACTGAAAGCCTACTAGGCGGTGCTGCGCCCGCAGTGCCAGTGAAGTTAGACATCTGTCAACGTCCTGGAGAGGATATGAGCGCAGTAGAAGACGGTCCGCTTTTCCGCGCGACGATGAAAGCCCTTGAACAAAAAACAGGAAACATGCGAACTAAGATGAAGAAACTTCTGAAAAAAGCCGAAGCGGTGCATCAAAGACAGGTTGCTTACAATGAATCTGTCAGCGCATTCATTATTGCCCTCAACGAAGCATCGACTTCCAACGCCAATGCAATTCAGCCAGCTCTGGAACATTATTTCGACAAGATCGCAAAGGAAATCTTGATTTGGGAGCAACAGAATTCGACGAATCTTCAGAAGCTGATCATTGACCCGCTCACTAGACTGTACAACAACGATATAAAGCAGGCTGAGTCGAAGAAAAAAGATTTTGAGGATGAGAGTAGAGATTATTATGCCTATGTTGGACGCTATTTGGGACAGCGTCAGGACTCGCTTAAGGAGAAGAAAAGAGCAGAAAGCGATTCAAAATACCAAACAAAGCGGAGAAACTTCGAGCTAAAGCGATTCGACTACTCTTCTTTCATGCAAGACCTTCACGGGGGCCGGAAAGAGCAAGAGGTGCTGTCTCATCTCACTAAGTATGCCGACATCCAAGCCCGAAGTTACCTTTCTACGGCAAAGAAAGTCGAGGAAATGCTTCCACAGCTTCAGGCGTTGATACACGAGGTTTCTGAAGTTGATAAAGAGTTCCAGTTTCAGCGAACAGAGCGTGAGGAGAAGCGGAGAGCTCTAGAGCAAAGCACTAAGAAATATATCGAACCTGAGGGCGTTCAAAATAGCAGCGCGCCACCCACCACCCCCAACACTGCTCCCTGTACCTCTGATTCCGAATTGGGTCGCGCAGATAGCACCGGCTCTCAGGCCAGAGGACCAGTTAGCAACAGAGGCTCCTTCTCTTCGTCTTCCAACACCACAGCTGCTGCGATGACACCCTCTGGCCAGAATCGGTTCAAAGGAATTCGTGATTTGGAAGAACGTGACCACTCAAACACCAGCATGGATAAAGCGAATATGCAGCAGAAGAAAGAGGGGTTATTGTGGGCGTTGTCTCGTCCCGGTTCACACATTGACCCGAAGGGGATAAACAAACAAGCTTGGCATAAGTAAGCCCCCCCCCCTCTACTCAGGCTGGTGCGTGGAGAACATGGAAGAATCACACTTTTAGATGAGGTTTCATGGGTGTCCTGAGACAAATAGGCTAATATTGATTGTCTAGGTTTTGGATTGTCTTGGATCAGGGGAAGCTTTCGGAATACAGCAATTGGAAACAGAAACTAGATCTACACATGGATCCTATAGACTTACGGATGGCATCTGTTCGAGAAGCGAGGAACGCGGAGCGGCGATTTTGTTTTGAAGTCATCACGCCTCAGTTTAAGAGAATTTACCAAGCTACATCTGAAGAGGATATGGGAAATTGGATTATGGCGATTAACAATGCTTTGCAAAGCGCTGTCGAGTCCGGACGAGGTGTTCCCCCACCACCCACTTCAGATGGGGGGTCCCGTAAGGATATTGGGTCTGCCTTAATGGGCAAAACCACTTCATCATCCAACACAAGCAACGTGAGCCGAAGAACGACTGTTGGTGCCCGCCCAAGTTACGTTCGGAATGACAGCAGCTATGAGGATAATCCATCCAAGTTACTCCAGGTCATTCGGGAAGCGGATCAGGGAAATAACTGGTGCGCTGACTGCAATTCAGCATCGAAGGTCGAATGGGTTTCCATTAATCTTGGAATCGTGCTTTGCATCGAATGCAGTGGTATTCACAGATCTCTTGGGACTCATATTTCCAAGATCCGTTCCCTTACGCTAGATATTCACTCGTTTTCTAATGACATTGTCGAGATATTGTTGCAGATTGGGAATAGGGTCAGCAATATGATATGGGAAGCCACCTTGAATCCAACCCACAAACCAACAGCACAATCGTCTCGCGACCAGCGGTTGAAGTTCATTACGGCAAAGTACAGCGAAAGAGCATTTGTGCGCCCGTTATCATCTACGCTTTCGCGCTATGGAACAGCAGATGAGACACTTCTCGCTTCTATCAAACAAAATGATATTCAAGGCGTCCTTTATGGCATTGCCCTGAGGGCAAGTCCCAATGCAACTGATCGGTCGCGAAACACCCATGCGGTGTTCTTGGCCCTGGCAGCCGCCGATCCCGCGTCTCCGTCGCAGTCAATGACCTCAATCTCCACCTGGACAAAATCCGCGCCCCAACCCCCAACAGGCATTAAAGCGATTCCTTTCCCAATCGCAGAGCTCCTGGTTCAAAATGGAGCAGATATCCCTGCTGAGATGCCGGCGATCCCACTATCACCAGCTGCGCAACTATATGTCAACCAGCGGACAGGAAGAGCTTTGGGAAGCGGTAACCCGACGGCGAGTCCTGGAGGCGATACGCTGAGCGCATTACCGACAATCCGCGATTTTGGGAGTGGAGGTAACGGTCTTATGCCTTCCCCGGCCGAGATGAATAACAAGGAACGGGAAAGGCTGCATAAACGCGGGAGTGCCGGAGCCCGGTTTGCGGGGAAAGTGACTTCATTCGGAAGTTAAATTTGCTTTCCTTATCAGATGTTTTCTACACGATAATGTTTTCGATGGCAATAATGACTACGACTGTATGCTGGGCGGGAACTTGAACGGCTTGCACTTCCCGGTGGGTTTGGAAGGCATTGCTGGACCCTTTCCACTTGATTTTTATGCTTCTTAATTCTTAGGGATGAAGGCCTCAGTGTTAACTTTAGTCCTTTATCTCCTTTTCATTCTTCTTGCCGCTACTCATGGCAGCTAGCCATGAAGATCCCAAAAGTGGCCCTTTGCTTTCTTCCTCTATTCCGCTATGTTGTTATAATTTCTCCTCCTTGTACTGTGAAGCGAGCCAAGCTCTGCGAATGACCCTGGACCAGTTTTATCCTTTCATGATTCTTTTGCCATCATTTTTCTACAACTCCAAGTGTGTGTATGGGTTAATAATAAATAATGATGATAATGACTCATTTGTCTTGTAGCTTCACCATAGCATCCATATCTTGCAAAACCACGCCCATGTAGCCAGGCTTTCTGCATTTACTTGATGGTTAGGCACCAATGATGCATCAGACTCAAGATGTGAATCTTGATAAGATCTGATGTGAGGCATTAACAGAAAGAGACAAAGATAAATGTATTTGTTCAAGAATCTGTCTGATGCCGTGTGTTTATGGGGTTGTGGTTACTCCTGTAGTTAGAACAAGCAACGTAAGAAGTCCAGAGGAAGAGACGGACTATTGATGATCCTGGCCGGCAAGCTGGATCTGGGAAATCCGCAAAGGGACTAGCGCAGAAGTCTGGAATTCAGCCACACTTACCCCACAGTGAGCTCGTGGGCCAATCACATGCTCGGCAGCTGAGTGTGGGGAAGCAGGGCCGCGTACAGGGCATGTACGAAGTAATGAAGTACTGTAAAATAACACTCCGATACCAGCCTGTCTTCTCGCAGCGACTTCAAAACGAGCTTGTGTTCCATGACTTTTCGTTCCCCTTGTGTAACTACCGTACACCTGTATTGTATGTATCGAGCCCGTATGTCCTGTGCGGCCCTGGCGGGCGGTAACTTTTCACGTGCCCCCCGCCGCAGAAGCTCGATCTCCGCAGGCCCACGGAAGCTCCTCCGGCCGGCCAACCCACCGTCTCCACGCCATCCATCGATCTCACCTCGTCCCCTCCACCACCCATCATCCTCCCTCAGCAGCCAGCTTGTGCTCGCGTCCCTCCAATTCCACGCTATTCCTAGTCGCTGCTCGCCTCCAACCCCAATTGCACCGACTGCCTCACCACCGGTGTGACTTCGGTCGACCCCGAATTTTCAATTGCGGCCCCCCCCCGGTTGGAATCCCAAAATCCCCTCGACCCTGTAACTAGCTAATCCTGCTTGCTGTTCCCCGACCCAACTCCTCTTATCTCTATTGGATGCTCTCACCGCCACCCCGCAAACGAGCTCCCTAGTTGCCACCCTCCACCTTCGGGCACTTTGCACGCTTGGTCTCCATTATTCTGAAAGTTGGCTTGGGCTGGCTCAGCATCACCTCCCCTACCCTCGCAATGGGGTATTAGACACTTCCTGCGGGCACCTACATCGCGAAGTCTCTGCCCAGGAGTCTGGAAGGCAGCTTAATCCAGTTATCTGTACTTTGCTTCCCTGCCCACCCAGCGTATTCCTTCAATAAATCGACATCTCCCCGCCGTTCACTCCCGTCGACCGGGTCCTCCTCCATCATCCACCCCTTGGCTTGTTTTCAGCTTACTAGGATATCAGCTGCCCTTTTTCTGGCGTGATGTCTCAAAGATCGAATTCTCCTCCATCTCCAACCAAGCCTCGCCGGCGACGCTCGTCTTTCACCGAGCTTTTCCAGAAGCAGGGCAACGTTGCTTCCCCAACTACCGGCTCGCATCCTCGACCCATCTACACCCCTGGCAGCGCCCGAACCCAGCAACAGCGGAGGATGTCCCTTAATACATTGGGCCTTTCTGGTTCCCCCACCCAGATGTCTCCATTTGCAGCAGCTTCCATGCGCCGTGGTAGCGTCTCAAGCTCTGTGATGTCGACTTCACCGACAATGGACCAAGCCGTCGTCGAGGAAGCCGAAGAGGAGACCCCAACGACGGCCCCTGCAACTCCTTTTGCTCGCCGCGTCTCGTTTGGAGCACCGGCATTGCGTGGGAGCGGAAATGGTACATATCACCCCCTGTGGAATGCACGTTCCCCAAGAAATCGATCATCGTCGCTGTTTGGCAACACATCGCCCAACAGCGATGGAGTTGTACCTAGCGCAAGTACTTCACAACATCATTTCCAAAATGTCAAATCTAACCCGTCTTCTTACCGTAAACTAGCAGAAGGTTTCAATTGGCCCGAGTCTCTCAGGGTAAAGGCGGAGCGCGCACCCTCACTTGGGAATTTTCCTCCTACGTCCCCGACCCTACCGCATGCGGGTATGATTCACCAACGTTCGGCTTCAATTGCAGCCATGGAGGCACCACCGCCCGAGCGTGCAGAGCTGCCAAAACAGTCCCAGCATAAGTCGAGACCGAAGCCGGACTACTTCCAAGAGAAGATCTTACGAGCCGACTTCATGGACTAAAGGTTCAGGGCTATTTTTCTTTCCCTCTCCTCTCCCTACGTTACAAATTATTCAATACGCTTGCAAGTGCTTGTATTTCACGGGCTTGGAAATTCCAAGGGATTGGGGATTCGAAGCATTGTGGGTTATGGAAAGTTCATATTCTGGCAGTCTCCTTTCTGATGAATGAAGCTGCAATTTTATAAGTGGATGGTCCCGCTTTGATGACATCACTTAGTTGTAAAGGTTGTGGGTTCAAAGCATGGATGTTGTGTTATGATGCATGTTTCTCTTGATTTTGCTATGGTCCCGGGATGAATGTCAGGAAACAGATATTTTGCATTTACTCATCCATATATGGTATGTCTGTGACCTGCTGGGAGTTGGGGACGTTGATTTCTCTCCCCTTTTCTTTTTTTTTTTCTTTTCTTTTTTTGTTTCACTTCTGTTATTGTCTCACACATACTTATCTTACATGACTTAACAAGTCCCCATTCCTTTCTGCTCTGGATGAGCAAGTATTGGATAGCCTCTGAAATGCGCGGGCCCACTCTTCACACCACTGAGGGCTCTTTTCTTCTTTAAGCCATTTTCTTGCATATCTGTTTCTCCGGGCTGCAAAGGCACGTATCAGTTCCTGTGAGTTTATTCATTTCGCTCCTCCTTTGAATATCAAATGGACCCTGTAGCTGGTTATATAGCCTTTGCCGATGTTCCATACAAGAATACCCTTGAACGAAAACTACACAGTCATACTACATTAGCCCAAATGTATGGGCCTTTTTGCATTTTTAAAAGTTTGTACAAGAGGACACCTGCACCTGAACAACCAGAAAATATTTCCAGAAGGATTTCTTTCTCTTGATCCGCCAAAAGCTAAATGCTTCCCCTCGATGTATCGTTTAGGAATCAGTAAAGTACAAAAGGCCTGGGGGGGAAGAAGAATTGCTCATTCCATATAGTTAATTAATAGGGGATGTTATTAGACCACAGCTGGAACTGATCATAAGCTCCCGTCGACATGCTCGCATAACTCTTTCGAATCAGCTCCCTCATAAACTGAGCTGCTTCATGTTCACTCTTGTCGAGCACAAATCTATCACGAAAATTCTTCAAGGTGTCTGGTTTGAAGCACGGCAAGCCGCTGTCGAGCATTAGTGTGACAATCTGTGCCAGTTTCGCCTGGTAGGGACGCGAGGCGAGGAAAGCTTTGACAACGAGCGCTTCGAACCAACGGTAGGACTGGGAATTTAGATGATGGTGCGTAGATATTCCTGGAAAGGACAATCCGCTGCTCTCGGTAGGGGGTTGATGGTGCTGATAAGGTGCCCGTCCACCCATGACAGCGATCATTTCTGATGTTAGTTTGAAAGGGGCGCGCTCGAAACGAATGCCCCCTGGTGCAATGTCGAAGCAAAATCCAAAGTCTATGTGGATAATATGTCCAGCGTCATCTATCATGATGTTCCCGTTATGCCGGTCCTTAAACTGAAGTAAATAGGAAATCACAGAATATGCAGCCATGGATTTCACGAAATTGCTGCGGGCTTCTTGGAACCGAATTGAATCTTCGCCACCGTATTTAGAGACGAAGTAGTCATATAATCCGTTAACCGCTTCGCGTCCGAGCATATCTCGCGAAATTGAGTTCGGAAGGACATCGATAACTCCGCAGCCTGGAGCGGTGGCAACCACACGGTATGGATAGACGAAAACGTCTAGACCGACACTACCGAAGATGCTGCGAAATGCTGCTATCATTTGTAATGCCAATACATCCTGGCGGCAATCATCACCAACTTTGAAAATGGCCGATTGCCAGACTTCATAGGTTTCTGCTTTCGCTGGAAGGTTCGTTGCGGCTGCTGCATTATCCGTCTGATTTGCCTCGGCAAAGGGGGTTTTGTTGTTGGTATCACCATTTCCATTGCCATTTGTTTCTGATTTGGTTTTTTTGATTCTGAAGGTAGCCATGTATGGTGCTTTCGCATGACTTTGTAGTGGCTTGCCAGATTTACGATCGATACCGACAACGACACCATCAGGATTGCTAGGAAGATACACGCCAACTTCGACTTTGATTTTTCGGAGCTCTTCCTCAATCTTCTCCTTTTTCTCTGGCTTGCTACGCTTTATGTATGGCCGCAGCTTTCCTGAAATCTCCGTAATTTCACGGAAGAACGAAAATTCCTTCTCGTAAAAGGTACAGTCTTCGTCTGAAAAGCTGGAGATTAATTCTTCCGTAAACTTATCAAGAACGGGTTTGACCGGATCGGGCTAACGAGAGTCAGCAGCGGGACAGGGCAATGGCTATCAAGAGTGGCAGAACATACAATTAGCGAGTCTTCATCTTTATAGGCGTTCGCCTTCATATTCCAGATCACTTGGTGCGCAAAATACGGAGAAAGCTGGGCGGTCTCAAGTAGATAACGCTCAACGTAGCCCAGTGCATCGTAGCGCAGAGCCTGGACGAGTTGAGGAATGTAGAAAAAGCTAATGTCCACTGAGTGGCTCTCCAAAGCGCGCATCGCATATTGTAGGATAAAAGGGTGGTTTCCATATGCTGGAAGGAAATATGTGACTGCTGCGATGGGGTTTGTTGGGACCCAGAAAAGAAGATACTGTGAGAACATTTAGAATTACGTCGTAGAAGAAAGGAAGAAACCAGATACCTTCAGTTGGAAGGTGACATCTTGAGGTAACGCACACCCCAAAAGTATCTCTAAACTGTCCGGATCATCCAAGGCCTTCTCGGGGAAATTAAATATTAACCAGCGGATGTCATTTTGCAGCTTCGGTGAAGGAAACCTCGACGCTAATTGAATGGCCAAATTCGGGTTTTCTGTCCATGCGAGTCTCAGAAACCCACAAATAACAGCCTAAAGTAAGGTAAGAATCTTGCAATATGGGATGACTAGAGGCAGACCAACCTCTTGGGATTTGGTTCCAGTGTGATGGCGTTTCTCAGTATCAAGGGGAGAGAGCCACACCCTTAGGCGGGTTCTTTCATTGTCAATCAAAGCCAGAACAAGATCCTGTTTATTATTCAGGGATTTCCGGGAAGCAGCATCTCCAGGCACAATCCATGAATTTACGCCTAATATGGATTCAATATCATGTAAAATCTTGTCCTCGGCTTTCACTTGGAGGCGATTTGCCCCATAGGACCACCTAGTCAATTGTAAGATCATTCCACAAGCCTATAAAGATAAGGAAGTTACTGACCTGGGTGGATGACTAAACCAGCTCAAGGCGGCTGAGAGGATTTGGTCCTTAAGTTTCCATAGTGCAACCTTTGATTGTCCCTTGCAATATCGGAGCACTTTTAAACTGAAGAGGATAATGTGAAAATGAATTTCTCGCGCAAGTGGATGACCAGTCGTGCGCCTCAAGGCATCCAGCGTCGCCACTACAAGTTGCCTGAAAATCCTTTGGATATGAGGGCTGGCGAGCCTTGTCGCATTGAAATGGCTCTCAAAAAAATGTAGCAAGTGTAAGTGAGGCGATATAATATTCTGAGTTTTTCGCTGACGTTTTACGATGACGCTCTTGTCGGAAGGTAATGACTCAATTTTCGTCATAAACGGGTCCGAATATCTGGATAGAGAATTAGACAATACATTCGCAGAGGGGGTGGGAATTAGTTCACTTAAAACCGGGGTCAAATATGCCCTTTTTGCGGCGAATAGTACGTTCCCAAGCTTGTGCAGCTTCCACTAATATCCTCGGCTCCGTTTCCGGATTCTCGTTGATTGCACCAAGCCAGAATGAAATGCCCATTTTGATGGACTCGCTGGTAAATAGCTGGAAAGGGATACTGACTAAATGGGAAATAATGGATGGTTCACAACCATCGTTGTTGCAAAGAAGAGCAGCGGCTCTACGAAGTACACTTTGAAGCATCTCAGGAGGCGTTCTGCTTCGGTGCGAGATCTGCGATTCCAATTCAGTCAATTTTTGTTGGATATTCTGGGCTACCGGTAAGTAGCTTTCACTTCTTGCTCCGTCAAGCTTAGCTACAGAAAGGGTTAGCCACAATTTGATAAAAAGAGTCGAATTGCACTCACAATGAGTTAAGGATGACCGTAGGGTCTGGCCAGAAAGGGAATGAGCTTCCGAAAAGCGATATTCTTGACGTTTGGTATATTGAGTGACAAAATCAGATGCCATATTCAATAACGTATTCCCACTGCGTTCAATAGAACCTGATACGAGATAAGCACTACGTCAAACGTGGGATGAACTCGTGAATGAAATACCTAATCGCTGGTCACTTGTGGGAATCATTGAACCCATCTCAAGGGCGAAAGACCTTCCCATAGAGGTATGGCCATATGCACCGTCATCCTCGTACTCGGATAGATACGTCTAAAAAATAAATCAGTGTTTGGCGGCTACAAATAGCAAAAACCAGATACCACGCACCTGGAGTAAACCTTTGACATCTAGAGGTGCAATATTCATTATTGCCGCTACCCAGGACCGAGCTAGGTCATAAAGGTTGTTCAATGTATGTTTTCTGAACTCATAATTATCCGATAATTCAATATTGACCTTGCCGGTGGTAGAGACAAAGGATGATTTCCATTCATATTCATCCAATTCCTCATCCAAACAGGAAGACCACAAGAGTGTTAATAAGTCCAGAAGTGTGAATAGTGACTTCTTTTCACACAACGATGATGGATATTTAGATATTATCTTCGCAGCAGCGGCGGATGCGACTTGCTGTATACTTTGAATCCGATGACAACATGCAACAAAAGTGTCTGCAAGCTGCTGGGAAATATAGGGAGCGGAAAATTTTGCGGAATTGCTGGAGACAAATCTTTCGAGGTACAGTGTCACGATTTTGTCGACAACAGCTCTCATGCAATTCACTATGTCAGGACTATTCAATGCCGGATCGAGAAAGTAAGTGAGAATTTTGGTGAAATCTCCTGAAGAGGCACGAAGGCTTTCAAGGAGCAAGGTTGCATTGAGGAATATGAGTTTTGGGTAACTTAATCGCTTGATCTCTTGTTCTAGAGCTGGTAGTTCTTGGACTAAGCTCTTCTTTTTGTTAGAGGAGTGTGATGCGTTCATACCCCGTCTAAGAACGGTGTTTAACTCGATGTCACTCTCAAGCAACTCCGCACGATTATCTGAAACCAGCGGAGGGGAATGCTCGGCAAGGATGCGGAGGTCTTCATGATACACATGACCTGCTTCAGAGGTCAATGAAACATCATGTGCAGCGATATTGAACCAAGTGTCCCTTAATAAAGAGAGTATATCTCCATTCTCATGGAGACCACCCGGGATATCTTCAAGAGACCCAAGCTTGGAGAGAAGAGAAGCAACAGGTCTCAAATAAGGGTAAATTTCTTTTGCGGACAAGTCAACTTCGTTCGAGCGGCCTTTTTCTCGATCTGTTGCGCCTCCTTTGTTGACAATGCTTTCCAGAAGGGATGTCAGGTAGATTTTAAATAAAGGATTATCCTTTTGAAGATACAGAGCAAGATATTTCCTTGACCTATGGACCTGTGCGCTCGTACAGCAAATATTAGCATGAAAGTTATGTTCGTTTAAAATCAAATAAAAATAAGATGGGAAATCTTACGGCGTCAACGATAAGGGCATTGCCTTGAATGACTGCATCACGATAGAGACGAGCGTAAAACTTGAGAAGGAGCTGGAAATCCGTAGGCTCACTTTTGAGAGCAAGTGCAACAGTTTCTTCGACAATGCAAGCATCAAGGACAACGTTTACTCTCCCGATTTTCTGCAAAAGCATAGATTGCGCCAAAGCCACAATTTTGCTATCTTTGGAAATCGTGGCAACGGTTATGATCGTGTGTATCACATTTTTGTAAGTGATCGAGGAATCTCCTTCACTGTCAACGGTGAGCGAAATGAAACTGTCATTTGGTCGCTGAGTGCCCGTGATTAAATGGCGTGTGTATAAGTGGGCTTCTTCCGCGAGCGTCCCTGTGTGCTGGTTTGGTTTATCGTGAGTAGGACTTGCGCTAAGGACATTTCCCAAAGAATAGAGTGTGCCAATGATAGTGTCCTGGGAGAGAAGGTGAAGATTTTGGGCTAAAGAACGAGCGGCAATAGCGAGAATCGCACCACTTTGCTTATTCTGAACAATAAATTGTAGTAGAGATCTTGTCAAATTTGGCGCATTTAGGCGTGATATTTTTGATAAAACCACCAGGGTCTTGAAAGAAATTGTAGCCAACTCCTCACTTGCCATTTGATCAGGATTAAAAATGGTGGTTTCCAGCCATGAGACTAAGAGGTCAATGTCAGCGGAATCTTCATCAAGAATAATGCAGTTGACGAAGGTTACTAAGGCAAATGATTTGGCCGTGAATGCAAGATTCTGTTGCCAAGGCATGCCCAATTGCAAATAATCCGATCCCTCTTCCAAAAGTTGAATTTGATCAGCAGCGATTTGGGCAGAGTATTTCGCAAGAGCAGATATATCATCACTGTCTTGCCTTGTATCATCTAGGCTGTTTATATACCGATCCAAGAGAGCATTTTCGGACATTATCCGACCGTTCTCAGCTACGGGAGATGTGCAAGCTCTGACGAATCCGAGGAAGGATTTTTGAAGTAGCATCGAACTAAGTGGCCTCCCGGCGGAAGCAGATAGTCTAGCATATCGTCGCCAATTCTGAAATGAAAGATCCGAAGTTCGTAGATTACGAATGGTGGAGGAGGTTGTTTCAACGGCGACCAGGAACTGCTCCGAGAGCACCAGATGTAGTTTTTCGACAAAACATAGGCGTTCCCTTGGACTCCAGAAATGTGCATACGTAGACATACCATCCAAAAGCCCAACTAACGACACCGCGAGGGCGGCGATTTCCGTGATATCTTGGGCCTCCCCATGTTCAGCTGCACGATCTGCTTGACTATCGAAGGTGGGTAACTCTTTTGCGAGCCGATAACAGTTCTCCACATAAGTAAGAACGCACTCATGTATCTGATCGTGATGTGATGGATGGTGCAATCCAAGTGAGAGCAACGCGGTGATGAGGTTGCGGGTCAAAAGTTCCCATGGAGGAGTCTCGAGACTGTGGAGGAAAGGAGAGGAGTTGAACACTAGGGAGCAACAGTCCGGGAGGTAATCTGTAAAAAGGGTAACAAGTTTCGCAACATCTTCCGGCTTGGAGGTCAGGGGAGCAGCTTCGCAGAGAGAAAGAAGGGCGTCTAAATCTCGGATTCTCTACTGACGGTTAGCAGTCCGCCTCAGGAGGTACATATTAATCTGGAGCGACAGACAATTGGAGCTGGAGATGCCCTCCCTTTAAAAACATCGTCGAGGAAGCCGGTCGGGGATGCCTTCGGGCGTCGACATGCATTGCGAAGCCGGTCGATATCAGACGTGTTGGTATGGCAAGCTCCGGGGTATTTTGCTGCCAATGTCGCTAGTTTTTCAAAGGCGACACGGCGAATATATGTCGAATGCCTGCACATAGGGCGTAAGCATAAACCAGAGCACAGAAAACGGTCAGGTAGAATACGCATACATATTGTTTTCAACGAGGCCCAAGAACTTCCAAGCAGACCTACAGGATTGGGTTATTCCATCTTGTTGTGCCTAGGTAAATTCACTAATAATTAATATTATATTCCGGCGGGAAAAGTGTAGTACCTGTACACAGCTTATCCTTGGTAGTTCCTATTAAACCATGTTTTTCTGGAGTGCTTTGCAGTTGAGAGAGCTCACATAGCTAACTACATATTTATCTAGGCTGTTTGTTTTTTAATAACCTATCAGGTACGGAGCACGCGGTAAACTATGGAGCACTGTAAAGAGTACTCCGTACGGAGTACGGAGTACCCCTTTTGAGCCTGTTAGTCCCAAACATTAAAAAGTAAAGTATAGAGTACGGAGTACTGGATAAACACTTTATGGTACTCTGTACGGAGTACTCCGTACTGAGGATGGGATAATCTGTGATGCCCAGGGCAGAGTTCAACCTTGTTAAGTATGTAAACAATGTCATTATCCCATCTTAAATGCCTGAAAACAATTAGCCAAAGCATAGAGCTCCTTCATTTTTATTCTCTGTAAAATACTCTTGGGGTTTGCCATGAAAATTGGCTAATCTCTGAGATTTCTGAGGTAATTATGGAGTACAGGGGCCGAGTACGGGGTACTCCTTACTGGGTGCTTGATACCTCTAAAGTACCACTCCTAATAATAATAATAATTAATAATAATAATAATGATGATGATGGAGCAATGATGAGTTTGAGTGTAAGATAATAAACATCAAGTTGGCGCACTTCTCGCCCCAGAGCTGCTAATATAGATTTGCTCCTTCAGCCTTGTCCGCCGAGGAGTTGGTCAAATAGGGAGTTCGCTACGGAGTACTCAGGACGGAGTAGTGAACACAACTGAAGCCGGGGCCCTCATTTGTCACATCCCCAGCCCAGAGCTTCGAAAGACATCAGACGAAAGGGTTGGGCAACTTGAGAAACTGGCCCGACTTAACCCCTCATTCATCCTGCCTTGAAACATGTTGTTCAAATTTATTCAATAATCGCGCCAAAATCCCAACCAAAAGCTGCGCAAATATTCATACACGCTTACGCTCGCAGTATTCCGACGGCAATCGTCGAGCCGAGTCTACAAGCTGCGCCTCTCGGATCTTCGCATTGAACTTGCAAATATCCGAATCTATAAATATTTCTGCGAATACCTCAATTTTCATGCAATTGTGAGTACCGGGACTCCCTCGTTTCGGACCCAACGGACTTTACGGACCGCTGTCCGCCTATCGACGTCGACACCATGCCCCCGCAGAAAGAAAAGAGTAGTCTAAAAAGGGGAAGAGTAAGTAATTGATTGCGCTGGCTCCTTGCAACTCCTTGAACATGACTAATGGCGTGGCTAGGCGAGCGGCGGTAACCATGAGCAGGATGTTAAAAAGCCCCGGCGTTCAGAGCGACTATCGTCCCAATTGGCACAATCGCAAGCAGCTCGAGCAAACAAAGCCTACCTTCCTCCGCTTATCCAACAAGATTCCACAGCGACAGAGATTCATAAAGAAGCCACTGTCACACCTCCAGAGGGCCGTCCAAGCCAGCTTCGCCATCATACACCGGGGCCAGAAAGCCTGACCCAATTGTCATCTCCTCCAGGTGACACCCAGGCCTTCTCTCAAAACCCTTCCCGGGTGTATGTGAGCGGGGTGGAAGAGGAAGCCGCAGAAGGTGTATGGGGCTATCTAATCCCGCTGGACAACAAGTTCGGAGATACACTTGTGCTGAAAAAAAGAGACACCTGCTTTTCTTCTCCAATTGGCGGTGTAACAAATAACCGTAATGGTGCTTCAAGATCAAAGCGTAGCAAAGGGAAAGGAATGCCCACTCCCCTACAATTGAACCCCAGTGGTTACTTAATAGGTCGTCACTCCGAATGCGGTAAGTATCAGGAATCGCCAAAGACGTCGAGCACGGATCTGGCCCTCGGCGAGAGGCCGGCTCATAGCCTAACTATTTCTAACTCTATTTCAGATTTGATTCTAGATATACCGACTATCTCTAACCGGCATTGTTTGATATTCCATGAAAATAGGGAGGGCGATTCAGTTGCCATTCTAGAGGACCTATCTAGCAATGGTACTTTTGTCAACGAAGCCATTGTTGGCCGCAACAATCGGCGCGAGCTTGAAGACGGGGACGAAGTTACTGTGCTGGACGAAGCTCGATTTATCTTTCGCTATCCCCGTAACCGAGACGCCGGTGGATTCCGACAACAATATCGCATCTTAGAGCAGCTCGGAAAGGGTCATTTTGCGACAGTATACCTCTGCGCTGAAAGAGCGACTGGTATCAAATATGCTGTCAAAAGGTTTGAAAAGCGGCCGGGAGATTCTCATAGATCTGATAACGACACCCTTCAACAAGAAATTGCGATGTTGAAAAGTGTCAACCATACAAACGTGCTTTGTCTTAAAGACACCTTTGATGAGAGTGACGGAGTCTATCTAGTCCTCGAGCTTGCTCCGGAAGGAGAGCTGTTTAACTGGATTGTTTCTCACCAAAAGCTGAAGGAAGATGAAACGCGCCATGTATTCCGTCAGCTGTTCCAGGGGCTAAAGTATCTGGTATTTGTTCTTCCTCTGCTCATTTGCGAGTGCTGTTGAATCTAACTCTTTTTCAAAGCACGATCGCAACATCGTTCATCGTGATATAAAGCCTGAAAACATACTACTTATGGATAAGCATCTAACAGCCAAGTTGGCGGACTTCGGGCTTGCCAAAATAATAGGCGAGGATTCGTTTACCACCACCTTGTAAGTTTTATTCCTCCGGCTAAAACAATCAAATCTTCTAACATACCTCTACAGATGCGGTACACCGAGCTGTAAGTTGTGATGTCATCTATCCTTTGGAAGGGGGTTCGTATTGAGACAGCTGACTCTTTGTATAGACGTTGCACCAGAGATCCTTGAAAACAGTAGACGACGACGATACACGCGAGCTGTTGACATCTGGTCATTAGGGGTCGTTCTTTATATCTGTCTCTGCGGCTTTCCGCCATTTTCTGACGAACTTTATTCGGCTGAACACCCATATACCCTAGCAGAGCAGATAAAGTTGGGTAATTTTGACTATCCGTCGCCATATTGGGACTCTGTTGGGGATCTGGCGCTCGATTTGATCGATAGAATGCTCACGGTGGATGTTGATCAACGGGCTTCCATCGACGAGTGTCTGCAGCACCCTTGGTTAACTGGAAAGTATCCTAGTGTCGCAGATAGCACGGACGGGTTAACCGGAGCAATGGGTCAGTTAGACTTCTCGAAGCGCAAGGTTGAACGAGAAAGGACCCTTTTAAGCGATATCAACGATGTCCCTGTCAGTCAGGTTTATGATGATAGCCGACAAGAGGGTTATGGTCAGGTGAAAATTTTCGACAAAAATACGGCGGGAAAACGGGTTCATAATCAACCCGCAAAGGGCTTGAAGTATCGACAAGAACCGAAACCGGACGTAAATCGAGATCCCGTGGAGTTTATCCATATGGGTGGACGTGGTGACCAGACGCTTTTTGCCCATGACCCGGACAGCCGATACGAATCAGACGAAGTTCCCAGGAGGAAACGATAGCGAAGTTGCTCCAAGCTAGCAGTTTTTTTCTGCTTTGCGTCTCGCTTCTATTAATCGGAAAAGGCTTATTCTTAGATTTCCATATCTGCATCCGATGGCTCAACACGCCGAGCTTCTAATTCCCAATTGACATTTTAATTATGGCACCCCCCTCCTTAAACTAATTTCCTATATCAATACAAGTAGTCGTGAAGTGTATCAGAGACTCAAGAGTTTGATGCTGTGCAAGTTGCTCACCCATGCCCTGTCAACTGAAATGAACTTGGTCGACTAGTTTAGTACAAAATGCAGATGACCCGACATACACCCTTCTATAGAGTCGGTGTTACTTCCTTTGTTCCGCAGTAATCTCGATCCTCCTTATCTATGGCATAACTAGCATACGTATGTTGACTTTCCACGACATTCAACGGACATCCGCCGTGAATTTCGGGCCGTTTCACTTCTCAGCCGCCCAGCGGATGGCGTGACCCGGCTGGACGTGAAGCCATCAGATTGCGCTCGAATGTGGCTCAGGCTGTGGCTCGCTGCTCAAGGATCTATCGAGCTAAGCCAAGACCAGTAAGGCTCGATCACGGGAAGAGCTTCTTGGCAGGTGGCCAGGCACTGTAACGATGTTACCGTATTCTTACGCCTGGGCTGGTTCCCCCTGGTTTCTCGGAATATGATGATTATTCTTTTTAACGATCTTCAACCCCCATTCCGGAGGCCACAGCTCACCAGAGAGGTTGTGAATCGCTCTCAGAGCATATCTTTGCAAAAATGGGATTGCTAGCGAATGTCCTGACTGGTGTTTCTAAGGCCTGCTCGGGCCAATCTCTCTGGACGTTGGTCTTGTTGGGAATATGTGCTTTCCTTACGCTCTCAGTGTTTGTCAATGTTTTAAAGCAGGTTTTCTTTAAGAATCCGAATGAGCCCCCGGTAGTCTTTCATTGGTTTCCAATCATTGGAAGCACGATCTCTTATGGTATTGATCCCTATAAATTCTTCTTTTCATGCCAGAAGAAGGTGCGTCTGTGTCATTCCCGGGAGCTCAAGTTTAAATTCTAATCCTCTTGTGATGGTAGTATGGTGACATATTCACCTTCATCCTTCTTGGAAAGAAGACAACTGTTTTCCTGGGAACGAAGGGTAATGACTTCATCCTCAATGGAAAGCTAAAGGATGTTTGCGCCGAAGAAGTCTACTCGCCTTTGACTACCCCCGTTTTTGGCAGACATGTCGTTTATGATTGCCCAAATGCTAAGCTGATGGAACAGAAGAAGGTAATTCATCTGCTTTTGTCTCTAGTTGCAAGATTTCGGCTTATCCGTACAGTTTGTCAAATTTGGTCTTACCTCGGAGGCGTTACGATCCTACGTGACCCTTATCACCAGAGAAGTCGAAAGCTACCTTGAAAATTCGCCTGCGTTTCAAGGAGACTCTGGCGTGTTTAATGTTGCAAAATCCGTTGCCGAGATTACAATCTACACTGCGTCTCGATCCCTCCAAGGGAAGGAAGTCCGAGATAAATTCGACTCGAGCTTCGCTGAGTTGTACGCCGATCTCGACATGGGTTTCGCCGCCATCAACTTTATGTTTCCTTGGGCTCCCCTTCCGCACAACCGCAAGCGGGACAGGGCCCAGCAGAAGATGACCCAAGTCTACACGGACATAATTCGCGAACGACGCAAAGCTGGTGGAAAGAAAGATTCTGAAGACATGGTGTGGAATTTGATGTCATCTGTTTACAAAGACGGAACACCGGTGCCGGACGTTGAAGTCGCGCATATGATGATTGCTTTGTTAATGGCTGGACAACACTCCTCAGCGTCGACGGGTTCCTGGATCGTCCTCCGACTTGCAAGCCGCCCTGATATCCTTGAGGAATTGTACCAAGAACAGCTCCGAGTTCTCGGTCCAGATCTTCCCCCGTTGACGTACGAATCTCTTCAGCGCCTAGAACTTCATTCAAATGTCATCAAGGAAACACTACGCCTACACGCACCCATTCACTCAATTCTTCGCGCCGTGAAGTCTCCGATGCCTGTAGATGGAACGAAATATGTGGTTCCAACTTCCCATAACCTTCTCGCAGCCCCAGGAGTTCCGTCACGTATGGCTGACTACTTCCCTGAGCCTATGCTATGGGACCCCCATCGCTGGGAGAAAGGGGGAGGTGTCAATGCAACTGGAGTCCAGGACGAAGCGGCCGAAGAGAAAGTTGATTATGGTTACGGGTTAGTTAGTAAAGGTGCAAATAGCCCCTATCTACCATTTGGTTCTGGTCGACATCGGTGCATTGGTGAACAGTTTGCGTATGTACAACTTGGAACGATCACTGCAGCACTGGTACGAGCTTTGAAGTTGAGAAAACTCGATGGTGATAAGGAAGTTCCTGATACGGATTATTCGGTAAGCCTAACCCTTCTATTTAGCTCTGCACGATCTCACTGACATTACTCCCAGTCCTTGTTTTCAAAACCTCTAGGCAACCCGAGGGTCGCTTGGGAGAAACGCAAACCGTCTTCGAAACAATGACCATCTCTGCTCATGTATTCTACTTTATCTCAGCTGTCGTATTAATTTTTAATATCATTTTACCAATGGTGTGTATGTAGATAGACGTTCCTAATTATGTGACGCTGTAATATGTTAAGTATAATATTTGTGTCGAAACTCTCTCTCTACTTGCATAAAATTAACTGCATTACTAACAGGAAATGAGATACAGTATGAAGTACGGAGTACAGCCAATCTAAGTGATCTAATCGTTTTTGCAACAGTCCGTCCAATCCAATGTTATAGTAAATTCACATATTGTACAAAAGAAATGTGCCATCCAACACAACTTCAGCGCTTATTCATTGTTTCTTCGACTCCGCAATTCGTCGTTTTGCTCGCACTTCTGCTCGTCTTCTTTCACCTCCATCAATTTTCCGACCTAATTTATCCTCCCACATACCTTCCTGTACCGTAATTTTCGCCGCGCTGCCGTTCGCGCCAGGAAGCAGCTCGACATACGGTCCTTTTATCTTATTTCCACGATGAAGTTTGATTTCGGAATATTTTTTAATCGAAAACATGTTTTCTTTCACTTCCGTCTCGCCCACTGGTAGATTGACAATCACCCATTTGCTTCCCGGGGAGGTTGTAGCGGTACCAGCCAGGCTGAATGAATGAGTGCCGGTATCCCTGCCTGTGGTGATATCGGTAGCGCGAATCTGCTCCCGCGGAACTTCAACAGCACGTAGCTCCGCGACGCCATCAGTGACATGGTCCAAGTTCCCCCCAACGCCGTACTCTCCACGCCGAAATTTATCAACCCATCGAAGCAAGTATCGTCTTTGGCGGGCAGGCTCTACACCCAACTCGCGCAGCTCTTGAGATGAGATTGTAAATAATTGCTCCCAAGAACTTAATTTATCACTGTATTGGGACATGTTGCGACCAATAAGGGTGAGGAATGTTTTCGTATCTGGGACGAAAGGGGTAGGAGACGGGACGAAGCCACGCCGGACGGCTTTATGGAGATAGCGCACACATCGGTGGGAGGTTTGGAGGAGTCCAGGAAGGCGGAAGGAGAGAAGGGGTTTAAGAGCAGATTTGCCAGTTGCCATGAGGAACGGCAGCGAGACGGTGGTCCGGCGGTTCGTTTCTTAGGAGAGCGAATCTCAAAGATCTGATGCGTATTCAATGCGTATGACTCATAACAATTCAAGGTCCGACGGAACTCTTTTTCAACGTTACTTTAGAAAAGAAGGGAGAAAACACTCAATCCTCATGACCCTCAATACCAACGGTGTAAACGCTGTCTACTCGTCGCGCTTCGATAAAAGCTCGATGCATTTTGTGAGGGAAGCGGGAATGAAACGGAATAACCTAATCTCCGGGATTCGATGGAAAATAGTTTGTCCAGTTGGGCGGCCCGGAGGCCAAACTGATGGAGGACTCGTATGCTTGTCATTCACTAAGCTACCTAAAGGGGAATCTCGGCTAATCTATGTGGGTCACGTGAGCGAGGTGCTGGTTGGATTACCTAACACAAACTCTCAAAGTCGGAAGTTGTTTCCAAGTCACCTGCGGAGTATTAACGGAGGCTTTCGACAAGACGAGCGCGGCCATGTATTGTTATATCTCATAACTGCGCATTGCCTACATGGACAATCCGTCGATGGCTTCCGGGCGAATTTTGAATCGAGTGTGGTGGTCTACAAGCCCACAAACCTGAAGTCGCGAGCCGTCACGAGTGGGTGTTATTTCATAGCATTGCGCCAACCTTCACAGGACTTTGACAGTCGATGGCGGTCTCACCGCCCGTATCGCGATCGCCAAATGTTGGGACTGCGACATCGCCCAACACCTCCCATGCAAAATCGCTGGCAGTGCGCCGCACAACGACAGGTGGAGCGGCGGAATCCGTGCCTGCGATCATAACTATGGAAGGGAAGGCGAAAGGGTCCGAACCAGAGCTTGCAGAGCAATTAAATGCAGAAATCCGTCATCGATACGTCAAAGGTATGGACATTTTTCTGCTTGCGAGGTCCATACGTTCTCCCGTCATCGTTCTTCTCCTCTTCTAACAGATCAAAAGACAAAAAATTAGGGGAAGGCACATATGCCATTGTCTATCTTGGCCACCTTCGGAGCGATCCTTCTTCACTCGTCGCAATAAAGAAGATCAAAGTCAATACCGAATACAAAGATGGTCTCTCAATGGATGCAATACGCGAAGTGAAATATCTCCAGGAACTGTCTCATCCCAACGTAATTGCTCTTCATGCCGTCTTCTCGTCCAAAGATCGAAATTTAAACTTGGTTTTGGAATATTTACCGCTCGGTGATTTGGAGATGCTGATCAAAGACAGCGCTATTCAGTACGGCGCTGCCGACGTCAAGGCTTGGGTGGGCATGCTCGGCCGCGCAGTCTGGTTTTGTCATGAGAATTTCATCTTACACAGGGATATCAAACCAAACAATCTGCTAATAGCATCAGACGGTGAAGTTAAGCTTGCGGACTTTGGACTGGCCAGATCATTCGCAGACCCTCGCCTAAATATGACTCACCAGGTAATCACGCGCTGGTATAGGCCACTAGAGCTTCTTTACGGGGCGCGCCAGTACTCTGGCGCAGTAGATGTATGGTCTATGGGAATGGTTTTTGCAGAGTTACTCCTCCGCGTCCCCTTCGCTGCAGGAAATACAGACTTGGATCAGATATCCAAGATCTGCGCCGCGTTTGGCACACCCACCGAGGATAACTGGCCGGGGGTAACGAAATTGCCCAACTTTGTTCCCGTTGAAAAGAACCAAATTGTCCCATTGCAAGGGAGGGATTTCTTCCTTCGGCAATTTCCCACCGTGGGACACCTTGGAGCAGACTTGCTATCGTCGATGTTAAAACTTGATCCACGAAATCGCAGTACTGCGAAGCAGATATTACAGCATGCGTGGTGGTCCGCGGAACCCAGGCCAACTAGAAAAGAAAATTTACCTCGCAAAGCTGGAGGTGCAAAGAAGATGGGCAATGATTTGAGCAGAAGAGGCGGCGTAACAGATGAAGGACCTTTCAAGAATGCGGCTCGTAGGCTTGATTTTGGAGGACTCCTACCGAAATGATGGCGACATTTGGCCGTCTTCACGACCTTTTTTTTTTGGAAATCGGTGATTCTAAGCCTCGGCAAATAAGAGCAGGGCTCCTTCAATACAGAAGCACAAAGATATGATCAATCTAATTGAAGCACGGTATCTGTTTTCGACCTTGACCTTCCCGCCGATGTCCCCTGGGCTGATCATCGTCCCCGGTGACGGCGTCCGCCAACAAAATTGTAGCATGCAAGGCATCCGGTTTGTTACTGAGAAACCGCGACACGCACCAAATATGTTTGGGATAATTCGCCCGGAAGAAGGATCAATAAATTATCCTTGTTGCGAACATGTATGAACATACATACATGCCTTTCTGCATCACCAGGTGCTCCATAATTTCACTCTACTTAGCCTGAAATGTTTTTGATCCTTGCAACTAATATACATACATCAATACAATCCGCCCACAAGATGTAAATGCAGTACTTTAGCCCAGGAGCTTAAATCTATAAATGCAGATGCTAGCAAAGCTTGAAAGCCCAAGATTTTACAAAGTAGATGGGTCTCTTATGAAGTACGCGGCCCGGTCTTTACCATATAGTGGGCCAGGTTTGACAAGGTCGGGTGACTACCAAACGAAGCGAGCAGGGTCTATAGGATAAACAAATGAATTGTTTGTTATATCTCGTGTTCTACACATTTTTAATTGCGATAAGAGCATGTTCAATGCTGAAACGTCAATGCCATGATCATCGCCCTGGCTCAAGCGGTTCCCATCTGGACATTCCTGTGTCCACATCCGAGTCCAGTAGTTCAGCTATATCAGGTCCGGTTCTATGCTTTGGAGATGAACCCCGTGCATGGGGCTCCTCCATATCAGGCCACTTCCCTGATAGTGATGCTCCTCCGTTCCGATACGGTATATTTTGGAGCCCATCGTCTGCCTGTCGAGCGGCGAAAGGAAGCTTATACGTGCTGTCATCAGCGTTCCTCCCTCCAAGAGCTCTTGTTGCCATTGCTGTGCCTTTTCCCTTAAACCTGGGGCCGACGACAGGATTTTTGGTCAGTGAAGGAGGCTTTTGGGGAACTGGCGGACCTTTCTTCTTGGGTGTTTCTGAGAGCTCAACGAGTTCCTGCATAGCACTGGTCTCCCGTTTTGCTAGAGGCAATACGTTTCCATACTCAGTGAAATCCAAATCCAACAAAATGCCACTTTTTAACGGTGCGACATTATCACTTGAGGCCAAGCGTCTATGGGGCAAACTTGCACTTTTAGCATCGTTAGATGACCTATCACTTCTGCTAGGGTTGGATGGATGGACCCGGTCACGTTCTGTGAGTGCCAAAAAGGGGTTCGAACTTGGATAGTGGCTCCTGATGTAGTCCGTAGGCGGCTTTACCAATGACCTTATAGGCAGTCCTTGTTCGAGTTAGCAATTATTCCCTCGCTAGTGAACAGACATCACTCTCACCATCGTCGAGCCACCACTTATGTCGATCAGAGCTAGCCGGTGGAAGGCCAGGAGGAGTGTACACATCACGAATTAATCCCACTTCTTCGGTACGCCCAGACTCTGAATGCGAACTAGTGGTCTCGATTGCCTTCTTGTGCTTCTCATAGAGTTCGTGGCTTAACCGCGCCTTCAATCCTTCGTCGACAGTAAGTATCGCACATTCAAAGACAGCATATACGGGTCGATGATCCGAGAATTTCAAAGGAGCAGTGTTGTATTCAACTTGATTCAAAATTTCCCCTTTCCAAAGGACCCTATCACACCACGCCGGAATACGCCGCTTCTCCCTAAATTTCAAAAAAAGTCAGTCTCGAAAGGCGAATCTACGGTACATACGCCTAAACTTACGAGGTGTCATATACATCCGTTCCGTTATTATATCGATATGTGGGAGGGAACGTTATTGGGCCTTCGAAGTAGTCCTGGAACGTGACACCAGCGCTAATTTGCAAATTGAGCTACAACGGGTAAATTAGCAAGATAATTTATGTATTTGATGTTGTTGGATGGGAGAGCTGTTACCTGATCCTTTTCATACAACTCTTCGAGGCTCCCCTTCTCTATTAGAGATCTGACTTTATTGTCGTTCAACTCGATGCGGTAGTTAAAATCGCCTAGCCAGATTATAGCATCATGATCATTTATTGTCCGATTGCGCTGGAATCTGAGCCCATGGGCAATGGTGTTATAGTCTCTATTCCTCTCCTCATAGTTGGCAAATCCGGCAGCCAGATGTGCAGTGAGAAAACAAATTCTAGTATTGGAATACTCAAGGCGGATGGCACACCCGCCTTTGTTCCCGGCTATTCCAGACAATCCGGTCTTAGAAATTGCTGTCAGTGACTATTAACTTGAACTAGTAGAGTAGATTAACTACCTTCTTCACACTGCCTTCGACATTTTTAATTTCTCTCAATACATCTTCTTTCGCGAACAATAATAACGCCGCACCTACAAGCTGTCCGCTTCTTAGAAGTACGTATGGGCTGGTCCCCCTTCGAGATGTTTCTCTGTCCAGAGTCTTTTTGACAGCTTCTTCCCAAATTCTGCGACTCCTCGGATCGGTAGACATAATCTGCTGTGGGCTCAGGTCAACAATTTCCTGAAAGCCAACTGCTGCAAGCGTTGGTTCTTTGGGGAATTTGGCAAGGTGAGCATGAAGCCAAAGACCCAGGTCTTCATTAGCATCGCAGGGTCTACCGTTGACATTAAACGTCCCAACCCATATCCGAACCGTTTTAGTGGATGAGAATTCAGTAAACCTCTCTGCTAGCTCTGCCATAACATGATCATTCACCGGGTCGTAAAGATGGACCGCAGTTTGTCCAGTCAAAGCACCTAATAAAATGTCTATGGTGTTCTGTCTGGCATTGTCAATAAAATTATTGACATATAACCGGGTAACGCTTTTCCTTGCATCGGCAATTGCCCCCGCAATGGACATCTTGCCATGTCTAGTGAACGATGACTTTAATGCTCCGGTACCAGCATAGATTTTTGATAAGGCATCGCCATTGTCAGCCCATAGAGTAGAATGTCTCCCCCAAAACTCATGTGGCAAGGTGTAGCTATTCTGCATAAGAAATCTCTCCAGCACCATGACGCTAATCAGCGATTGCACAAGGTTTGTCCTGTCAAGGCAGTCGAGGCAGTTGGTGCGAAATACTCCCTCCTGATGAAGAATAATTGTCGATTTGCCTTCATCGACTTTTGATCGTGGCGTAGTGTCACCATTAGGGTCCTCGGATAGAAAATACGCGAACCTGTCAATGGAAGAGCCAAGTTTATGCTCTATAAGCATGGCGTTCTCGTAGCCAGCAGGACCTTTAGTTTCTGCGTGGAAGTCGAAATCGGTCCATCGTAAAAGATGATGCTCAGAAGGTGCCCCTTTCTCGGACATCCTTCGTAAAGGGCTATGTCGGCTATGATAGCGGAACTTTTCAGATAACTCCAGTTCTCCCGGCTTTGTTGCACTCAGCAGGTTTATGACATGAGCCTCACCGTAGTTCAGCTGAAGAGATTGAAAATGTTTGTCAAATGCATGTTGGGTAGCACCCACAGACCGAGTAACTTGAATCTTCTGCTGGCCTGGAATTAAGCCAGGCGTTTGTTCCCAGAAGATAGGGACCGAGCCTCTAACTTGGGTGTAAGAGAATGTTATCCCGGGGGGAGTCCATAAAATCGTCTCTGTTTCTACAAAATTGGAGACTTGGCCATCATCGTCTATGCCTCGGGAATTGAATCTTGTGCCAGTTCTTCGTGAAGAGAGTCGTGAAATTAAAGTTAGAGTAGCTGGGAGACCTGCTGGTATGGACTTGAGAGGGGTTGAAGGAATTGTCATGCTCTGGACAAAACCGCGAATAACTGAGGAAAGAATCTGGGTTGAATCAAGGAGATGTCGTTCGTGAGCCGCCAGTCTGCTCCGAAATTGTAGGAGTGGTCCAATCATGTACGAATTCCAAAGGAATGATTCGTCTAGCCTTTCGATATCAAAGGCGACATCATTGATTCTGTAAAGGCGATTAGATATGGTAGAAGGAATGCAAGGACAGGTCCTTACCGGTCCTGTACTCGGTTCGTCAAGTTGAAGTCTGTACTATAATAAAAGCTACCATCACTCAATAGCTTTTTAAGCTCCAGAAAAGGATCCTCTGTTATTACATCTCTCCCTTGAAAAGCAGTACCATAGTCACTTTCCTGGGAATAATGAGCGTAGTTGGCATTTTCTTGGTAAAATCCTAGTGCATCGTCGTAATCCGGACGGTTGAGGCAGTCTAACAAGACCCTGTTAGCGAGGACTGTGCGTGACTATGGACATATTGCCTCACAGAAGTCGACGTTTGTGATTTTTCGAACAGTTTCCTTAGGTCTGGGGCTCGCTGCACTGGCTGAGCTCGAAATGATGCATAGAAACACATCATTGTTGAGGGTAAGAAGGCCAAGAGTGCCATGTCCGATCCCAAGTAACCGGTGCTCTGTGTGCTTCCAAGAGGCGCTCGAGAACTTTACGATGCATTGGGGTGAGAGGACATTGGAATCAGAGTCGGTAGACAGTATCGACTCTGAAAAGGTAGGTGAATACTCTAGGATAAGGGCATGGCCATCAGGGGTAACCAAAGCTATAGAACGTCGAGGGTGGTCTTGACAAAGAACCCGCAGAGACATCTCTGCTAGTGAATATGTATGCTGCTCTTTTACGACAAGAGTTAGCCTCCTCTCCAAAAGGGTAGAATGCTTTATTTTGAATCCGGTGAATATCCCATTAGTGGCAGCGAAGTGGAAAGAATTACTGGGTGATTGCTGTCCTGGAGCAACGAGCAGAAGAAAGAACTGACCTGGAGGAGACTTGCACTTTTGTAGCTAAGTCCTCAACCGCGCAATGTCTAACTTTTCTTGCATGTAGCATAACTCATCATCTGGACTTTTGCACTGGTATGATTAGGTAGTTAACTCTTTAAATCAGTGGCATGAATATGTTGGGATGTGGCCACAGAATATGTATCAGCCAGGCTAAAGATAGGAGCGCGCTGTCACAGGGGAATAAGTATGTGCGGAGGATGTTTGTACACCATAGTTACACCATACAGTTTAAAGTAGCTAAGTTAAAAAGCAATCCCCCTATTTAAAAAAAAAAAAAGAAATCTATAGCTAATACACATACAAAAGGCAACAACTTTACGGATTACACAATTTTAATGTCTGGTGGATAGGAGGCCAAATCCAACCCATTTTGGTGGCCATATCCGGCACTTTTCTCGCTAATGCTGTCTCCACACATAATGGCTAAGTCTGACCCATGCACCGCAGGGCCTACCGATCAAGATGTCAAGTAGTACTGGCTAAGGGCACTAGCTTTAGTCACTTCTTCCACCTGTTGCAGTGTCAGGCTGGTATCAAGATGATTCTGGCAAGACTTGAAACACAACACCAATTTCTCTCTTATCACCAAATGCTTAACTTAGCCCAATATCATTTACCTAAGATTGTTACTTTTTGATCACCCCATATCTCACATAACTATTTCTACCTCTTTATCAAAGCTAATTAAACACATCAGTCTGAACATTTGAGGTCAACAAGTGCAATTTCCACATCTGATTATGGATAGTAATAACTCTTGCAGCCAGCAACGCAGCTCACCTGGTTGCAGCTTTATAGAGGTAATTTAAGGATTGCAGTTGACTGATAATCTTGGCTTCAAGTTCTGCCTTCTGTTCCACAAGGTCGGAAAGCCTGTCTAATTGGGCTTTCCTAACCTCCGAGCTATTTAGTTCGTTAGTTGATTAGAAGCGGGCGGAGAGGAATGTAGGGATACAACTACACTCACCAAGTTAGCTTATTTTGGCTAATCAAGCCATTGATGTCCTCTTCCGCTTTCTTGATGTGAACCTTGTGCTGAGCTTGTAGCTTCCTTCGACTCTTCCTCTTAGCCCCTTCGACCTATGGTAGGAACAAGTAGTCAATCAAGCTGTACGGAGTACATTGTGCATGGTTCTCGAATTCAACAACCATCCATCAATCCACAAGATACTTACAGGTTTATTCAAGGCTTTAAGCAAATCAGTTGCCATAGATGTGGGAGGTTCCGCTGATGGGTTGCGCTCATTAACTTGGGTAGCGCGCTTTTGGGGTCTGGAGGAGAGGCTCTTTGCATCATTTTGTAATCCTGGCTTGCTTGCCATCTTTGTTATCTAGCAAACAATGGCCTATCTTATTGCTGGGGTCCTGCTATGCGAACAGGGCTGCATTTTGTGATGATTGAGAGGTACTCTGTAACTATTAATTACATGACTGTAATTCGTTTCCCAAATTGGAAACCATGAAACCCCGGTGGTACTCCATACTGTAACCACTGGCTACCCCATCCTCACTTTTAAGTCAAACTTTGCTCCCGTAGTCATCGGTAGCTACTCAATGTTACCAACGTTTAGACCAAGAGATATGTAGTTGTGGCAGCAGAGCTGAGGGTACTCTACTCTGTACTCCGTACTCCGTACAGAGTACAACTCTTGGCCGGGGCTCAAGCCATATGAGCCAATGATTGGAGGTCGATCTTTCTGGTTCCTGGTTGGAGCTCGGCCAGATTGAGGAAGAAATCTTGGCAGGTGCCAAGACTGATCACCTTCACGTTACTCCGTAATTATGGGCAAATTCCGCATGTATGTTTGGTTGGGGTGCCTGGCTTGATTGTGCTCCATACGGAGTACTTCACTCATCAGTCTCTGCGACGCTCTCGACTATACCTCCCCGGCCGGCCACAGTAAAGCGGTTAAATCCTTACGCCCAAAGGCTTTGGGGACCGCTATCCTCATGGGTTTAGCAGGGCCGAAAAAGTGAGTGAAATCGTACATAACGTCCCATCGTCAGCTTTTTTTCCTAATAACAGCCAATAGACGGACCAAAATTTCCCACGACCCGAACAATATAGCATGGTCTAGGTCAACCACAGGATATGGCCACCGAATTATGAGTGCGCAGGGATGGACCCCTGGTGCATTTTTGGGAGCACCGGGTGCTGCCCACTCTTCCTGCTATACGGCCGCGAGTGCTTCGCATATCCGAGTTGTGCTCAAAGATGATACGCTTGGGCTAGGAGCTCGCCCCCGAAATCCACTTGCAGAAGATGAGCCTACAGGGCTGGATGCCTTTCAGGATCTATTAGGTCGCCTAAACGGAAAGAGTGATGTGGAGTTGGTCAAGGAACAACGCCGAAGGGAGGATATCAAACTTCTCAGTTTCGTGGAGAGAAGGTGGAAGAGCATGGCTTTTGTGCCGGGGGGATACCTGGTCAAGGAAGATCCGGCGAGGACTTTAGTTGTGGCAGAACAAGCCAACAAGGATGACTCCAGTGACCCGAAGTCGGGGCAAGAAACAACGCAGAAACGTCCCAAAAAGGAAAAAAGAAAGGAGAAACCTCGACATAGGGAAGAACCCATAGACTCGAGATCAATCTCCTCTAAATCTGAACGGGGCACTATTAACTCCGCCGATCAAACCTCCGATGATGAAAGTACGAACATCGTGCCAAGTGAAAGCAAATCGCGCAAGAAAGAAAAGAAGAAGAAGCCAAAAAAAAGGAAAATGGATGAGGTCAATGAGGAAGAATCGCTCCCCGATGGCCGAATCGGCTGCAAGGGAATCTTACCCAACAAGCAATCTGCTCAGCAATCCACTGGAGAACGATATATCAACGGGGACAGTATGATCAATGTTAGGGAACATCGACCACTGGGCCGTCAAGTCATACGAAGTCGTTATATTCAACAGAAGAAGATGGCGTTGTTGGACGCTAAGTCATTAAACGAGGTATGGATATCTTGATTCCGTGTGTATATCCTCAGATTGGCTGACAATTTTTTGCAGATTTTTATGACATCTTGAATTTTCTGAGGCGGTGCCTGCCAGTTTGAGCCGCAAATTCCTGGGACTTGATGTCGTATCAAGCCTTCCTTGTCTTCGCTTTTTAATTCTATATAATTGCTGTATCTTGATAAAAGAGAAAGCATGCAAAAGGAAGCAAAAGGAAGCTGAAACCTTGTTGTTTCTGTTGCTCTACTGTGAAAAGTTCCCTTGCAAGTTTCTGACATGTATGTTTGTGGGCTTACTATACCGTTTTCTGTCTTCCCGGATTGATACCATAAAATATTCTCACCAGCTATGTAAAGAACGTATCACATATCGTGTCATATGCCAAATCTGCATCAACCAGATTCACCTTTTTAACTCCCCCCCCCCCCCCCCCCCCCCCCCCCCCAAACACACATTGCTACTGCCATATGATGATGTTGAATGTTTAACCCATATTATCTTGCCGGTTGTCTCTATAATTGTTAAACCCAAGCACAAAGTAATGAAACAGTATTGCTCGCACAACCTTCTTTTTGTTCTTCCAGTTCTCCAAGTGGTCCGGCACGAGTTTCTTTCCCCAAATACCTTAATGAAACATGGCCCAGCATGATTCTCTTTCCACTTCAGGGGGCCTTGGTCTTGCTAGGCTTGAAGGCCGCCTTGCAGAGCGCTTCTTTGCTCCTCATACTCCCACTTATGGAAGCAAGTTTCAGTTGGACGTCAGCCCGGTTCACTCCACATCTCCAGTGGTAAGAACACCATCATCAGTGATGTTTCATTAAGCAAATCTAAATGACAACTTCGGCCAGTCTCAACCTATCAACCTGAAACCGGCCACAACCTGTGCCCTGAAGCACAATGGTTTTCTGGCCATTGCTGCCCGTGCCTTCCAGGAATCTGTGAAGCTTCCAGACGGCCCACCACCGGCAGTATGGGCCCCACACAACAAAATGCACTCATACTATGAATGGCTCCTCTACAGGTTTGGCGCAGAGCTCCAGTCTAATCTTCGCCGGCAGGGGGTTTTTGACTACCTGACTTTTCGAAACGAGTGGCTTCGTCACGGTCGGAGCATTACAGATAACATCCGTGCCGAATGGGGTTTGCATCCACTTGGTTCGACTGCGGCAGTTAAGACAACCCTGGAGACGGAATATACTGAAGCCGCGGTTCGTGCTGTGGAGGCTACAGTCAAGTTTCCCACGATGCCTCCCCCAGAAGGATGGAGGCTTGGTGACGGTCTCCATCCTTATTATGACACCATGCTCCGCCGATTCCATAATCACATGTGCGATATGTTGGAGCAATGGGGCGCTGGATTATTTCAAAGAAGAGCAGAAGCTAGCGATGCTGTTGGCAGTTACAAAGAATACATCATCCGCGAGTATCGAAAAACATGGATCCAAATGTTTGGTATCCCGGACCTTAAAGTTTCTGTCGACGTTCAGCCCTCTTCTGTTAACTAACTCATCCCATCTGGCACTCGGGCCTTTAGACGTACAGCTCTGTCGCTAGCACCACCAAGCTGCGGCAGGTAGGCGTTTGTACCGAGTTAAAAAAATCAAGATTTTGCCAAGGAATTTTAGTTAACAATCGATCCTTCCACTTACGGAGTACCAGGTACAAACCTTGTTATTTCGTAAATGGTTACTCCGTGCTCCGTAGTCAGGTGTAAATTAAAGTTTGTGACCAAAGGCAGCTGAAAATGAGTTAACTGACATCATCGGGTTATCCACACTACGGAGCAGCTTGGAGGAGAATCGACGCTCTTGTGATTCGGTTGGCGCTGTTCGATCCTTGACATCAGGTACTCAGTTACGTGACCCAAAATATCTAGGTTTCTGCAGAGGCATTTTTCGTCAATATTCTGCTCTCAAATTTCTCACTGTCAAAGGGCTACGCCATATGCTATCTTTAGAGTTCAATGACGCTGAGTAGGAGTGGCGGAACTTCCTCACATCAATGCCGGATATCGACAGGATAGCGTCAGGAATGAGTATGTTGAAGGAGAATGGCGACCATCTCTTAATTGATGAGCACTCTGTCTTGCCTTCCACAGCCCACCAACCACTTAAAGGCTGCCCGAGCGATGCTGCCCCAAGAGGGGGTTCCATCAGCACCGAAGAGACCTGGCAAGATGGGCGAGCAGGTTCAATCTGTCCCGAAAGGGATGGTGAACTCCATTGTAAACGCCCGGGGGATGTGGCATCAGCCTTCGATAAGAGGATCCTATTGAACGAAACCCCTTCTGGGCTTGGAGAGGTAGAAAGTTCTCTTGGGTACGTGCTGTGAATTATTAACACGGCCAGTAGCGTCCCGGCCCCCTTACTCATACTCTTCTCGACTCCAGGGTTCGGTGGGCTCCTCTTAGCATTAGCCCGAGACGACGCTTTCAGACTTTAGTGGTCCTGTATCACACCGTTTCCATCGCTATATTTCTAACAGCTTTCTTCTTCTCCTGCGCCATACCGTTATTCTGGCCGCTTTTGCTGCCCTACCTTATTTATATTTCGCTGTTTTCGAAGGTGGCCACTGACGGCTCTCTACGACGGCGGAGTCGGTTTCTGCGATCGCTTAGAATCTGGACGTATTTCGCAGGATACTTCCCGGCGAAGCTTCATCGCTCCGAAGTTCTTTCACCAACGAGAAAATATATTTTCGGATATCATCCCCATGGGATTATATCGCATGGAGCCTTCGCAGCTTTTGCGACTGAAGCTCTCGGGTTCTCCGAGCTTTTTCCCGGTATTACCAATACCTTACTTACCCTAGATTCTAATTTCCGCCTCCCTTTCTATCGCGATTACGCTCTAGCTATGGGTCTAGGAAGTGTGTCTCGCGAATCCTGCGAAAACCTTCTCTCCAGGGGAGGCGCAGATGGAGAGGGCATGGGACGAGCAATTACCATTGTGGTTGGGGGTGCGCGTGAATCTCTGGATGCCCAGCCACACATGATTCGTCTAGTCTTAAAGCGACGCAAGGGCTTCATCAAACTTGCCATTCGCACAGGCGCAGATCTTGTGCCGGTGCTGGCGTTCGGGGAGAACGAATTATATAAACAAGTGGCGTCCGACCAACATCCCCTCATACATAAATTTCAGCTTCTAGTGAAGCGTACGATGGGATTCACGATCCCTCTTTTCCATGCCAGGGGCGTGTTCAACTATGATGTTGGATTGATGCCGTATCGAAGGCCGTTAAATATTGTGGTCGGGAGACCGATTCAAGTGATGCAGGAACGAAACAAGAATAACATTGAAGATGCGTACGTGGATGAACTGCATGCCAGATATGTCGCCGGTTTACAGAAACTATGGGAGGAGTGGAAGGATACGTTCGCAACGGAAAGGGCATCGGAATTGGAAATTAACTGATTATCTTGAGTCATGGGATATTAAATGCCCATTGTGTTTAAGTTGACTGTCTCTTTTCTATGGTTAACCGTCCTGCGTTACATATTCAGCGCTCCTACCTGGTCAAATCAAGGACTAAAAAAATAATGGTTCTCGGAAAATATCCCACCAACAGGAACAGGGAGATTTGCTGTTGTGGTAACCCCCATCCCCCGGGGCACCCTATTTATTCCCGTCATATGGGACAGCGAGCCCATTAATGGGTGCCGTACGTACGTATGTACATACATACCCAACATACAGTGAGGGCTTGTTATCTAGGACCGATAACGTACCCGTCAGATACTCCGTATTTAACTACCAAATAAAGCTTTGCCAATCCAAGGGACCATCCACATTTTTCCATCTCTTTTGCCCAATCGCTCTCTCCCAGCCAAGTATAACTCCCAGTAGTCGACATGTTACACTGCTCACGCCGCATACTATGGCATCTGACGAGCCAAGCACAGCAAGATCGAGTATGTATGCGCGACCGACAAATTCACGTAGCCGTAGCGCATTATCTAGGGACTGGAGGTGAAGTTGGTCATCATCCGAAGGAAAGGTGCTCGTATCAGCACTCTGCCCCGATAAGGGATGAGTGGTACCGCTGGAAGAAGAAAGTGAAGTAGGATATTTTGATGGGGGTGGACTATCACTTCTTCTTGGCCGAGAAAATGGGGAGCCCAGGGACCAGAATAAGCCATTAAAAAATCCCCCCTCCCAGCCACTATTCGTGTCCACGGGCTGCCTGGGTGTAGCTGAGGCCGCGCCAAGCGTAGATTTACTTATTAGGGAGATATATGATTGGGCCTTCCGGACATGTCTCATTTCTGGCGCTAGATACACATCTGGGTCGTCAGAGGCCACGATCGTCGTGTTCTTTGCGGATTGCGAAAGGGACTGAGCAGTGAGTGACTTGACCAGTTCTTCAGCTCGTTGGGTGTAAACGTCCAGGGGAATGTAGGAATTTTCATATTGAAATTCTAGAGGGTGACAGTCACCACGCCGTATGTGAATCCCAACCTGAACCCCCTGCCTATCGGTCCTTAGCTGCATGATCCGTTTCCTGTAAAACGCATTGTCGGTGTCGCTCAAAAGAAAGAGATTCTCATATCCAGTTCGAAGAAGCGAGAATATGGGCTTCTGCCGATCAACGCCAGTTTTATGTCGGCTTTCAAACCGTTCGCTGAAATTCTTGTTGAACATCCAGCGGAAGGTAGACGGCGAAACCAGTAGATGACGCGCCTGTAAGGGACATGGTATCCGCTGGGACATAAATGGAGGATGACATGTCGGTAATGGTGGAGCTTTGAAATATGTAGTATATTTGCCATAGGCCCAATTGGAATCATCAATAAAGAACGCCCGCCCTTCTTCTTTGGCGAGTCCATAGGCCATCCATAAACCCATCAATGCCACACCGAAGCCAGCATCATCCGACTCTAGCACGAAGGTTAAGGACTTTTTGCACGGAGGTAAATCTTCAGTACTATGCTCCTGTCGGCCCAATCCAGCCATTGTTTTAGCAGGGAATTGGGTAGGGTAATTGCTAGGAAGGAGGCCTAGTTCTTGCGCATCAACAATGTCTATAAAGTTCTTGTCCTGGTAGTGAAATCCATAGAGTTGCCCATTAATTGTTCGTGACTTAATATTCGTTATTAACGAGACATGAGCCGCCAAGTCCCACGTCTCCATGCATATTCTCGCATAAGTAGAGGGAGACAGTGGCAGGATATGATCCGGTGGAATTGAGACTGTCCATCGGGTCCGTCCTTTTTCATCTTTGATCATAATAGGTCCAGGAGTGTCCGGTAATGTATTGCTTCCAAAACTTTCGGATGCATTTTCCCCATGCGATTGGCAAGCAACGGCAGCACCTTCAATGTGCCAAATTGAAAACGTAAGCCAGGTAACGGTGAGGCAACAGCCGAGAATTAGACTTAAGCGCCACCATGGTTTTAGAACACGCAAATCGGAGGACCTGGGAGCACGAGGAGGGAATGTTGATGGAAGGCTTGGTGATGGCAGAGGGGAGTTGATGAACGGAACTCGCAAGACTAGCGGAGCCAGCCGAAGGCTGCCTGGTGTGTGGGTCCTGCGAACAGCCATCCCATATGGATCACGCCGTGATGAGATAATCATATCCGTAGTTTTATGCACTTTTGGTTATCCCTATCACGAATGATACACTGGACGGATGAGTATATAGCTTGCGGGGATCAAACATATGGAGGGGGATGGGAAGTTTTGTTTCAGTAGAGAACAATATCCATCTGTTAAGTGTGCTCTGTGGTAGGAGCAAAGGGCTGGCTGATGTAGCGGCGGGGGAAGTAACTAAGCGGGGATAATAGACACCTATATTGGAGGTAAAAACAAACACTTCAGGCTGGTGGAGGGAAGAACCAGCTTGAAACCAATCGTTGATAATAATCACAGTAGATGTCCTTCTGAAAAGATTAAGAGATCTAGTCAGTATTATCAGACACACCAGCTGACATTGACAGAATGAAGGATTGGTAAGGAGCGATTGGGCTTTGTATGTTAATGAAAAAGGATGCGCTTCTTCTCAAGCATTGACATGGGGAGTAGAAGGCAGGACAGCAGCAGCATGATATGGTTGACCTAAGAGACAAGATAGACGGAAAGTTGTGTAGCCAGGTCAAGACTGCTAAATTACCGTGAAGAGACTGACTCCTTGGCCAGTGTATTCCGTACTCAAAGAGCGAGAAAAGTAAAATAACCTAGAAGAATGTGAGAAGTGAAAACTGATAACCCGGACATTCTTCACTTATCAACCAGTGACTGAAAACCAAAAATCATGGGTTGGTCACTCAAGGAGCTTGTGAATCCATGCCAAGTAATTACTTTCGCGGATGTGGACAATGGTGCCACAAGCTGTCGAAGAAGTATCACATGTTAATTGCGGAGTCTCCAGATGATTTGCCGCCTGGGTGTGTTTCATTGGAGTTTCAAAGTGTGCTTCTCAGACCTCCCCGCCTGAAAGTTGAAGGTGGTCAATCACGATTGTTGTCTGTCACCGAACTAAATTAGGATCATCATTTTGTTGCAGATCCTCAGTGGGATTGTTTCAGAACTTACCTTGAGAATTTGTTGCTGCACTTTGATCCCCTAACCTCTTCGTTTTGGTTTCCTGCTTCTTCCTAGAGAATAGCTTCATACATGTTAGTGGCTTATGGGATTGTCTGCGGTGGCTTCTCTGTTCTCTAGAGCCCTGTGGATGGATAGATGGATGGTATAGAATATGTGAAGTGCATATTTTTGCGACTCTGGAAAACAAAGTAAAGCCAGGAGTGTATTATAACTGCTCAAAAGCTTGAAATGTAGGGTAGTTAACCAGTCTTGAGGCTGGAGGATTGTATCAAGACAAGCAGAGATATCCCTGATAACGGCCAGAAGCAAGAATCATCAAAAAAAGAGGAGTTTTGAAACAAAGGTGGTCTGGGTAATGTTGCGTATCTAGGGTAGAACAGGTGATAACCATCTGGTAAATAATCCAAAGTCTCGAGTCAAACTATATACATCAAGCAGATTAATTGAATGGGTATCACAAATTCACAAACAAGAAGGAACAAACATAACTGTCAAGAACTGCAAAAAATAAAAATAAAGGGTTGATAAGTCATCACGATAAAACAAAAGAAGTATTCATCATCAGGCGGTTCAAGTGGTCGTTATTCATGACAAAGCGGCATCTGCAACTTCCTGAAGTGGAGCTGCTATTCTTTCAAACATGGGAGGGGCATTGGTGGGGGACGGGCTTGTTGCTTCTAACGATGTCTCCTTTCGTAGTCCGCTGGCCAAGCGGACGCTTCCTCTCATGCCCTTGACCAAATGCCCACTCTCCACTCGGTCTTGAATCATCTCGTCAAGCATTCGGGACATTTCGTCCACACTTCGTCTTTTCTTGTCTCTATCCTTTTCCACTATTTTCGTTGGAGACAGAAGGTTTACAGGGCTACCTGCAGGTGCGGGAGCAGGGCCCATAATTGGGCTGCTGGTGCTCTCGAAGCTTAAGTGGTTCGGCCGATGTCCACGCAGGGGGATGGATGGCGGTTTAGGAGGATCAGGAGGTAGGGACTCCGCTGCTAATTGCGCTATTTCACGCTGGCGTGCGGCAGAGCGAAGCGCGGCCACCATTCTATCCTTATCGTCCAATTGAAGACGTAAATCTGCGATCTCCATGTCTTTCTCACGGAGTAACGCTGCAATCTCAGGATCACAAGGCGATGATCCCCCGGCTTTGAGCTGAGACAGGCCTACGGACATTCGAGAATGACTTGAACGCCGTGCTTGTAGTAGCCTTCGTTCTAAGGTGGATATGTAGCGGTTTTTATCTGCTAGGTCTGCTTGCAGTGCATTGATTTGTGCCTGCAGGCTGGCGGTACCGTCTGCAAACTCTCCAATAGTGTCCTCTTCATAATCACCACTTCCGAACGACGGACCTTGATCGTGTGGCGCTCCGCTGCCACTCTTGACGGACGTTGTTGACCGTGATCGATGTAGCTGCAAACCACCCAAAGCCGAATGCGACCCCGATGAACGTAGAGATTTTAAATCAAAGCCACGTAGTTGAAGCCCCGTTAAGGAAAAGTTTCCACTGGCATTCACACCTGTAGACTTTGAGCACAGAATCAAGCGATTGAGATGTTCGATGCGTTCCTTCAACGCCGTCCTGGCAAGTTGCATTTCTAGCATCTGCTCCTCGTGACGTGTTTCCGCTTCTTTCTCGAATCGTTCTTCTTCCAGCCTTGATTCTTGTTCAGCGTGTGACTTGCCCTGTTTCTCGAGCTGTGCCCGAAGTGCCTGAATTTCCATCCGATATCGTTCTAGGAGAACACGACTACCTGCATCTCCCGATACACCGGCATGAGCCTCTTCCGCACGCTTTGCATGGCTCACAATATTGTTTTTTGCCCTGGCAGCAAATTTTAATGTGTTTAATGTTTCATTCGTGTGTGTATTGGCAGCTGTATTACCTCCTGTTGATCCTATTTGGATCGTACAGAGAATACTGACCAATGAATTTCCCGACAGAGCGGGTTGCAACAATCGCGTAAGCTTGCTGTCTCGGTATGGGAGATGCTTTCCATCGCGATCCGAGTGGCTTGTCGCTTTATCCTTGTCACCAGACAACCTCGCAATAACCGTACCGAGAGTGAGTAAACTTTTATTAATGTGAGCGCCTTCAGTTCTTCTCTCCTTGTTTTCAGCTGCACGCTCGGAGCCGGCCAAATCGATCAAGCTGAGCGTTGAGACCCGTACACCTCCCGGCACTAGACCCGTGCGCCTTTCATGGCCCGGGGTAGAGGCTGCGCCTCGTTCTCGACTTTCAACCACAATTTGAACCACGGCATGACTTCGTGAACTACGGGCGTTAAACTGGGTACTTCCGGTCCTCCTGGCATGGTCTCCCCTGGCAATCACCCTGAGTAGCTGCGTCGGACTCTGAACTATTTCTTCTTTCAAGGGTGTCGCATATACACCTCGCTTGCTATCTTCTCGCAGCTTGATTTCTTCTTGTTGCCCTGCGCCCGGTCCTATGCCGGCGGACGCTGGGGTAGAGAGAAGATCATGAATTTTCTCGTTATAAATTTCCAAATAGCTCACTCGCAAGAGGAATTCGCGATGAGGGGTCTCACGAATGTAGGAGAAAATATCGGTGATTGCTAAGGGTATGACTCCGGGTGATGTGGCTGTACCTTGCATTGAAAATGTTTTACCAGTACCCGTCATTCCGTACGCAAAGACGGTTCCATGGTAACCCTCCATAACGCGACGAACAAGTCGCTTTGCGCATGCATCGTAAACCTTAGCGTTGGTATCATGGGTCGCAAAAACATTATCTGTAAATTTAGGTCAGTTCGCACGAGTAGAGACAGCTTCTCCAGAGGCTGGGTTGAAACATCGGTATCGGCTTACCATAGAAATAGTCCCCCCCTTCTTTCCCACGATAGGACACCAAAGATCTCCTCCCGTCCACTAGCCACTCGACTTCCGTTTTGCTGCTATCATTGTTTGTGGAATCAGGACGAACTCTGACACTAACGATCACATTGCCTTTTCCTTCCTTCATTTTTGATCCGCGTTTGCTTGTGCCAGGTTGTGCGGTAGGCTCTTCCCTTCTCCTTCGACCGTTGTCATCGCAATCGTCAAAAGTAGTGGCACTAGTAGAATAGGTTGATCCCTGTGCTGAAGAGCTCCGGCTCGGTGTCGGCGATTGGAGCGTAGAAGAGCGGATTTCTGTACTTCGGCCTGTTTGAGTCGAACTGTCTTCTCCGCTGCTATCCTGAAAAGCCGTAACTCCAGAACTATTGGGGTTGTTCGTAATTCCTGTATGGATTCTATGGGGTTTTTTGGATTTTAAGCCACCCGATGGGGTACTAGAATCTAAAGGACGAGAATTGGCGGTCGGCAAATTGTAAAGAGACGAAGAACTGGAAATGAGCGATGCACGACTAGCCATTTTGGAAGGATGTGGGAATGCAGCGACACTAGCAGCTCGTCGTACCGCTCTCTCGGGACTGTTTGATATATGACCCATAGACGGCGATCTTCCTGTAGCATTATTACTATTGAAGGTAGGCGACGGGATAGTAGATTTTGCAGCTGTCTTCACGGCCGAAGGAGTGCGCAATTTAGTAGAGGATGCATGGGTGGCAGGAATTCTCGCATCGGCGGGTCCTGGCGTGCTCCTTTTTAGTTTGCCTGTGGGTAGAGGTGGAAGCACTGTGGACGGAGGGTTCGTGGTTGGGCGCGACGGTTGTGGTGTCGTTGAAGTCATTTTCCAAGCATCTGTCGAGTGATAAGTTATGAATGCAAAGGTGCCGGTTCATTGGGACAAGTACAGGTTAGCGGGGGATGGTTATAGGTGTGTATTTCTGCATATAATATGCAATAACCGCTGAAACTGAAGGAGTGGTGGTTTTAGTTATGCAGAGGACAAACCAATCTCCTCTGCGCTCTGTACTTATGATGTGGGCTGCAATTCATCAACGACTACTCCGTATTCTCGTGGGGGGACAGAACAGATTCAAATCTCATGAACATCGGGTGTTCTGTATCATAATCAAAATAATAGCAAAGATTGAAGACAGACAGAGATATTTCTATGGGAAAGAGGACTTCATAGCATGGAATCCCGAATTCATGCCCATCAGTTTTCAAGGCTCTAGCTTCAGGGGGAGGGTTCATTCAGGGGAGGAGAGGTAGGAAAGCAAAGAGCCTGCGTCCGTAACCCCGTCCGATTGGACAGCCGCGAAAAACTACAGAGTACGGAGTACGTTGGACTCAGCAGTGCTCCGTACACATGCTGGTTACGGCTCCGTACGGAGTAACTAGTTATGTACTCCGAAGTTAGTTACATAACTAGTTACTTGGTTCAGCATTAGTCAGCCAATCCCAGGAAAACCTGCGACCTCCGTTCTATTGTGAGCTATTGTTATCTTTCCTCGACATTCTTGTCGCGGCGGATGACGGAGTGTTCCCTGACGACCGACAAACGGGCTATACCTCAACATGTCGAGCACTCCCTGAGGCGAAATCGGAGTCAGACGTCAAAAGATTCGATCAAAGACAATCAGGTGTTCACTGTGAATGTTTTCTCGCCATGTCAGTTAGATTTGTCTCGTCAGTAGTTAAGAAAGCACCTGTTGACTTGAGGTTCTCCCTGTTCTAGGTTTGAGAAGTCGCTTTACGACCTCATACGAGGCCTCCGAAATCACAAGGGTAACGAGGGTGAATATATCCAAAATAGCTTACGAGAATGCCGAACGGAGATTAAGTCACAGGATATGGGTCAGTATTTTTCGTTGACGTCTCGGAGCATACCAGCTCATCTTCCTCCTAGATAAAAAGGCGACCGCCCTGCTTAAATTGATATACCTTGAGATGTTTGGATACGATATGTCGTGGGCGGCATTCCATGTACTCGAAGTGATGTCCTCGCAAAATTATCTTCAAAAAAGAGTTGGATATCTTGGAGCGGTCCAAAGCTTTCGACCCGATACTGAGGTCCTAATGTTGACCACCAACCTCCTCAAGAAGGTTCTATATTTCATCTCGCTAGTTTCCTTATTGAATTCATACTTAAATCTTTCTTAGGATATGGTTTCTCCGCTTGTGCCTACAATGTCGTTGCCTCTCTCTACTTTGCCTCATATCATATCACCATCCCTTGCGTTGTCGCTCCTTTCAGACCTGCTGCCTCGCCTCTCCCACTCTCACCCATCAGTTCGAAAAAAATCCGTTGTTAATCTTTACCGCCTTTCTCTTGTGTATCCGGAAGCACTACGGCTCGCGTGGCCAAAGATGAAGGAGCGCCTGATGGACGAACATGAAGATAGCAGCGTAACTGCAGCGGTGATAAATGTCGTGTGTGAGCTTGGTTGGAGGAGACCCCGGGATTTTCTACCCCTTGCACCGAGATTATTCGGACTACTAGTAGACGGTGGCAACAATTGGATGGCGATTAAGATTGTTAAACTAGTAAGTTTTCTCATAAAACGTTTCTGATCGGGTGCTAAACGTGTTAGTTTGCTTCGTTAACGCCCTTGGAGCCGCGACTCGTTCGCAAGCTCCTTCGACCCCTAACGACCATTATCCAAACAACGTCGGCCATGTCCCTTCTTTGCGAGTGCATCAACGGAGTTATTCAGGGCGGGATCCTTGAAGGCTCAGAAGGAGTCCGAGAGGGAGAGGTCATCGCACATTTATGCGTCGAGAAGCTTCGTGCGATGCTTGTTTTGGGAGAAGACCCGAACCGTAAGCCCAGAAACGTTTCACTAAAGATTAACCCTTCCCTGACCGTATTTATAGTGAAATATGTTGCTCTCCTCGCATTTAACAGAATAGCCCTCTCGCATCCAATGCTCGTTTCCCAACAACAGGACGTACTTATGGACTGTTTGGATGACAACGACGTATCGATTCGGCTACAGGCATTGCAACTCGTGTCGAGGATGGTAACCAATGAAAATTTACAACTTGTGGTCGATCGGTTAATCACGCAACTTCGAACTTCCCCTCTACTAGACACAACAGTAGCAAAATTAACTCTTGAAGTAAAACCGTCTGCGGATATTGAAGGCGAAGACCCTGAAGAACCATTGGAGATCACAAACAAAAAGCAGGATGGAGTGCTCGCTCTCCCAGCCGATTACCGCGTAGAAGTTCTCAAACGGATTTTAGAAGTGTGTTCTCAAAATACTTATTCCGCCATCGTTGACTTTGAGTGGTATGTCGACGTTCTGGTCCAGCTTATGAAGCTAATTCCCCCTCTGAACGAACCTCGGAACAAGCGAGCCATGAAACAGACCGAATTCTTAGGAGAAAAGGAAGACCTCGCGTCACAGATCGGGTTCGAACTCCGCAACGTTGCGGTCCGGGTGAGGACCGCAAGGCCCAAGGCCACGCGTGCTGCCGAGTCCTTGGTTTTAGTGGAGAACCGAGCAGCCCTGTTCCCAATTACCCCCGCCTCGGGAGTTGCAATACTAGAAGCTACAGCCTGGGTAGCGGGCGAGTTTTCCGAGTATCTTTTCACGCCGGAGCAGGTGCTATCTTCGTTGATTCATCCATCGAATTTGGCCCTGCCATCAAGAGTATTGTCTTCATATCTTCAGACCATCCCCAAAATTTTTGTTCGAATAACAAGCCATCATGTTTGGAGTGCAGCAAAGCAGAGTGAGATATCAACTCTGCTTGCAAATGTTATTATTTTCTTGGACAAACTCTCTTCACATCCTGATTTGGACGTGCAGGAGCGCGCTCTTGAATTTCTGGAACTTTTCCATATCACTGCAGAAGCAATTTCCACAGCAGACCCTGGAGGGGACGAGGGCCCTCTACTTTTATATTCAGCCATTCCTAGGCTCTTCTCTGGTCTTGATCTCAACCCAGTTGCTGCCGATGCTCAGAGGAAGGTACCAGTACCAAATACCTTAGATCTGGAATCGGTGCTTGATGAGAACGTACCTTATATCTTGAGAGAATCAGAGAATAGTCGTCTCGGTTGCTGTGGTCAGAATGATCTCAACTTTTTCTATCATGTACAATTGCCTTCTCCTAGCGGAAAACCGCTCCCGAAGGAGACTCTGGCATGGGGGAAGTTGCAACCTACATCGTACCAAAACCTATCGGATGACATTGTTGATACAACGGAGGTAGCAAGACGACGGGCAGAACGGAAAGAACGGAATGATGATGACCCTTTTTACATACGACAGAAGGACAACCTTTCCGGACCATCCTCTCCATTGCATCACGCAGACCACAATGTCAACAGTGAAAACATCGACATTGATTCAATACCCATAGTTGATCTGGCTCTTGAGAGTGCCCAGGCGCTCGAGGCACGCCAAGGACCAAAAGCTGTTGATCGCCATGAGAATGTCGAAATCATAGCTGACGAAACCATTGACTTATGTGAGAGTCCTTCGAACGAAAAATTGCTCTTTCGGTCAGGCAGAGCGAGGAAGCCGCTGCTTGAAGTGGATTCAAGTAGGCTCGGCCGTCTCCCGCTTGAAGAAAAGAATGACACTAGTCACCATGTTAATCAATTGGCACACAAAGAGTTTGAGGCTGTAGAGATGGCCGAGGCCATGGCAAGAATCGAAAGGGTTCGATTAGAAATGCAACGTGTTTCTGAACGCATACACATTGATGAAGATATACCTCCGGAAGGTACCCTAGTGAAACGGAAAAAGAAAAAGAAAGGTCCTGACTCAGTGAATCAGAAACACACCAAGGGGTTAGTGGTCAACTACAATATGCATGGAGATGATGTGGCAGAATCCAAAAAGAAAAAGAAAAAGAAAAAGAAAAAACAAACCACCAAGAAGGAAACCCCTTTGTCACCAGGCTGAGCTTATTGAGAGCATCTTGAAGTTTGCATTTTGAACAATCAAGTTGCTAGAGTACTGTATGGAACTGTAACAGGCAACTTTCTCCTTGTCAATACCACAGCAGTGATTTTCTTACCCACAACGAAAGCTTTTGTCACTTGATAGCTTTTGGTCTATAACAGACACATTATTAACATGGCTCATGTTCCATGCGTAACTTTTCACTCAATGCAAAATGTAGGCTCAATAAGACCTACAACCGTAACAGGAACTAATAAATATTTGGGATGAAAGTTTACCAAAATTTATTTACCAACAGATCAAAGCCAGCTAAAAAGACAAAGGTGATTGATATCAATGTTAACTTGTCCATCGACTAATCAATGATGATATCAAACCCCATAATTCTGGAATGACCCGTACTAGTTCAAACATAACACCACCACACACAACAAATGCAAGCACAACTATAATAGATATCATCAATTCTATGTCATGGGGTGTGGAAAGACAGAATGTGAACCAGAAGAATTGCATGAACATACCGACCCAGCCTGTTGAGAGAGATGCCTTTGGCTTTATCTTTGCCTTTGAAATGTTCTCTGGTTTGCCTCGCTTGGCAGTTTCATTCTTTGCGTATCTTTCATTTGCTCTTCGTTGTTGTGGAGTCTGAGCCTGGGTTGTGGAATTCAGTCAGTTAATGTTTGATGGCACCCTAGATAAGGGGGACTATACCATTGTGCTAGAGGTAGAAGAGCCAACTCTTTCAAATTTCAGTGTTCAATTGGCCTTATTGTTGGCGTAGAGTGTAGTTAAATATGTGTGTGTCTGATGATCAATGAAAGCGAGTTGGGTTGATATAATATGATGTTGCCCACCAAGAAGGGAAATTGCCAGTTGTCCTTTTCACTCAAACCATTTCCTGAACAGCTGTGGCATACAGGTCATTGATAGACAGCGAGGGGATGATGTCACTGCCTAAGCCCAATAACTTTCAATAAAGAGCAATGAATTATTTACAGCAGCAGTTGTCAAAAGAGCAAGTTACTTCCCACCAGGAACCACAATCAGCTGTCCTGGGGTTATTACAGAAGGGCATAGGCGCCAGCCTGCCAATTTTCAGAATTGACCAGATTTTATTTCAACAGGCCAACCAGGTGTAGTTTTTTGGAGACGCACACAAAGCTCTTTCACAACAGATTTAGCATCTTTATGTAATCACTGGGAAAGTTTTTAACTTTTTATTGAAGCTCAGGCAGGTTGGTATCTGAAAGAGATAAGTTGACGATCTGAGATGACTTAAAGAAATACAGGATGGCTGTGAGGGTCAAAGCACATTGAAAATTTATTTTAGTGTCATAGTAAGCTAAGGATGTACTCTGTACAGAGTACTTGGGATTGTATAACCACCTGATGACATGACCGCAGAGCGCTCACAAATTTTCAAACCTCAATTGAGCACAGGCTCATAAGCTCATTGCAGGAGTGTGCTTGTAGTGAACTTCTCCAAGCTATTTAGGGTAAGTTAATATCCAATTATGAATTTATCATCATAATTTCCAGCAACCAAAAGCATATTCTAAATGTAATTCATTATTTTGCATGCTAAACTTCAACATGTTGCAATTTGTGTGTTGCTAACTGATGAAGTTTGTGGACAACATCCACTGGAGGAAGATCACTCTCCTTGCCTTCAGATTTCACATCTATCAACTCCAAAAGGCGTTTTGAACTCTGAAAGATATCAATCTTAGCAACTAGAACCAAACCACAATATAACGATGGAAACAAAAAGATAGGAGGAATTATGAGCTCACCAGCTGTAGGCCAATATACCCCCTGACATAGCCATCACAAAGTTCAATACTTCGACAAAAGCGTTTAACAGACTCAGCTAAAACCCTAAGGGCTGCTTCTGTATTGCTTGATAAAACTGTTGATTTGTACAACATCTCACCTAGTCTCGCATGTAGCTGGCAATCGTATGAGTCAAACCAGGAAATTTAGCTAGGATGGTGGCAACGTACATTCCATGCATTTGGAACAACAAGAAGGGCCTCTTCAAGGCAAAAAATAGCCTGAGCGTGTAACCCTTGACATTCGTAGAGGCTTGAAAGCTCGCACCAAGCGTCAGCGTCTGTGGGGAACGCATCGAGGAACTCGACGAGAGCAGAAATTGCATCGGTATTACGTGCCATAGAGCGCAAAAGCGCGACACGACGCTTCAATATAGGCTGCGATAACTGCACTTAGACAATTTGAAGTTTCACATCAGTAAAACCGAGAGGTGTAACGGACCACATTTACAGGATTATCTTTCAGCACAAGATCATAACCCCTCAATATGCTCTCCAGAGCCGCTTCGTTCTCGGCAAGGGCCTCCTCATAGAGTCCCCGTAGTCCCATCACGCGTTCGTTCGCCGGTCCGAATCGGGTCGTCATGCGCTGTAAGCAATCCAAAGCGCATTTATCGTCTTTTGTCGCCAAGCAGGCCACCAGGAGATTCTCATAGTTCGCCCAGAGCTCCGGAGTCTCCGGTTTTGAAAAAAGGGTTAGAGGAAACAGGTGAGAACCGGGGGGATTTCTAAGGATAGCCGGAGCTTGCTGGGAAAGGTCCAACAAACTGTGGATATGGGATGACCTCAATTTCATCTGTGAATGGGCTGGAGTAAAGTCCATGCTTGCACTGGTGTTTAGCCTTGTGGTCAACTTGTAAGCCCAATAATTTGATCTTCAAGTATTTATCAGCAGTAAATCCACAATATGTACGGAGTACCTTGTTGTGAACTTGCAAACCAACTACTCTGCACAGATGTCTTTTGTATGTATGTACATCCACAGGTTTTCAAGTTGTTTTTCATCTAGAATGGTAACAGCATCTAAAAAGTAGACAGCAAGAAGGTAGTTGCTCTAGAATTATTACACTTACAACATGCTGGATGTTTCACCACAAGTTTATTTTAACTAAGTTGATTATGACAGAGTACAGAGAACAAAGTACAGAGTACTCCGTACATCTACTGTTAACGCTATGGAGTAATTAAATAAATGTAGTTACTTGAGAGATATATTGTTAGAGTTATCTAGTTTGAAAGCAGCAATAGCTTTAATCAAATAACAAAACACAGTACGAGTATGATCCTGGCTAATTATTTTATATAATAGAAGACTATCAAGTTTGTATGGGTTGCCAACTACAGAGTACTCTGTACGAAGTGGTGCAAAATTTTGATTTTACGGTGCCAAGAAGTCACATCTTTTGCATACAACAAATTTACAAATTTTGTCAGACTGATCTGTACAGAGTTTATGTAGTCTACTTATAGAGTACTTTGCTAGTTAAATCTGTTCACCAGCCAGTCAAAATAGCTCTGGAAAATTGAACTTTTAACTTCTGAGAAGCTCAAACCTCCTTTTTCGATTCTGCATAGAGTGCGATCTCTCCCATTTCCAAAGCCCCTAGTCATTAGATGCTGAATAGAGATATTACAATGGCGAAGGGTGATGAGAAGCCCTTTCATGAAGATTTGATGCAGGTATGATGGCAATTTCACATGGTCGAAACTAGCTAATCTTAGAAACCACATTTCATTAACTAACTATGTAATTGTTCTAGGCTTTTGCTTACCTTGCAGAGTAAGATAGACCTTGACTGCTACCAACTTTCCACGACTTGGGTCTTGATTTCTGGCCAGAGTTTCGCGCTTGGTGGGATTTGATATCAGACCAGTTAATTACAAATATCTAGGGGCGAACAAACAGCACTGGCGCTCGAAAATCGGCTTTCCGATCTCGAAACGAAAATTGATTCTCTGCTTGTAGCGATAGAAGGGGGCCACGATGTATATACTGGGCGGTCTGATTCTAAGAGTCATGCGGTAGAATTCTGCCGCAACGGGTCTCCATTAGACGGTCGAACCTCAGTTTCGAATAAAGATCCGAGGTGAAACCGGCCATTTGCATCTTTCACCTCAACGCCTTTTTCAGTTACGATAGCATCGATCAGGGCAGCCGGAGTCACATCGAACGCGGGGTTCCACACGTTGATTCCATCCGCTGCAATCTTTATGTTTTCCATTACTATGTTCCCGCACTCATCCCCACGCTCTCGTGGTCCAGTAATTGTTGTGACTTCAGAATGTGGGCGTTCCTCAATTACAATATCTTTCCCAGTCCTTGTGCCCATATCGATGGTTGTACGAGGAGCTGCAACCACAAATTTAACCCCATGGTATTTCGCCAGAACCGCCAGTGTGTAGGTTCCGATTTTGTTCGCTGTATCACCATTGCTTGCGACGCGGTCGGCACCGACCACAATCGCGGCGATACTTTGCCCCATCTTTGCAAGAAGCTGTCCCGCCATGGAATCGGTTATCAGGGTGGCGGGAATTTGATCACTAACCAACTCGTAGGCAGTCAAGCGTGCCCCTTGGTTGTATGGACGCGTTTCTGTACAATAGGCATGACATAACTGGGATTTCTCATGAAGGTGACGAATGATACCAAGAGCAGTACCATAACCCGCAGTGGCTAACGATCTATAGCACGCAAAACTTATGGTTAGCGTATTAGTTCTGATTTGGGTGGTCGTCTCTAAAATGGTGGAAGCATAGCTCCCACAAAGCTTACCCAGTATTGCAGTGTGTTAATATGCAAAGCTTGGAATCTTCAACTCCAGAAGGGGTGTTTGCAACAATCCAGTTGGCACCATGTTCGCCAATTGAGCGATTGTCAGCAACATCGTGGACTAGCATGTTTTCTGCATACGCTATGAAAGACATTGCTATTTCTTCCCCGGAGCAAGTAAGTGTTCGAGTTTTCTGCTCCAGCACAGACTTCATCTTTCTCACACTGTCACTTAAATTCACAGCGGTTGGTCGGCTTGTGGCAAGATAATCCAGCTTCTCTTCAATATATACCCTGGTGTCTTCGGCATTCTTTGAAATCTTTTGCTGTGACACCAAGCCCGACATTTCAACAGCTAGAGACAGCATGGCTACGATGGCTATTGCAGGTGCCCCTCGCACATGCATTTCCTTAATCGAATGCCACCCATCTTCTGCGGACCTGATGGGAATAAAACGAGTGACATGAGGCAGCAGGAGCTGGTCAATAATTAAAAGATGACCTCGCTTGTACCTAATAGCCTCGAGTGCAGAAGTCATGTTGGTCCGGCTCCTGAAAATAACAAAAAAGATAAAAGGCGTTGTGATGAGGTGAGAAAATAAACCTTTCACAGTGAACTCTGACACATGGTGAACTCGGACACTTTTGCACGTGATGTAGTCTGATTTTTCAGCACCAATCAAATCTCTCAGTCTTCATTATTGTACATTTATTTCACAGCAAAAACTGATTTTGACTGCTTCAGCAGTAAAGAATCAAGAATTAAGTCAATAAAGAGCTCCTATATTATATAATGTTTCTCTTTTAAGTTTAAATAATTATATTTCTTGTTGTATGAATAAAAAGGTAGCTGATTTAAAGAAATAAAAGTTATTAATTTCTGAAGAAGCTGCTATTGTAAAATAAGTTTTTTTATAAATAAATATAATCTTTCTTCTTGATATTCTATTATATAAAGCATGGGGATCTTTTTTTTGAGAAACAAATAAATAGAATCTTAAAAACTATTGAACAAGACAGAACACCAATTTTTGCAAAATAATATTCTGAATTAAAGTCTAAATTTATACAAAAATTCAACTATAAATAATCTCTTTATAAAGATTTAAAGATTATACAAAAGCAGTTTAATTTAGTGAAGAAGATTATAGAAAAATATAAAATATTATTTAAGAATAATATAATATAAATAAGATTAAATTTGCAATAAAAATCATTTTTACTTATATAATTATTAACAATTTCAAAAAAAAATTGTTTAAAGTTACTGCAGCTAGAAAACTAAAAATAAATAACAGTAATTAATATAATTAATGTATTAAAATAAGCTCTAGCTTCTGTAATTATATTCAAGAGAAAGAATTCAGACTTCTTCTTTATGTAAAGCTTAAATTTTTGTTATAAACATAAATTAATTAAGTACCAGATAACATCAGATGTTCAGAAGAACTTATATAACTCTTCAACACTGAATGTATAAGAATTATAAGATTTGCATAGATTATAAGAATCTTAGCATTCAGTTTTCTAGTTAGAGAATCTTTATATTCTATACATGACTTTCTCTTATCAGTTGCAGGTATTGAATCTACTTAGCTCTTTTATACTCTAAATTCTAGAAAAATCTATATAATTTGTATTCAGTTTTCTAATATTCTGAATACTTCAACATATAATTCTTTAAGTTAATATAATACTAACAAGATCTACAAGATAAACCATAACAATATTTTAGATTGCAAACTCAATAGAGACAGACATTAATATAGAGAAAATAAATATTAATAAAGATGCTAGTAGCAGTAAAGCAATCATCAGTAAAATATCAGTTAATAATACAGATAACAAAGATATATTCTTGAATATATTAGATAAAATCAGAAGAAAAAAGACTTTTAAAGGAAAAAAATATATTTATAAAAAAATCTAGCAAATATATATAAACAGAACAAAATATACAAACTGTAAAAGTAAATTAAATATAACTACTAACTAGCAAATAATAATCTTTTTTTAAAGTTTGTCTTGCAGATACAATTAACAAAAAAATCAGATAATTTTGATAATATAAAATTTCTAAAGATATCTTATTACTATAGTAAATTGCTTGATAAGTGCAAGTTATAATTAGTCTTAATAAGATAGCAATTTTGCCTGAGAAAATTACTATAAAAAATTATCAGATGTAGTCAAAATTAATTAGATATTCAGCTATTTTTATAATAAATTTCAGATGCATTAGCAGATGTTAAAGATAGAGAGAGAATAATTACTCATATTATAAAATAAATTCAAGAGATAATGTGAGAATAATATTAAATTTAAAATAGCTTATATTATTATTATTATTATTATTATTATTTGTTATAGTCTTATACAGTCAGTAACTATAAAGACTACCTAACAGCTTCTCTGTTAGAATTTACTTAGTATACATTGTAGAAACTGAATAAAGAAAAAAATTCAAAGTATTTCAATGCAATATGAGATGTTCTCTCTCCACAAAAGTCAAATATCAGATAGAGCATAATATTAATTTTAAAGAAAAATAATAATTCTTGTAGCAATGTAATACAAATCAAAAGAAAATAAAATTAGCATATTTGGAAAAGCCACTGTCTAGTAGCTATTCCAGTACATTTCAGAAATAAAACTAGCCATTTTAAGTCTAATTCACTTTCAAAAATAAAATTTAAAAATAGTTGAGAAATATCAAGTTCTTGTTGAATTTTTCTTCTTTCAGTATAATAAGCTGAGCAGTCTAATAATAAATGCTTTGGATTTTTAACACAATTACAGAAATAGCATAAATTGGAAGAGTAGTCAGATAATCTTATTAGATAAAATCTGAAATATCCATAACCAAGCTTTAATTAGCAAATAGTTAATCATATCTTCTTAGATATAGAAAGAGTAGATGCTTTCCACCTGGGTTTTATTTTAAATTGAAAGTAGTAATTTGTAGAACTTTCTCTATTAAAAAGATCTTCAAATCACTCTATCATTGCTTGTTCTTTTATTTGTCTTTTTATATAAGTAAGAGATATATATCTTTCAGAACAAACTTAATTCAATTCTGTAGTTTTTTTTGCTGCTAGATCAGCTTCTTCATTTCCATGTATATTTACATGTGCAGGAACCCAATGAAGATGTAGATTAATTTGCTGATTTTTAATAGACTTAGCAGTTTTTCTTATAGATTGAAGATAATATAAGCCAGAATTAAGATCTTGATTCATGAGTCTCTGAATAGCAGCTTGACTGTCAGAAAACATCCAGATATCTGATATTGATCTTGATTAAGACTGAGAGATAGAACTTGCTAATTTAAATGCTTTATCTATAGCAAACAGTTCTGCATCAAAGACTTCAAGATATTTTCCTAGATTCCATGAAAATCTAATATTATCTTGTAGATTGTATACACCAGCACCAGCATATTGACTTTCTTCAGCTTTGGATCCATCTGAATAGAGGATTAAAGATCTATTTATCTAGATTTTTAATTTTATTTATGTGACTATCTTTAGCTGTTTTCTTGTCTGAATTTTCAATTTGAATATCTATCAAATCAGCTAGATTTTCAGAACAAGATGCATTCTATTTTGCTTTGATTCTCTCTGTTTTTAGAGAAGATAATATATTTGAAATCATTAAACAAATTCTGAATAGTTGACTTGGATATCTCTTTTGTTTATTGATTTTTCTTCTTTTTCTTTTTCTTTTAGTTGATGTTTGTACAATATATTTATTATTTAATTCTGATTGATTCCAATCTAAAAACCTTTCTCAATCAAGATCAACACCATTATTATAAGATGGAAAGCTAGAAGATACTTTTTTTCTGATTGCATATTCTTCTGGTATTTTTAATAGTCTATAAGCATAGTTTCTATATAATCTATTAAATCTTACTTTAGCAGGAGGAATAGCAGCTTCAATCTCTATAGCATAAATTGGAGAAGTTTTAAAAGCTTCTAGAATCTTCATTAAAGCAGAGTTTTGAAGTTTCTCATACTTATAAAGAAGATTCTTTTGATTCTTCCACCAAATCTGAACACCATAATCAGCTATTGAAGTAATACAAGCTATATAAAGTTGTCTTATAGCTTGAAAAGTAAGATCTTTTTCAGTATTTGAAAGTCTGATTATTTGATTAAGAACTCTTTCAGCAGCTGATATCTTAATTTTAATATGATTCTTAAAAGTAAAACTATTGTTAAGCCAAATACCTAACTATCTTACTAGCTTTTTTGGTTTAAACACTTGATCATGTAGTTTAACTGAGTTATCTTCACTAAATAATTTAGTAAAGTAGATTAACTCAGTTTTTTCCATATTAAATTGAACTACATGAGAATCTTGTCTATTAGACATTACTTGTAAAGCTTTATCTAACTTAAAGTAGTTTTCTTCTAATAAGAAAGAGAAGACAACAAGTTCAGTATTATCTATATAACTAGAAATTCTGATATCTTTAAGATCTAGATCATTATTATTCTTAAAAAGAAATATAGTATATATAGAGAAAAGTATTGGAGATAAAGATGAATCTTGAGGAATTTCAATATTTATAGATATTTTTTCTTGTTGTTTCTCACCATCAAAAATCAGTTAGATTTTTCTTGTTTGCATAAAATGAAAAATCCATATAGCTAGTGATTTAGGTAGTTGCAAATCAGAGAAGACCTTTAAGAGTCTATTTAGTGAAACATAGTCAAATGCTTCTTTTATATCAATAAAAAGAGCTGAGGTTATCAATTTATTAACTTTTGCTAATTAAATATTATGTACTAAGCTTATTACAGCATCTATAGTAGAGCATTACTTCTTTTCTCCAAACTGATCAAAATATAGTAGTTTATTTTGGGAGGCCCAATAAGAAAGTCTAGAAGCAATAACTCTCTCTATAACTTTTTCCAAGCAGTTAAGTAGAGAGATGATTCTGTAAGATTTTGATAATAAAGCTTTTCTATTTAGTTTCTTTAGAATAACCCCAGTAGCTTTTCTTCAGATTTCTGGATAATATCCCTTTTCAAATAGTATAGAGTATAACTTGAAAAATCTATCTTTAAGTACTGGATAGATTTTTTGTAGTATAAGAAAGGATATACCATCTGGGCCAGGTGTACTAGTTTTGGAGCCTGAAAAAATAAAGTTCTTGATCTCTATTTCTTGAAGATTAGGCCATTTCCAATCTGGATTTTCATGATATTCATTCCAATTTATTGGTGGATAACTTGGTGGTTCTCTGAAAAGAGTTTTTATAAAAGTATTGCATTTCTCTTTAAATGAAATAGCTTTATTTTCTATTTCATTTTCAGAGTTTGAGAATTCTAGAATAGAAGTTTTTTTCTACTCTTTTTTCTTTGATATATTTATATGCTTTAAAAATCTTTTTTTCTTGAGCATTTTCCAGAAATTCGTTCCAACAAGATGACTTTGCCTTTTTAATAGCATTAAAGTAGTTATTTCTAGTTTGTTGAAAGAACTCTAAGCTAACTTGCTTATTCTTCAGTTCTCTAAAGACTTTTGTTATAGCTTTTCTCTTGATTTTTAGCTCATTATTCTATCAAGGCTTAGATCTTTCAGTTATTCTCTTTTTGGAAATGTGTTTCTCAGTAGAGATTTAAATTAGATTTCTTAATTTAATTGCTTCTAATTCAAGTTCTGATGGAGTATTTTCTATTAAAGTTCTTTGAAATTCTTCTTTTTCTAGATTTTGAAGAAGAGATTTATTTACTTCATCCCAATTAGCTTTCTGAAAGTTATATTGATTTGAATAAAGTGGATTTTCAACAAGATTTTCAGTATTTAATTCAATACTAAATTAAATAATTTCATGATCAGAGCCAGAGTGAAGAGCTTCATCAATCCACCACTCATATATCTTTTGAGTTAAGTTGGTGGAGAAGAAGTTCAAATCTATAATTAATTTAGATGATAGATTTGATCTGAAGAAAGTTTCTCTGTCTATCTTATTTACTAAATTCATATTATTCTCCTCAAGCTATTCTACTAGTTTTTCAGCTCTAACTGAATTGACTATATTTGAATTCCACCATGAATGATGAGCATTCATATTTCTAGTAACAATAGAGTATTGAGAAGCTAAGATATTTACTAGTTCTCTCTCAATAGTCCAAAGATTTGAGTTGTTCTCTAGATCTTTTTGATTATAAATATTTATCAGTTGTATGATTTCAAACTGATTGTATTTATCTTTAATATCTATAACTAGAAGATCATTACTAGAGCATATATTAGATCTTAAGCAGAGTTGATATCTGAACTATCTTCTAGCAAAAATAGCTACTCTAAATCTCAAATCTTTATTCTCAGGAAGAGTGCAATAATATGCATTATGAGAGACTGTAAACTAATTATCTGAGCTCATCCATGGTTCCTGAAATAAAATATAATCAATTTTCTTTTTAAATCTAATATCAAGACATGTATGCATTGACTTTTTATTTCTTCCAATATTATTCTGAAGAAAGATCAATTTTGAAAAAATATTTGAAGTTTTATTTAACATAAATTAATAAATGATTGTCTAACTTCAATCTTCTTCTTAAAGATTACAACTTGGTTTTTATCTTCAGAATCTATTTCATGAGATCTCTTAGAAACAGATTTAGTTCTGAAAAGATTCTGCTCAGCTCTTACTAGTTGCATTGATTTACTAGTATTTTGTGCTGAATAGTTGGATTTTTTGAAGAAAACACACTTTATACTTTTAGCCACATGATTTTCTAGACAATTAGCACATTTTAATGTAGAGTATATGTATTTTCTTTCAGTAATCTCACAAATTAAGCATTCATGCATACTTGTTTGATATTTTTGAGCACAGATACCACATCTAGCTTCTTTTTTACAGTTTGATGCTGTATGTTTATAGATTTGACAGTTAAAGCATTGCACAGTACTTCTAAATCTTTCTGACTGTTTATATTTACAAACTTTAAGATTCTGTCCAGCAATCACAACTGTTTTCAGATTTTTAGCTATTGTAGTATTTTGAATATAAAAGACAGCAGATGCATGTCTTTTCTGTATTTTATTTTAAGCAGAAGATAGCCAGATTGGGGTTCTTTTTAAAGAGATAAAGTTAAAGGTTTCTATCTCTTCTTTTAGAAGAGATAATTTATTCTCTATATTGAAGATTTTTGTAGAGTTACCATAAACTACAAAGACTCTCCAGTACTTATTTTTGTGAATTTTCATGCTCTCTATATCAAAGTTCATTAGATCTGAGAATATAGATATCCAAGTTTGCTTGTGTTTTTGAAGAAAATCAGCTGAAAAGTCTTCTGTTGTCATTAGAATTAGAGATTGATCTCTAAATAACTTAGCAATTGAAGAAATAACTGGTTTTTCAGTAATATTTGCTTCAGTAAAGCTGTCATTTATTCTATTTCTGAAGAAGAAAGCTTTGTTACTGATCTCTTCAAGTACTTGAGTATTTATCTTGAGAATTAATCTTCTTTCTCTAAAGAGTTTTGGCTCAGAGAACTGTTTTTTATCTTCTTTATCATTTACTTTAGAGAGTAAAGAAGATTTAACTGAAAATTCAGTATTTAGTTCAGTTTTTAGAGCAGAAGAATATGATTTGGAAGTATTACTAGCAGATACTTTCTCTTGAGAGCAGCTTTGTAAAGTATTACTACTGTTAGTAGCTATTTTTTTCTGATTTTCAAGCTGTAAAATTCTTTTCTCAAGATTTTAAAGCTCAGAGTTCTCAAAAACAGTAGTATCTTCTTTTTCTTTAAAAGAAAAGAGTTTTTGAATACTCAAGATACAAGTATTTAGTTCTTTTTGCACAAGAACATGATTCTTCTTCTGAGATTCTTTAGTAAGAAGCTTAAGAATTGACTTTAGATCTTGCTGTTCAGATTCAGAAGAAGAATCAAAAGTAGAAGACATTTTGACTATATTTCAAGAAGTATCTTCTTGAATAAAAAAACAGAAGATAATCTTTTAAAATTACTTTCTTAAGAAAATCTTCTGGGGTTATTTTGTATTCCACTTGCTAGTTAAGTCAAACTAGTTCAGTTGTTTTACTGAGAGCTGAAAATCTCAATATAGTAGATTTTTCTTTAGCCAGAGCTACATCTATTAAATTCTGAACTAGTTTTTTGAGAGAACTAGCAAACTATATAGTTTTTTTTGAAGACTGTGATTGCAGGAACAGCTTCTAGAATAAAAACTATAAAAAAACTATTGAGAGAGTAGAGAGCAAGAGGGCAAGCTAGTAAATTTAAGAGATATGAGCAATTATATCTCAAAAATCAGTTAAATTAATACTAGCAAGTATACTTTTTGAAGAGAAGTATTAAACTAGAGAGCTTTTTGCAGAGAAGCTTTCAGAAACCAGCTGAGAGTATTTTTAAATTTAGTAGTAAAGACTTACATTCAAGATGCCAGAGCCAATACTATAAAAATAAGGTATATTCTAAGCAGAAAAGTGAGAAGGATAGCTGGTTTTTTCAGATATAGCAGCACCAGAAAGCTAGCATATCTTTTATCAGAGAAAAGATAGCAAATCTGTTAAGTCACTAGAAATCTAGCTTGATTTCTTTCTTAAATGCAGAAAAATTAATAAAAACTGCTCTGATTTGCAAGGTAGTCTATATTATAGCTTGTTCCTAGTTCAAAAACTTAGTTACTATAAGTATTTGAAAAGCTATTTTTCACTAATTAATTCTGATTTCTCAGCTACCAAACAGTATAGAACATACTAGTATTTAGTAGAGATTGGTCAGAATTTGCAGGAATCAATTTGGCTCAGCTATACCAAGAGTATCAAGTTGATAGGGCTGATTTAGTGCTGGTATGAGGCCTGGGGAGCAAAGATCAGATGAGAAGGGGTAGAGAGATAAGATGGAAGTAGATAAGATAAGATAAGAGCTCTAGCTTAGCTTGGCACACCTCAACAAAATGTGAGTAAGCAAGAGTCTTGGCAAGGAAAATCAAAATAAGAGAGTGTCTGGTAAGAGATTTTTCAGATAAAAAGAGTGCAATAACACAACAAATAGTAGAGATATAGTAAGGAAAATTTGGTAGTTCATTTAAAGAGTGTTATTGAGCCTGTCTCCCAAAATTCAGATGAAAAGATCATATGGTTGCTGAGTAATAGTGTAAGAAGTGTTTCTGATGGGCATGAGGCTGGCACCATTTATTTTCACTTATATCTCAACAACTGGCAAGGCAATTCACATGAAAATTGGAGAGATTGTTAGGTAGAGGAATAGCTTTCAAATGAAATGTAGTTTCTTCCATTTTGAACAAGAATTGACTGAGTTGTGAAAAGAGTGTGTGGACACTGTGCATTCCCTACTACACAAAAAGTGAAAATAGCTTATAGTTAAGATATAATCATACCAGAGATATTTATAAGAGTTATTAAGAAATTAAATAAAGCTGAGACTGATTAGTATGGCATCTACAAGACTTAACTTACTATAACAAACTCTATAAGAATTATAAAGATAGTAAGATATATGTTTGTAGTAATTAATATAGTTAATGTGAATATAGTTCTAAATATACTATAGTTAGAAGATTTCAACCCAGATATAAACTGAAAGAACAGGATGTAGTATTACTAATTCTCAGAGAAAATAATAAAACTTTTAAATACAGATAAATTTCTTCAAGCAGTGTATATCAAGAATAAACTCTCTTATATTATTTTTATGTCAAATAATAATCAAGTTCTGACAAAAGTATCTGAATAGTTAAGAAACTATAAAGATCTTTTCTCAGAAGAAAAGATAGCAAAGTTGTTAAAATTAATAAAAATTAGTTATCTAATTATTCTTAAAGATAACTATAAGCTTCTGTATATATTAATTTATAAACTATTGCTCAAGCAGATGAAAATTCTATAAGAGTATTGTAGTAGGGATTCTGGTACCTTATTAGAACAAAGGTTGTTTCAGTCTGAGGTGCAAACCACTCCAAAGCTATTATCTCTGAGCTATATAAACCCTCTATAGCCTCTGCATTAGGCTGGTATTCAGGACCAGGACAGGATTCCATTTCCCATTGAACCTGGTCCTGATCCTGAATTTAGAAACAGCTGGGATCCCAAATATGAAATCTCAGTTCCATGTCCCATTCTACTCAAGAGCTTGAGATTCTGTTCCCATCCCTATTCTAGAAATTATTTCCATTTTCTTATTCTAGCTGGGTCCATAGTGGGACTGGAATGGGACTAGGATTCCCAGTTCCATTGTATTAAATTTATAGAGAAGAGTCAAACTGATCAAATTTTGTGTAAATCATTATCAAATTTTGTTACTTTTTTGATGAAGGTGGAACCCTTAGAAAAATCAATTTGATTGTCAAAAGAAACAAAGTATTAAAACTAACTAATAATCAAAGTCAGCAAACAAATAGAAACTATCTAAATAACAAGTTAATCATCATCATTATTATCATTATTATTATTATTGTTCTTTTTCTTCTTTTTCTTCTTATTTTTTTACTTTTTTTTCTTCTTCTTCTTCTTCTTCTTCTTTTTCTGCTTCTTCAGAACTGGCTTTGTGAATCAGATAGGAGCTCTAATATCTGTTATTTAATGGATAGAGACCCTGACAGTTCCAGGGGGAGGCAGAGAGATGATAGTGAGTGATGGCAGTAATGATGAAGTGGTGACAGCAGTAGTTTGCAGGGTAAGAGCAGCATGCAGATAGCAGATAATAGTAGCAGAGACAGAGTAATCAGATACATTAATTAGACTGAAATAGTTTAATCTGATTTTGGCACCAATATCAAGAACAAGCTTTATATTGTTAGTATTGACTGTAACACACTTACAGTGTGCTATTGTCATAACAAAGTCTATATTACTTAGTATAATTATTGATGCCATTGCTAAGAGTAACTTACAGTCAAATAAAGTGCATAAAGTTGCTTCAGCTGTCTTCTAAAGTGACTCAATAGTAGTATATTGCCAGCAATATTCATGTTCTTGGTGACAGAACAAAGTAATTTTCCAAACCAATTACTGAAATGGGGCCACTAGCAAGATTAGCTCAGTAGAGCTCTGGAAGTGGCAAATTTTCTTAATAGCATCTATTTTCATTAATTAGCATCAAGACCATTACTAAATTTCATTACTTTTTGACAATATAAATAAGATCAGAGTTTCTGGTTCCATTTGACACTTTACTGGTCTTGTCTCATATACAATATTGAAATCCTGATTCTATTCCATTTTATCATATTAGATCCCAGGCTCATTCTACTAGCTAGATTTTGATTCTGGTCCCAATTCTATTCCAATCCCAGTTCTCATGAAACTGTCTCAATATACTGTTAAACAACCCAGTTCTATTCCATTAAGCTGAGCTTCAACCTGATCCTGTTCTCAGGACAGGAATTGGGACAGAAATCTGGGACTGGAATGGGAAATTCTGGAACCAGATACCACACTACTCTGCATCTTGCTTATCATCTTCACACATCATTGCTCTTTTCTACACACTCATTCTTTATTACTAGTTTGGTTATTAGTTAGAGAATATAAAGATTTCTTGTTCATGAAACTTGCTACTATTCTTTATTAGAGCTGCTTGTGTTAGTACAGAGCTCTTTAGTACTATTACTTCTTATGAGCTTAAATGTCTGTTAGAATATACCTATCTCTACACTTACTACTTGACCATACTCTTACTATATTGTGATTTTTTACCTTTCTTGTGCTCTCAGCATATCAACCAACTTGCCTACCTTCACAAGGCATTCCATCATACCCTGCTTCAGCATATCAAGAACAAGTTATGCAAGAGTTAAATATATCTGTTATAAAGTCTAGCAGAAACTTTAATATTATTTATACTCAAGACTAATAGAGAACTCAGACTTTGTATTAATTATTATAATCTTAATACAGTTACAGTAAAGAACTATTACTCTTTACTGTTGATAAATAAAATATTAAGCTGTTTAGTGAAAGCATGTTACTTCTTCAAGATAGATCTATATAATATTTACCACTGGATTAGAATTAAAGAAAAAGATAAATAAAAAACTATATTTTATATAAAGTTTGAGAGTTTTAAGTATCTTGTTATATCTTTTAATTTGTTAAATGTATCAGTAATTTTTTAGTTCTATATTAATAAAGTGCTGGCTAGCCTGGTTGATGTATACTATATAGTTTATCTAGATAATATTCTTATTTTTTCTGTCTCAGAGAGAAAGCATGAAAAACATGTTAGACTAGTTATAAAGTATTTAAGAGAATATTAGTTATTTATAAAGCTTGCTAAGTATACTCTTAAAAGATAAATAATCTTATATCTTAAATATATTATTAATAATAAAAATATTAAGATGAATCTAAAGCAGATACAGATAATTATAAAGTAGCTCTTATTATAAAGTTTTTATAATATTCAGATATTTCTGGGTTTTACAAACATCTACCAGAGATTCATATGAAAGTACTTAGTTATTATAGTATTATTAACAGATTTCTTAAAAGATAGTAAAAATAAGTAAAAGAAGAGATTATTTCTTCTAATATTTACTGTCAGAAAAGTGTTTCACAAGTTAAAGACAGTCTTCTTCAGAGAATCTGTTATTTATTACTATAATCTAAAATATAAAATATATCTGGAAATAAATACTTTAAAACATGCTGCAGATATAATATTACTACAGCTGTTTGATAATAAGTGGCACTCAGTTGCCTACTAGTTATTCAAGTTTAACTAGACCCAATGAGTCTATAATACACTGAATAAAGAGATGTTGGCTATTGTTGAAGTATTTATTTACTGATAACAGTACTTAGAAGAAATGAAGTATTCTATAAAGATTATCATAAATTATGTAAATCTTTATTTGTTTATAAAGTCTACAAACAAGATAGCACAATAATAATATATAAGATGGATAGAGATTCTTAAAATGTATAACTTCAGAATCCTCTACTGCTCTGAGAAGCATAATCCAGCTGACACATTATTATAAAGGTCAGATTATATTAAATTAGAAGAAGATATTAATCTACTGATGTATATACTTAAACAATATTATACAAATAATATTTCAGAGTAAAATTTATTTAAAGAAACTTTCTTTAATAAAGAAGATATTCAAGTATATTCTGCTTACACTATTCAAAGCAGTGGAATAGAGATAATGCAGAAAAGACCTAATAACATCAAGATAGTTAAGTTAGTTCAGAAAGCACCAGCTAGAAATGCTGGAAAAACTTAATAAAAAAATTACAGAAGATTTTGAATTCTCTGTATGCACATAAATATAATAATAAAAGATGAAAAGATCTATAATAAATTAACTATAAGTATGTTGAATCTGCTACTAGAAGCACAGAGAGATAATCTCTCTGTATAAGTAAGATTTGCTAAGACAGGATCTCAGTAGTTAAAGTAGAAAGTAAATAAATAAAATCTTTTAATAAAGAGTGGCAGAATTTATATCTCTAATAATCTAGCTCTAAGATAGAAACTACTATAGGTTCACCATAATAACTTATTTCCAGGTCACTTTGATCTGATGAAGATATTTATCTTGCTTCAGCAAAAATATGATTAGTAATTAATAAGACAAGATGTTTAGATATATATATATATAAATATCAAATCTGTTAATAAGAGAAGACTTCAATGCACAAATTATATAAACTACTTGCATTGTTACTGATATCCAGTAATCTCTGGTATTCAATATTTATAAACTTTATAATGGACCTCTTCCTGAGTAAAGAGAAGAGAAATTCATATAATACATTTCTAGTTATTGTGAATTGATTTATGAAGCTTGTATATTTTCTTGTATATAGAAAGAAGATTAATGTGCTAGAGATAGTGAATCTCTTATTAAAAAGAGTATTTAAAGACTTTAGATTTCCAAATAATATTATTTTGAACTGAAAATTTATTTTCACAAGTGAATATTAATCAAAGCTATATTTTCATATAAAAGTAAGATGAAAACTTAGTACAGTATTCCACCCACAAATAAATAATTAAACAGAAATACTGAACAAGATTTTGAAGAGATATCTCTGTACTTATTATAGTTATAGACAAGATAATTGAAAGAAGTAGCTTGTGTATGCAGAGTTTACATACAACAGATTAAAACACTTTATAATACATATATTTTTATTTAAAGCAATGTATGACTTCAAATCTATAGAATCAGACAAGATTCAGAAGTTGATTAATAATAATAATACACTGATAATATCTGATAAAAGACTGAGGATAATCTCTGTATTAAGAGATAGTCTAGTAGAATGTTTGATGAAAGCAAAAGAAGATCAAGTACAGTTCTATAACTGAAGATGTAAAGACAAGAAATATGCATCTGATAATAAAGTAATATTGTTATCAAGAAATCTATAAATGATATACTCTTGTAAGAAGTTAGATAACAAGTTCTATATATCTTTTTCAGTAGTAGAGACTATAGAAAATAATGCATATTAACTAAAGCTCTCTCTAAGTTATTAGATTTATGATGTTTTCCATGTCTCATTATTGGAACTGTACTGTATAAGAAAGAGTAAGATGTCAACATGTTCTCCTACAGTACTGATAGACAACCATCATGAGTAAGAAGTAAATGAAATCTTAGATGACAAAGTGCACTATTGCAAGAGATGTTATTTAGTGAAGTGAAAAGAATTTTCTGTTGAGAAATTAATGTGAGAATCTGAGAAAAACCTTGAAAATACACAAGAGACTTTTAAGAATTATCTAAGAAAAAAAATAATTACAGAAAGATGAATAATCTTATATATATAAAAAAAGATGAATGTGACACAAAACAAACATAAAGATTATAATATACCAATGAAAGAAAGAATTTAATAGTAAGAAGATGTACTATAAGAGTGTCTGAGACACAGTTATGATAGTGGTGAACCAGCTATAAATAAGCAAGGCTCAGGTGTCACAGGTATATTTAGTATGATAATGAATGGCACAACAGCTGAAGAATATTGAGATGAATGGAGTATCTTCATAATACTATAAAAACCAGAAGTAATGATGTTGGTAAGACTATTAATAGAAGAAGTAATATTGGCCTATACAGTAATTAGTCTGAGATAGACAAGTAAAGACAACAGAGCAAATGTATGAAACCACTTTTAATTATACTATAAAGCTCTTTTGTTTTACTGGTTAGATATATAGCAAACTGATCAATAAATACTTGCACATTTCTGATCTTTATCTGAATTTGTGACATTCTGGCATAAAGAGAAGTAAGAAGATGTAAAGTTTCTTAAGTATCATTATTATAAACAGTATTGGAAGAAATATTAAGAATGTTATCTGGTAAAGATATTAAACAATAATGATATTTTGTAGAAGAACATGCAATTAAAAATGAGATATAATAATATAAAGTGTACTTTTTTCTAGCTGATTTCTTTTAATGCTTTGCAGTACCAGAGTCTAAACTACAATAATCATGTATGAAATTACACATCTCTCTTGCAAGAGCTGCTTAATAAGAATCTATAAAATCAAGATCAAAATAATTCTCATGCAGGTATAACAACTTGTGAACAAGGCTAGTTGCAGGTTTATCAATCTATATCTATATTAGAATAATAAAGACAAGTGAAAACACTCTTACATTACAGTATTTACAAGTAAAACAATCTAGATACTGTTCACAAGAATTTCTCTCTGTATTTCATACACATGATTTTTTTTGTTAAGATGATCTATGTACATAGAGTAGATGCATACTAAACATGGAAATATATCTTTGTTCTCATCAGAAACAGAAATCTGTATAGCAGACATTGTCAAGGCAGTAAAGATGTGGTTGAAGAAGAACAAGAAGAAGAAGAAGAAAGAAATAAAAGCAAAAAGACCTCTATTTATACTTATTCCATAACACACTAAAGTTGCTAGTTCTATGACTTGTTGATAGACAATATAACAACAAATAACAGGCAATATAGCAACCAGACAAGCAAACAAACAAAGAAATAAGTATGTGATGAAACACTGGACTTTCATAATAAAATAATTACTGTTCTATAATGAAGAATGTCTACTACAACTAGCAGTAATATGCATGTAGAATGTCTATATAGACAAGCAGTAGAAATGCAGAAGCTTGTACATCTAATAATCTACAATACTTCACCAATGACAGAGAAGCTATAATGATGATGTATAAAAAACCACTTCAGTAGCTCTATATCTTGAAGTCTGAGATCTCTGGAAGAGGAGATAGTGTTATAAATGTAGATCTAAACTAACTAAGTATTGAATAATGTTGGATGTTCAGAGATACTTATGTGACTCCAACTTTGAATATATAAGAATCATATGATTTGCATGAATTATAAAAATCTCAGTGTTCAGTCTTCTAGTTAGAGAATTTCTATGTTCTATGCATAACTCTCTTTCATCAGTTGCAGGCATCAGATCTACTTAGCTCTTTTGTACTTCTACTTTGGGAAAATCTATGTGATTTATAATTGGTTCTTCTAACATAGACTAAGCTTAATAAACTACAATATTTACTAAAAATATTTGCAGAACTATAGGAACAAGCAATTCTTATTAAATCAATTCTAGAAAAGAAGAAACAAAGCCAGTGAAACAAGAATTTAAATAAGAAGAAATAGAAAATCTCAATTTCTTAAGAAAAAAATATATCTTAACAAGATAATGAAGGAAACTTTCTACAAAAATAAAAGATACGTGCAAAATTACTTTTGAAAATATTAAAAGATAAATATAAACAACAAATAAATAAGAAGCTCTATCTAAAATATAGCTAATCAGATTATAAAGCAAAGTTCTGTATAAGTAACTTGAACAAGTTCTAGTAAATAAATAAAAAAATAAAGATTAAACAAAGAATAGAGCAGTAAAGCTTATATCAAACTTAAGTTAAATATTAGTAAAACAGAGTATTAATCTAATAAAGAAGACAAGTAAACACAGTATATATCTGTTAATTATACTAACTATATTATCAGATAGTCTTATAAAACAAGCTGTACTATTAAACATAGATGTTATAGTAAATAGTATTTTCTACAAACTAGTATTTCAATTAAATTAAGATTAATTACAGATGCTTATAAGAGTTATTAAGATATTAAATAAAGCTAAGACTAATTAATATAGCATCTACAAGATTCAACTCACTATAATGGACTTTATAGAAATTATAAAGATGGTAAAATAAATATTTGCAGTAATTCATATAATTAATATAAATATAACTCTAGATATGCTATAATTAGAAGATTTCAATCTGGGCATTAACTAAGAGAACAAGATATAATATTACTAATCTTTAGAAAAAACAGTAAAACTTCTAAATACAGATAGATTTCTTTAAATAGTGTACATCAAGAATAAGCTTTCTTATATTATTTTTATATCAGGTAATAATCAAGTTCTGACAGAATTATCTGAGTTGTTAAAAGATTATAAAGATATTTTCTTAAAAGAAAAAGTAACAAAGTTGCCAGAATTAATAAAAATTAGTTATTTAATTATTTTTAACAGTAGCTGCAAGTCTTTGTATATACTAATCTATAAATTATTACTTAAGCAGACAGAAATTCTACAAGAGTATATTAAGAACAAGTTATACAAAAATTAGATATATTTATTATAAAGTTCAGCAGAAGGTTTAGTATTATTTATACTTAAGAATAATAAAGAACTCAGATTCTGTGGTAATTATTATAGTCTTAATATAGTTATAGCAAAGAATTACTAATCTTTACTGTTGATAGATAAGATATTAAGCTAGCTGATAAGAGTATACTATCTTTCTCAAGATAAATTTATATAACATCTACTACTGAATTAGAATTAAAAAAAAATATAAATAAAAAACTATATTTTATACAAAGTTTGAAAGTTTTAAGTATCTTATTATATTTTTCAGATTATTAAATGCATCAGCAATCTTTCAGTTTTATATTAATAAAGTGCTGGTAGGCCTGATTAATATATACTGTATAGTTTATCTAGATAATATTTTTATTTTCTCTATCTCAGAGAAAGAGTGTAAGAAATATGTTAGACTAGTTATAAAATATTTAAGAAAATATCAGTTATTTACAAAGCTTGCTAAGTGTACTTTTAAAAGATAAACAATCTTATATCTTAAATATATTATTAATAACAAAAATATTAAAATGAACTTAAAGCAGGTACAGATAATTATAAATTAGTCTTTATTATAAAGTTTTCATAATAGTTAGATATTTTTGAGTTTTGTGAACTTCTATTGAAGATTTATACAGAAGTAAATTATTATAATATTATTAACAGATCTCTTAAAAGATAGTAAAAATAGACAAAAGAAGAAATTATTTCTTCTAACACTTATTATTAAAAAAGTATTTTATAAGTTAAAGATAGTTTTTTCTGAAGAATCTATTATTTATTACTACAATCTAGAATATAGAATATATCTGAAAACAGCTGTTTTGAAATATGCTGCAGATATAATATTAGTATACCTGTTCAATAATAAGTAGTATTTAGTTATTGACTGGTTATTCAAGTTTGACCAGAGTTAACAAGTCTATAGTATACTGAACAAGAAGATATTAACCATTATTTAAGTATTTATTTATTAACAGCAGTACTTAAACAAAATAAAGTATTTTATAGAAAGTATTACAGATTATGTAAATTTTTATTTATTTATATTCACAAACAAGATAGCATAACAATAATATATAAGATAAATTAAGATTCTTGAAGTATATAACTTTAATATTCTTCATCACTTTAAAAAACATAATCTAGCTGATGCATTACTACAAAAACAGACTATATTAAACTAAAAAGGAACATCAGTCTTTCTATATATATTTAAATAACAATATATAAATAATATTTCTGTTAAAGAACCAGTTGTAGATTATGTGGGGTTTTCTCTGAATTTAAAGTGCAAAAGAGCTAAGTAGATTCAATGCCTGCAACTAATAAGAGAGAGTTGTGTGTAAAACATAAAGATTCTCTAACTAGAAGATTAGATACTAAGATTTCCATGATCTGTACAAATTGTGTGTTTCTTATATATTCAGAGTTGAGGTCATGTAAGTACTTCTGAATATCTAACATTATTCAATACTTGGTTGATCTAGATCTACATTTATAACACTATCTCCCCTCTTAGAAATCTCAGACTCTGAGGCATAGAGCTACTGAGATGGTTTTTTATACATTATTATAGCTTCTCCATCATTGGTGAAGTATTATAGATTCTTGAATATGCAGGCTTCTGCATTTCTACTACTTGTCTATATAGATATTTCACATGCATATCATTACCAGTTGCAGTAGACATTTTTCATTATAGAACATTAATTATTTTATTATAAAAGTCCAGCATTTTATCATATTATTATTTCTTTGTTTGTTTACTTGTCTGATTACTATATTATCTGTTATTTATTATTATATTATTTATCAATAAGTTATGAGACTAGCAACTTTAGTATATTATAATACAGATATAAATAAAGAGTTTCTTGCTCTCTTCTTCTTCTTTTTCTCATACTATATCTGGATGCAAGTATTAATATCTTCTTTGACTTTCAGTTTATTACAATGTCCTTATTAAAAAACTCTGTTTCTAACAATAAAGAGAATGTGTTTCCCTGCTTTATTTGCATATATTTAATGTTCACAGACTATTTGAATAAAGCTAAATCATGTATATAGAATATCAAGAAGAAATCTTGTGCTTATTACTTAAAATATCAAATCAATATTTATTATAATGTAAGTGCATCTTTATTTATTCTTCTTGTTATTCTGACATAACTATAGATTTCAGAGTCTGTTATTAATGTTGTTTATCAGCTTTTACATCTTAGAGAAGAATATTATAGTTTTAATACTGTTAATCTATATTACTCTTACAATATAAATTGCATGAGTATACTTATATAAGAGTTTTATAAGCTTAATTCTGAAGTCATAAAATATTATTATTATCAGACTACTTGTTACAAATGTAGATCTAGACCAACTGAGCATCAGATAACATCAGATGTTCAGAAGTACTTATGTGACCTCAACTCTGAATATATAAGAAACACATGATTTATACAGATTGTAGAAATCTCAGCATTCAGTCTTCTAGTTAGAGAATCTCTATATTCTACACACAACTCTCTCTCATCAGTTGTGGGTATCAGATCTACTTATCTCTTTTGTATCTTATTTTAAGAAAATTTATATAGCTTATAATTGATTCTTCTAATATTCTGAACACTCTGATATATGATTATCTAAGTTGGTACAATGTCACCAAGACTTACAAGATGAACCACAACAATACTCCATGTTGCAGATCTGACAGAAATAAATACTAATATAAAGAAAATGAACAGTAATAAAGATGCTGGTAGCAGTGAAGTCACCACCAGTGAAACATCAGCTAATAATACAGACAATAAAAATACACTCCTCAATACATCAGATAAAATCTGAAGAAAAGAGACTCTGAAAGAAAAGAAGATATATCTGCAAAAAAATCTAGCAGATATATATAAACAAAACAAAATATACAGACTGCAGAAATAAATTAAATACAAATAAAAAATAGCAAACAACAATTTCCTTTTAAAGTTCTTTTTACATACATGACTGATAAAGAAGTCAGATAATTTTAATGATGTAAAGTTCTCAAAAGCATCTTATTATTATGGTAAATTACTTAATAAGTACAAATTGTGATTAGCTTCAATAAGACAGCAATTTTGTCTGAGAAAATCACTATAAAAAACACCAGATACAGTCAGAATTGAGTAGATATCCAGCCACTTTTATAATAAATCTCAAATGTACTGGCAGATATTGAAAATAGAAAAAGAACAACTACTCATATTATAAAATAAATTCAAGATATAATGTAAGAATAATATTAAATCTGAGATAACTTGTAGTTAAGATATGATACAGCACTATCATAACATTATTCAACAAGAGAATTAATTTATATTCCTGTTTTTTATGTATATTGTCAAACTTGAACAGAATCTGAACAGTCTATTAGATGAATTCTTTTACATGCTCTTTCTACAGATAAAGCTCAGACTAATTATCTGGACTAAACTAGATAAACTACAATATTAATCAAAGACAGTTGTAGAACTATAAGAACAAGCAATACTTATTGAGTTTATTCTAGAAAAAAAAAAGCAAAGTCAGTGAAATAAAAATCAAAATAAGAAGAAAAAGAAAATCTTAATCTCTCAAGAGAAAGATGTATTCCAACAAGATAATAAAGAAGATTATTCATAAATAAAGAAGATGCTGGTGAAACCACTTCTGAAAATATTAAAAGAGAAATATAAATGATGAATGAATGAAGAACTCTGTTTAAGATATAGCTAATCAGACTATAGAAGTAAAGTTCTGTATAAATAGCTTGAACAAGTTTCAATGAACAGACCAAAAGAATAAAAACCAGATAAAGACTAAAGTTATAAAGCTTATACAAGACTCAGATTAAATATTAGAAAGACAGAGTGTTAACTTAATAGAGAAGACAAGCAGGTGCAGTATATATCTGTCAGCTATACTGACTATATCATCAGGTAATCTTATAGAGCAAGCTGTGTTGTTGGACTCAGGTATTATAGTGAACAGTATTTTCTATAAACTGGTGTTCTAACTGAACTAAAATCAACCAGAGATATCTATAAAAGTTATTGAGATGTTGAATAAAGCTGAGACTGATTGGTATAATATCTATAAGATCTAACTCACTATAATGAACTTTATAAAGATCACAAAGATGGTAAGATATATATTTACAGTTATTAACATAATTAATATAAATATAGTTCTAGGTATGCTGTAGTTAGAAGATTTCAACCTGAATATAGACTGAAAAAATAAGATGTGATATTACTAATTCTTAGAGAAAATAATAGAACTTCTAAATATAGATAGATTTCTTCAAGTAGTGCACATCAAGAATAAACTTTCTTATATTATTTTGGTGTCAGATAATAATCAAGTTCTGATAGAAGTACCTGAGTGATTGAAAAACTATAAACATATTTTCTCAGAAGAAAAAATAGTAGAGTTGCTAGAATTAATAAAGATTAGTTATCTGATTATTCTTAAAGACAGCTGTAAGCCCCTGTACATACTAATTTATAGATTATTACTCAAGCAGACAGAGATTTTATAAAAGTATATTAAGAACAAGTTATGCAAGAGTTAAATATATCTGTTATAAAGTCTGGCAGAAGCTTCAGTATTATTTATACTCAAGACTAATAAAGAACTCAGACTTTGTATTAATTATTGTAATCTTAATACAGTTATAGTGAAGAACTGTTATCTCTTGCTGTTAATAAATAAGATGCTAAGCTGGTTGGCAGAAGTATATTACTTTTTCAAGATAAATCTATATAATGCCTACCACTAGATTAGAATCAAAAAAGAAGACAAATGAAAGATCATATTTTGTATAAAGTTTGAGAGTTTTGAGTATCTTATTATATTTTTCAGATTATTAAATATACCAGTAATCTTCCAGTTCTATATTAATAGAGTGCTGGCAGATCTGGTTAATGTATGTTATGTAGTTTATTTAGATAATATTCTTATTTTCTCTGTCTCAGAGAGAGAGCATGAAAAACATGTTACACTAGTTATAAAGTATCTAAGAGAATACTAGTTATTTATAAAGCTTGCTAAGTGTGCTTTTAAAAGATAAATAATCTCATATCTTGAATATATTATTGATAATGAAGATATTAAAATAGACTTAAAGTGAGTACAGATACTTATAGAGTGGCTCTTATTATAAAGTTTTTATAATACTCAGATATTTCTGGGCTTTGCAAACTTCTACTGGAGATTTATATAAAAGTACTTAGTTATTATGGTGCTGTTGACAGATCTGTTGAAAGACAGTAAAAATAAATAAAAGAAGAAACTATTTCTTCTGATATTTACTATTAGAGAAGTATTTTATGTATTAAAAGTAATATTTTCTGAAGAATCTATTATCTGTCACTATAATTCAGAATATAGAATATATTTGAAAATGAATGCTTTAGAACATGCTACAGATATAATATTACTACAGCTGTTTAATAATAAGTAATATTTAGTTATTTACTAGTTATTCAAGTTTGACCAGACTTAATAAGTTTATAACATGCTGAATAAAAAGATGTTAACTATTGTCTGAGTATTTACTTATTAATAATAGTACTTAGAAGAAATAAAGTACTCTGTAAAGATTATTATAAATTATGCAAATCTTTATTTATTTATGAAGTTCATAAACAAGGTAGTATAATGAATAATATGTAAGATAAATAGAAATTCTTGAAACATATAACTTTAAGATTCTCTACTGCTCTGAAAAGTATAATTCAGCTGATGCATTATCATAAAGATCAGATTATATCAAACTAGAAGAAGATATTAGTTTGCTGATATATATGCTTAAATAATATTATGTGAGTGATATTTCAGAGTGGAACTCATTTGAAGAAACTTTCTTTAATAAAAAAGATATTCAAATATGTGCTACTTGTGCTGTTCAAAGCAGTAAGATAGAGATAGTGCAGAGAAGATCTGATAGCATCAAGATAGTTGAGTTAGTCCAGAAAATACCAGCCAGAGATACTGAAGAGACTTAATAAAAAATTACAGAAGATTTTGAATTCTCTGTATGCATGTAAATATAGTAACAAAAGATAAAAAGATCTATAATAAATTAACTGTAAGTATGTTGAATCTGCTGCTAGAAATACAAAGAGATAATCTCTCTATATAAGTAAGATTTACTGAAACAGAATCTCAGCAATTAGAGTAGAAAATAGATAAATAAGATCTTTTAATAAAGAGTGGCAAAATCTATATCTTTAATAATCTAGCTCTAAGACAGAAATTATTATAAGTTTATCATGATAATCTATTTGCTGATTACTTTAATATAATAAAGATTTTTGTCTTGCTCTGGCAAAAATATAATTGATAATTAATAAGACAAGATATTCAGATATATATATGTAAATGCTAAATCTGCTAATAAGAGAAGACTTTAATGCATAAATTATATAAACTACTTG